>NC_136881.1:36563570-36968001 GCF_949152265.1 Phoxinus phoxinus
ACCATAACTATGTGTACACTGATTAATGTTTATGTTAATAAAAGCCTAAATTTAACCAGTTCATCATATGAAGCGGTCGAGATTTCAAATCTCTTTATGAACTTTTTGAAGAAGTTGTGTAGCTGTCAATGAAGGGACAGAAATCTCTCAGATTTCTCTAAAAATATATTTTTCTTGAGTTTCAAAGATGACCGAAAGTCTTACAGGTTTGGAACGACACGAGGGTGAGTAAATAATGACAGAATTTTCTTTTTGGGGTTTTTGTGACATTTAAGATAGTATCCCATTTCAAACATAGCCTGTGAAATCATGCATTAGCAGTTTAGTTTTATATTGTCATCCGGGCAGGAAACTGTCCTAAGTATCTTGTCAGAAGCAAGCGAGTGTCCACATTCTTTCACACACACAATTACTCAAGCAGCCCACACACATGCTCATTTATTGTGCTCACTTTTACATGCAAGTCTCTGGAACGGCAAACAAACAGGTCTCTCAAGCATGAAATTCTCTCTGTCTTTGTTTCTCTCAGTTTTACTTCACACATGGATCATCAAACATATGTTGCAATGATGACTGTGAGAATCCTCAGGATTTTATTGGTAGTGCTGGCTAAGGCTAGAATCACTATAATATTGCTCAACTGTAGGTATACTGTAAACTCTGGAGCATAAATTACTCATAACAATCATAAATGGGGAACATTTAAAAGAGGGACCCAAGCATTGCCGCCAACTTTTTGGCAGCACAGTGTGCACAGATTAGGAGAGAAAAAAGAAAGTGCAGACAATCTGCACATACCATCTAGTAATATTTAGCGACTTTTCAAGCAGGCTTTAGCATTTTTCCATTGAAAATAGTCATATCTTGCAGAATATGATAGAGATGTGTTGGTGGGCTTGTGGACAAAAGCCTAACATCAACCCAGAACACCTATACAGCAACCTCATGCACAATTAATGATAAACTAATTATAATAACAATACACTTTTCATTTAGAATTTCAAATGGGTATCCAGTGCTTTGGGGCGAGGAGGGTAGCCTATTTTTTAAATAAATGCATGTAATGTGCTTTATGGTGACTCGATCAACGTTATCAAGATAATTAACAATGTTTATTTACATTAATTTGGTTTTACAGCAGGTGAATATAGTTCACTAACAAAGTATGTATGTGTGTGTGTGTGTGTGTGTGTGTGTGAGTGTGTACTGGTACTGGCCAGCTGCCACGTCCAACTTCAGATTGGCTCTCAGCAGGGACGCAGGACACAGATCATAGACCTTCCTTTTATCACACACACACACACACACACACAATCACAGAGTGGATGTGCCAGAGTCAGAGCGTTTCTGAGAGCTTTGATTGGGTGGAGGTGTACGGGCGCTCGAGAGCTCTTGGCTTCAGCGTTTTGTTGCACATTATAGTCAATAAAAATAATTGCGAGTTCTCCTCTCCATTTTGTGTAATTTCCCTTCACAGAAACGGCATTCGTTTTCACTAAATCTAAAATGTCATTTCTCAGCGCTCCACCCTGTGCTAAAGGTTCAGTCACTGTACCAATTTCCTGTAAATGAATTAGGCTAGTGCTGTACAAAAATTAATCATGTCCATCATGTGTCTTTTTCACTTCAACTCTACCCTGATGTGCCATACTTTAATAACTCAGTTGAGCTTCCGTTTACCATATTTGAGCGCTGTATGTATCTATGCACGTCTCTCTTCATAAGACTTGGATTAAACCGCTTGATTCATTAAGATTTATTTTACAATCTCTTTATGAAAGTTTTGAACCGGCAGTTTTGGGTGAATAGACTTTCATTGGAGAGAATTAAATCTCTCAGATTTTATTAAAAAACATCTTCATTTTTGTTTTGAAGATGAACGAAAGTCTTATGAGTTTGGGACGACATGAAATTGCCTAAATTCAAATGGTTCATCATATAAAGCGATCAAGTGTCTTCAGAAATTTTTGACTAATCCGCTCAATTCATATGGATTAGTTTTTACAATTGCTTTAAAGGAGAACTCCGGTCAATTTTAACATTGAGCTCAATTTTTAGTAAATTTGGAGTGCTGTCAATACAGAGAACAACGACTAAAATCGGTGTTGCTTACACTGTGTTATCCTATTTTTAAAATTTGCACCCTATTGACTTGAATGGGGCAAGTTTTAAACCTGCTTTTATCCTCTTAACATATTTGATGTGTCATTACAAGTGCCCAGCCATGTTGAGTGATTCCTTAAGAGTGAACACGAGTGAATCTGACTGCAGTAGATGTGAAAGATATGAATAAAAATGATGTTATATCAGCCAGCGCAAATACCTGTATTTAGTTCCTGTTTTCGGTGGAAGTCCAAAGTAGTCGATTGTCGAGTTCACGCGCATAGGTTTAGTTACTATGATCACGCGCGTGAACTCGACAATCGACTACTTTGGACTTCCACCGAAAACAGGAACTAAATACAGGTGTGCGCTTGTTGAATTAACATCATTTTTATTCATATCTTTCACATCTACTGCAGTCAGATTCACTCGTGTTCACTCTTAAGGAATCACTCAACATGGCTGGGCACTTGTAATGACACATCAAATATGTTAAGAGGATAAAAGCAGGTTTAAAACTTGCCCCATTCAAGTCAATAGGGTGCAAATTTTAAAAATAGGATAACACAGTGTAGGCAACACCGATTTTTGTCGTTGTTCTCTGTATTGACAGCACTCCAAATTTACTAAAAATTGAGCTCAATGTTAAAATTGACCGGAGTTCTCCTTTAAGAACCTTTTCGAAGCTCAAAGGTAGTTGCATAGACTGTCAATGGGACAGAAAGCTCTCAGATTTCATCAAAAGTATCTTCATTTTGTGTTTAAAGATGAACGAAACGGTTTGGAACGACATGAGGATGAGTAAATTATGAATTTTCATTTTCGGGCGAACTATTCCTTTAATTTACTGAATAATTCTTTAGCGTGAGTTTTTGAGTTGTTTTGACTTATTCACTTAAACGAATCCGCTCAGCTCACGATTAATTCACATCTCCTTTTGTTTTCCACAGAAAGGATTTCACACGGTTTTGGAACGACATGAGGGTGAGTAAATGATGACAGACTATGACAGTCTTTTTCTTGCCCCATATGTTGTTTTTTTCAGGCGTCAAATTTTCCCGCGGTTTCACTGTGGTCGATGTAAACAGATTTGCTGTAGCGGCCCAGTGATGGCGCAGGCTTCAGCTTCAAACACTCCGTGCGCTAATAATGCTAATTACAAAGGATGGCTGTTTACACACACACACACACACACAGAGAGAGAGAGAGAGAGTTCAGAAAGCCTCGATTCTAGTAATTTCCCCTAGAAACCACAGTTCTTCCTCCACAGTTTACACACATAAGCACAAGCGTTTAGGAATGTCTAACCACATGATCATGGCTTGTAATGTAACACATATCAAACAAGTCTTATGTGTCTGTTACGGCCTTAGGTTTTCATTTTGTTTTATGCGCACGCGATTGTGTTTTGTTTATGGGCGCCTGAGAGAAAAGGCAAAACGAGGAGAAAAAACGGAGCGATATTGAGGCCGACAGACAAACCTCGCTAATCGAACACAACTGTGTTTACGAGCGCGGTGGAAACGCGCTGTGCGTCGCACGACGCGAGAGAGCGCGATGACTTGTGATGATGACTGACGAAGATCTCTATGGCAACCTCGTTCATTCTCTCGCTGGGATGGAAATCGGAGCCCTGGAACCTAGAGCAATTACATCATCATTTGAAATGGTACAGAACTCAAACTCAAAAACCCCTTTCTTGAAAATTACAACACACAGATGAACTGTTGATGGTTATAAGAGCAAGTCGAACATGAGCTCTGTTCCAATACTCAGTGAGCTGCCTACTACCTTTTAAGGGTGCTTCTCAACTGAAACAGAACATAAATGACATGATTTAGTACTTTGACGACAGAATTTTCAGTTTTAATGTGAGCAACTTTTTAAAGTTATGTTTTATTTTCCATGTAGCCTATATGAGTGTGGATGTGGATTTGGAAAGAGCAACTGAATGAAAATCCCACACGGAGAACTGAGGCGAATAATTACGACCACAAACCCATGAGAGGAAACCAAACGAAACCATTAATCCAAACAATCATCTCTCTGGGTTGTGATATCACTGTATAACATCTCACAAGACCCAAATGAGGGGCTTTCAGATAGTTATGACGCAAAAGAAAAAAAATATATGTTCTATAGCCATCATAATGCAGATACAGCATGATTATTTGCAGTGCTAGACCAGACCTGAGGTGTGTTGAGTTTGAATGGACGGTCTTTAAAGGGTGATTATTAGGGGCATTCCTGTCAGCATGCATCGTGTGTGTGTGTGTGTGTGTGTGTGTAGAAATCAGTCAGTGCAAACTCTGGCCTCATTTCACAGTGTGCATGGAAAACACAGGTACGCCTGGCCAAACTGAGAAGCCCTTTCACAGTGTGCACAGAAAGACACAGACACTAACATACACCTTGCTGGCCATACAGAGTCATTTGGTCTTCGCAGTGTAAACTGTTCATTCTGCAAGCCCCATTAGCAAATGCATGAGGAAAATTTCTGACGTTGTACACACACACACACCCACCCACACAGGTATGCTTTGTAAATCACTTTATTCATTCACAGTATGTAGAGAAAAACACACATTTTTGGACAGACAGAATAACTAGAAACTATAGCCTAATATGTTTAGTCTCCTGCACTGACCATATATAGCATTTGGACACTGGAGCCAGACTTAACAATGTGTGAACTTGAGGAGGGGAAATTAGTTCATTTATTCACTGTTACAGTAGTTAAAAAATATTAAAAGTCTTTTTCGGAAAAAAAAAACATGGCCAGAAGTTGTTTGCAGATGCCACTACATTGTTCAAAAGTTTGCGGTCGGTAAATTAAAAAAATATATTTTCAAAGAAGACTCTTATGCATACCAAGGCTGTATTTATTATTTGATACAATAAAGCTGCAATATTGTGAAGTATTATTGCACTTTTAAATAACTGTTTTATATTTAACACATAAAATGTAATTTATTCCTGTGATGCAAAGCTGCATTTTCAGCATCATTACAGTGTCACATGATCCTTCAGAAATCACTCTAATATGATGATTTGATGCTCAAGAAACATTTCTGATTATTATCAATGTTGAAAACAGTTGTGCTGCTTCATATTTTTGTGTAAACCATGATAATAATTATTATTTTGAAGGATTCTTTGATTAATGGAAAGCTCAAAAGAACAGCATTTATTTGAAGTATCAATCTTTTGTAACATTATATATTAAATAACGCCAAACTAGCATGTGCTCGGTACATCTCATGAGTCTAAAAGCTCTTCAGAGTCACTTTAGTTTTCAGAGTCAGAAAAATCAGCTCACATACGTATGTTCCAAACATCTGTCACAGCAAATGACGAAAAACTGCTTTACTTCATATTGGTTGGAAACATTTGTTCATGTGAATCTCAATGTTTTTCGACAAGTTATTATGGGTCTTTCACTGTAAACTGGCTTTTTCGGCCTCTAAAACGGCTCATTTATAAGCAAAGAGGAAGAAACATATCAAACCCCCTCTACACACACACACACACACACACACACACACGCTAAATTAAAACAACACAGGGCCCTGAAGAACACAAACGTGAAGTATTTCTCTGGCTTGTTTGCAGTCGCTGAGGCTCATCTAATCCGTCCGCTGATGAGTGAGGCTGTTTCCTCCGATTTCAGAGCTTTGGAGGTTTTCTTTTGCCATCAGGGCATTTAAACAAGTAAACCTGCGGACGAATCTCTCAAAGCCTGTCAAGAATGTGTACAAGTCACATTTCATCCCAAAATATATTAAGAGATGCAAGCCTATTTTTGGAATCAGTAACATTTTGGGGAATTGAGACAGAATGTTTATAATAATTACACACATTTCCATCCTTGATTCTCATTACCGGAATGTAAAGTATTTCTAGTTCATGATAGTATTTGTTGTATAGAGCCTTTAATGTATGCTGGAAATTGAAAATATGTTTTAATATCATGAGGGATTTTGTATTATTATTATTATTATATTTTGTAGTTGTTTTTAGCACATTTATCTCCCATACTGTAGATGTTTTACTAATTGTATAGTATTTAATTTAATATATATAATAATACTATATAATATAATTTTACCTGAATTTTATTGTATGACCAATTGCATTAATTTAATACAATTTAAAACAGCATTTTTGAACTAAGTAAAACAAATGCCATTGAAATGTATACATGCAGTAAAATTAAAATAATGGAATTGTTTTACAAAATTGTGATTATTTATTTATATTTTTGTTGTTATATAATTTATATAAGCATTTTTTGTGCTAAATTACTGTAATGCAAACATTTGACTAGTTTTATACTATTTTACTAATTTAATTATTAATTATAATTATTGTAACAATAATTTTGTTATTGTTAAAATAACAATAACAATACAATGTTATTGTTATTAAAACAAAAAACAAAAATTATTGTTACAATTCAAATAAGCATCAATTAGATTTGGTACAACAAATAAAGGTTTGAAAATGTTTTTGCATTACAGAAATGAGAATAATAGAGAAACGTGTTTAGTTTTCATGAAAATATAATGTGATAAGGCAGAAAATCAGTCTTGATTTTCTTAAAAATATTCATATGAGGAAAATATAATAAAGTACAGTGACCTGGACGAAGAGAACCCATGTAATGTAGCAAAGCATGCTGTGAAAACAGCCTATCTCTATACCTCGACCGAGAGCATGGAGACGAAACAATGAAAAGAGAGAGGGGAACTGATGGAAAGAGGGATTGAGAAAGGAAGAGAGAGCCGCATTAGAGAGAGGGATTAGATGAGAAAGCCTGAGGCTGTGGATGGACTGAACGCGCTGAGGCCACTTCCTCTCCTGACGCTCTGTTTGAGCCACAGAAAGGACTGGACATTCCTCCTATTGTCCTAAAGCAGGGGACACCAGCAGCTCAGGATCCCATGGGCCTCAGGGAAGAGAGAGACACACAGAGAGAAAGAGTGAGATTGCAACTTTTGTGCACTTGCAAAGACCTGATGCTCCACAGCTGTCTTCATCACTTTTTTATTATTATTATTGTACACCATAATTAAATAGCAGTAAAAACACACCTCTTCTCAGAAGCTTTCCTCTCTGAGGATCTCATTAATGCCACTTTTTGGGATATAAAAGGCCAAATTAATATATTACACTCCAACCAGCGTGTGCTCAGAGACTGTCTGTCCGGTCCAAAGCACATTAATATGTCAGAGTAAGAGGAAGTCCCAAAGCAAAGACAGGAAGTTTTGGGTGAAAGTCTCAGATCTGTTCTCTATTAACCCCTGAAAAACAAATCACCTGTGATTCCTGAAACGGTGAAGAAACAAGCACATGGGACGGTCTTCCGCACGCCTTCGGTATCCGCTAGCCGATTCAACACACAGTTAAAGAAGAGGAAACGTCTCTACACTGATTGAGTAATGGATGGAGCGGTTTCCCATGGCTCTCTGTGGTAATGGTTTCTTCATGCAGTGAATGCATAGTTTCCAGCCAATGTGCCATGCACCGTCTCCACACGGGCCACAGTTCAGGCCCTCCGGTGAGTGATGGCTCGCTTCTACGCTTTTTTTTTCATAACCTCTTTCAAAATTTCATTTTTATTCTCGCTTTTCTTTGTTCTCTCGCAACTTTAGTGCTTCCCACCAGAGAAAAATAAGTTCAAATATCGTATTTCAGAACATTTTCCATTTCTTTAGTTTTCCCAGTGGGTCTTTAGTGCTGGTTTTAAGGGTCAAAATCACTTTGTAAGCAGATCAGGTTCTCTAAAGTACAAAATACTCACTCAGATACTATATTTCTATGATATAATGAAATGACATGGTGCTGTTTGGTACAACTATATGACAATCAATCAACAATAAAACAAGCAACTGACAGAAATGTGACCCACAAGATCAGGGACAGAGAATACACACACAATCTGAATGCTGATATCTTGCCTTTTACAAAGTCTTGATTTAGTGTTTGGTGTCCACTAGAATAGGTTTTCATGCTTGAATGTTCAAAAAACACATTATTTTTTCATATATTTGACATTGTTGCAGCTCCTCTCATTCTGTCAGTAACGCTCTGATTAGTTCCTGTCTCTATGAAGCCCCTCCTTCTGAAAAGCACACTGTTCTCTGATTGGCCGGCTGGACCAGTGTGTTGTGATTGGTCAATCGCTTTGAGCGAGTTTTTGAAATGTCACGCCCCGTACCATAACCGCTAGTCAACACACTACTAACTAACTCAACCAAGCCCCTTCATTTGCATATTCCTTGAGCGGGAATTATTTAAATTAGGAATATTGTGACGTGTTTGTTCCCAGAAGAAAACTCAAGACTACAATTGAGGCGTTTCAGGAAGTTCAGAAACAGTGTCAGTGTCACTGATATAGAGAATAACTCCAGCTTGTGTAAGTCAAAAGAGAGTTAAAAAAAATTAAAAAAGTATAATAGGAGCCCTTTAAACGAACTTACTGATCCCAACTACGCTGAACGTTGTACTCATTCTCATTAAGTTGTGGAAATGTTATTTCAAAAGAATGTTAAAAACATCAAGTTTTTAAAATGTGTTTTCCTATTTTGGAAGATGCTATCAAAATAGCAACCAACCTTTTTACAACTTTTGAAGGGATAGATCACCCAAAAATTAAAACTCTGTCATAATTTACTCACTATGGCTTTGTTTCAAACTTGTGTGACTTTGAAACATAAAAGGAGTCTAATCGAGTTTTGGTCGCAAATGACGTTCATTGCATGAAAAAAAATTTTTTTTGAAACATTCTTCAAAATATCTTGTTGTTTTCCACAAAAGAAAGAAATTGGATGACATTAGTGCAAATTTTTGGCTGAACTATTGCTTTTAAGCTTTATGTCAAATTAACCCCAAACTTTTCTTTCTCTAAATAGTCATGTTACAAACCTATTAAAATACTTGCTGCTATATCCCAACAGTGTTGTAGCCCAACCCAAAAAATTGTGATTAGATCTGGTTGGTTTGGTTCAGTGCCTCTTTACTGAAGAATTTCCTGAAATCCATATGGAGAAAATTAAAAACACTTCATATATATATATATATATATATATATATATATATATATACACTCCAGACATATTTGAGCCACCCCTCCTCTTTTTCTATAACGAAATTTAACACGAAAACACCCTATTCTCACATTCAACAAGTGTGTGTTCATTTCTGTGAGTGCAAAGTGGACGAATTTGCATAATGGCCTCATTTAACCCCATTTAAAGTCATTAACGCCTGTGATATTGGTCCAGAGAGTGATGGCATGTGTGTTTGGCTGCTCTTTCTATGTCAGAGGGCCCTTATGAGGCAAAGGGCCTCTAAATGCCCACGAATGCTACACTAATTAAAACAACACCTGTTTGAAACCATTGACATGCCAGTAAGAAAGACACGGCGAGCAGATTATCAGCAGCTGTTCCAGCGCTGAACACGGCTCCTCTGAATGGAGACCTCCTCCCCGTGAAGAAGTGAGGGAAGGGCCCTCATCCGTCCCTTTTGTGCGGCCATTTCTCACTGGCTCTGTTGTTGCTAATGGAGTTTATAGTGGTTTAATTGAGTGGAGTAAATACACGGAGCACATCAATGGAGCGGCAAGCAGATGCTGGCAGAGATAATAAGGGACGGTCTATTCTCAAGTATTCAAAACTTATTCAAGACTCCATTATCCCTTTCAACCACGCGCAGGAGGGCGGAGAACCGCGGCACAGATGGCAGGGTGACGGTTTGGGCCGGAGAAGAGCTTTCTGAGGTGCTTTTCTTTCAAGCAAATGCAGCGGAAAGTGATGGGCTCTTTATTGACTATTCATTGGTGGTGAACACAGGTCCCTAGTGCTGTATGAATGACCACTGGAGGACAGAAGGAGAGACTGAGAGAGAGAGACATTGGCCGGCATGAGTTTTCAGGCTGGTTTATGCTGGTCAGTGCTGGTTTGGTAATGGTCAGGTAGACCAACCCGATCACACTAAATGCGTCTCTAGCAGGCAGTGTGTTTATCGTGCAATTTATACGCGAAAATTAGTTTTTACGTGCATATACGCATGGGTTGGTTAGGGTAGGTTAAGTAGTGGTGTGGGGTGTGTGTGTATTACACACAATGAAGTGTGTATCAAATGCACGCGAAAACTGCATATCATCATATGCACGTAAAAACTCATTTTCGGGTATAAATTGAACGATAAACGCAATGCGTGCTGTAGAGACGCATTTACGTGAGTCAAATGATCACATAACTGCATAATGCATGAAAACACATCTATCTATCTATCTATCTATCTATACAAGACTGCACTTTATCTGTATGACATTTCAATCTCAACAGAACAAACTTAATACTCTAGACTGGACAGGATTCTCAGTTACTTTTACTGTTGGTCTGTCAAAAATGTACAGTACAATGTCAATGCGATAAAAAGAAAAAGACAAGACACACATATACAGTATATGTATGTGTGTGTGTGTGTGTGTGTGTGTGTGACATTAGGCTATGTCTCTATAAAGTATATTTACTGTATAATGCAAGTGGACTGAATGTAGCATTACAGTAATTCTACAGTATATGTTTAGTGAACAGTACAGTACAGTACAGTATAGTGAACACTGTCCGATTACACACCTGTTCTGGTGTGTTTGGATACAAACATCACACATCCTTACTCCTCTTCTTTTCTGGTCCCTTCATCAGTGAAATTCTAAATTCTCCTCCGCAATTCATCAATTCAGGACACATTTACAAAAAAAGTCTAATAGAAATGTATAGAAAATATGAGTGACAACTAGTTCAACCATTTTGCATTTAATAATTTATGTAAGGAACCAATGCCTATGTTTTCAGGGGTGAAACTATTCAACAAGGAACCGTATAATATATTTTGATCAACATTGCATAAGCAATTGATAATGTCCCAGGTGAAAAGGAAATATATTTAAATTGTGCTTATTTCGATCTACTTAATGTATTTTAAGTGTACTGTATTAATTATGTATTAAATGTGTTATTTTGAGACAACTTCAAGTATACTAAATGTAAGAAATTTAGTATTCCTACGTAGGAAACAGCAGACAATTGTATTGTACATAATCAATTGCATGACTGGACCAAAGCATTGGCAATTAGTTCATAAGAATGATAAATTGCTTTTATGATGTGCACAAGTGACTATGATGTGGAGGTTGAACAAGTAGTTTTATGAATTTTAGTTGCGATCTGAGAAATGTCAAGTGCGCCACATATAAATGCTTAAAATTATTAATAATAAAAGATAAACAATAAATTTAAATAATAAAAAGAAATACAAATCGATCTAAAGATATTAAAATTAATTTTATGATATACATATATTATATTACAAAAGAAATAATAATCAAGTATTTTATGTATTCAATATTCTGACGTCACTTGCTCCTGTTTGAGATCAGATGGTATTAAATGCTTTTAATTGAATGTTTTTTTGGGACCAGAACTGCCTTTTCTTTATTAATGGAAACTCTGTCGGAGGTGTGTGATAGTAACGACTCTCAAAATGACTGTCTATCAAATTCACACACACTGCCTGAGATCACGACAATGGATGATGTGAGAAAGGAGGGGTCGAATCAAGATACACAGGATCCCAAAATGCACCTGGGATGTGCAGCCCAGCCGTCTGTTCCTCTCACTCGCAGCCAAAATGAACAATAAGAGCCCTTGCTAAGAAATACTACAATACGCTTCACGAAACACTGTTACCACCCTTTCCTTCCCCACAACACACACACACACACACTGAGTCCTGAGAAAGCCAGCGCACAATACGAGGGGCAGGAACTGACCAGCCTATGAATACAGAGCCCCCTATTATCACACCATGTGTTCAGTCCAAACGCTGCGGTTCCCAGGCATGAGACGTATTATTCAATTCAGTGAATGCCACTTGACAGAAAAAGAGAAAGAGAGAGGCTGTGAATGAAGAGAGTTAGTACGGCTAATTCATCCTTTATCTCCATAAACAGCATTTCATTGTAATAGACTTCTAATTGACTTTGGCCAATCTGCTCACTCGAGGACCTGAAAAGGATCTTGGGGGGTTTGGGCTTGAATGCATGTGCCGTCAAAACAACCCTAAAATGTGACACCATGACAGGACTTTCAAGGGAAAAAAAATAGGGTTGGGAGATAAAAATAAATAAAAAATAAAGTGCACACTTTTCAATGGTCAAATATATATAACATGCTCATATTAACGTGATGAACACCTACTGTATATACAGTAGTGGCCAAAAGTGATATCCAGCCTATAGGGAAATTGGCATCTTCACCATATATTCAAATATTATTCAAAATGTGTTTCAGATTTTGTAAGCATATTGTGTAGTTGTGCTGGGAGTTAGTTGTTTTAATTGTCATAATGCAATGAAACATGCAGAATTATGCGGACATATACATTTTGGCCAGACTGTCATACAAAGAAATGATGAATATGAACACATGCAGAAAACATAGTTTTTGCCAAATAATTTAGTCAGAACCAAGTTTAGTGTTTTGTTCTTCCCTCATATTTAAAATATTTACAAATATTAAATATTTTCTTCATATTTTGATAGTTTAATCAAACTTGTAGGGTCATTAGAAACCAATATCCACTCTGGACATCAATTTTGGCCACTACTGTGTATAGCCTATATTATTTAAAATATATGGCATATATATATATATATATATATATATATATATATATATATATATATATAGTGGAAGTGTTTCTATTTCCATGTGGCAATGAAATTTGATATTCATGAACAGAATCTCATTATGTCATATCACAATAACAACAAGTGTTCTATTGTGGGCTGAAATGATAAGCAATATCACAAGCGCATAGATGTTTTGTGCAATGTTCTAAAATCATAATATAATAATGTTATATAATCTAATAGAGGAAGGAAAAACACACAAAGGTCAAACTTAAATCAACATGAGTAGGAAAAGTCTTACCAACCCCGTGTTCAGAGACTCTGATATCCCACAATACACTTGAGGCATAAATCAGCGCCGCTCACTATACAGAGGAAAAAGAGAACATTGGATTTTATTAGCAGCCGACATTCATCAAAAATTATACAAAATCTCTACTTGCATATATTATGTTATATTTAAAACATTATATATACATTGTTCATGGATGTTTCCTAACATTTTTTAAATAAAATGTTACTAATTGTTTCATATGGAGCCCCTAAAGGGACAAAGTGAAGGAAAAAAATAGGAGATTGGAGGAAAAATTATGTTTCACAAAATGTTTTGCATCCGATCACAAAGGACAAACGGTTTTGCGATGGTACGCACTGTTGTGTGCTTGTGCTGTTTTTCTTTAAAATATATGTCCTTTAGTTTGCTATTTTCTTATCTGTATGATTTCCTGACATTTTTAAGTGTGGTCTAAGTAACTTTAGGCTATATCTTTTAAGTAATAGTAGGCTAACTTTTTGGAGCCACTGTATTTGCAATTAATATTTGAGTAACCAGATAATGAGCTGTGGTTGACAGCATATTTGTGCTAATGTATTAAATAACTTTGAATGAACATTCTATTAGTCTACCTGGAAGAATATTAGTCGAAGTCCCTTTAAGACAAGACATTTCACTCGGCGGCCATCTTTGAAACGCCTCGCGGTCGCGGATATGCAAATGGAGCTCCTATCTCTTTGAATGGTAAAACATAACAATCTCCAAAACTATTCGCCAAGCTTACGATTAAATTTCATATATGAAATCCCCAATGAAATCTGACAACAACTGTCTCATAAAATGTGTTTCTAAACGCTCGAACCATTTTTTTTTCCAGAATGTGCCAAGCTAATACGCATGCGCAGTCCTGAACCAGAGCTTCTGCAGTGACGCGATGACTTTACCAATCGGCGATTGTCTCTCTTATTTAGAAGGCGGGACTTATTCCGCCATATTGCATGTTGAGCTTTCTTCAAGAGTAATTAATTAAGGTAATTAATACACCCGTGCACCATCTTTCTAGTCTTTGTTATTAATTCATCACATTGAGAGAACCTTGCCAGAACATTCCCTGTTAGCTGGGTGTACTGGTTATGAAAATCAAGATGTTACGGAAATATTTGGTAAAATATAAATGGGGGAAAAGAATAGTTTGAGGTTGCTGATTGGAAACCTGTGTGAACTGACTTCACAGATTCACTAAAAAGTCTGAAAATTAAAATAAGTTCTGAGAAACTGTAGCATTTGTTTGCAAATGCAATGAAATGTTGACAAGTGTCCAAATACTTCCCATTCTGGTTTGCATACTGTTTTAGTGTCTGCCATAACCAAATAAACCATTCCCATCCTATAAAAGCAAAGCGATATTTGAATAAACTGATATTTCAATATGACATTTCACAAGCTTTACCACAGAAGTTTAATTTCAGACTTTATGGAAAACAAAAAGTTTGTCTCCGAATGGATCTATGAATAGAAGAGTAAACAGAGAGCAAGACTCCACACGAACAATTTTGCATTCAAGCCGACCATAACTACTGTAGACGGGCAAACAATGGCCATTTCCTGTGTTTAAAACCCTCTAAATAGCTTTTAAATGGCCTAGAATCGGTCTGAGAGATACAAATCATTGTCCAGACAATAAAAGTGCTGCTTTATGGACCCCTTCCATTAGGTCGGTGCCTGCCGGTGTCTAACCGAGAGAGACCCGTTACCCAGCATCCCCCGCGGCCGAGGCCTCTATAGTGTAATTAGTAAATCATTACGTAAAGCCTTTGCATCAGTGCAACAAGGGCAGCGTTGCATTCCTGTGACTGTTTTTGCTGTTAAGCTCTAGTCAAGCTGCTTTTCAGGGTCAATGTTCAGTCAGAGGTTTGCTGGCCGTGGGATTCCAGTGATGCGTCTGAATATTTGTTATTTTATCGCTAATAAGAGAGATTCTTTGCGGTCTGTGAATTTCGCACCCTGACCTCTGTTTAAGGTTGAAGATGGTTAGGATGGTTAGGATAATAGATGTCTGTGTGTGTAAGGTGCAAAAATCCAATAACCTTTTAATGCATGTTTGTCAATGATGGCAAGAGAGACTAGATTCAAACATGCAAGTTTACAATTATTTGCAACTGTACTTTAAAAATATTATTAGATAGCCTTGCCCATTATTTATGGGCTTTTCTTGTATATTAGAATTATCCATTAATTCCCTTGTTACGGCTGGCAAACTGGAGACTTTGCTACACAGATCAAAACTCTTACATCGATGTAGAAGAGGACCAACTGAGGACATAAAATGAAATATAGGTTACTGATATAATTTATAATGTATTTTCAGCTTGATTTGCTTCATCAACAATTAAAGTCAAAAGTGGGCTAAACATTTAATTATGAGTTTTACAGTGCAGAATATGTAAATATACAAAACATTACATTAAAATAGAGCAATTATAATATTATGACAAATAAAAATATATATATTTAACGTAAAATAAAATAAAAAATCATGTATACCTCAATTTGGACATAAAGGACAGACGTCATTGATTATAACACAGACGTCATTATAACCATAGATTATAACGAGGACAGACGTCATTATAAAGATTTAAGAAAAAGTTAGCGTCGAGTGCCACCTGCTGGTCTTCATTCGCTCCAGCAGCATCAATAAAACATATTGTTCTCTTTTTAAAAAATATTTTATTTTCTTAATTTTTTTCTTTGGTAAGTAAATCATTTGGGAGCAATTTTGCTTACAATGTTGCAAATATTTTATTGTGTGGGAACCAATTTTCTTAGTCAACCACCACTTTTAGTCTCTAAACATTAACGTACCTCAAATAAAATATTCTAATTATTCTTCAACGGGCAAAAAATAATAATAATAATTGAATAAATGTATAAATAAAAGAATAAAGCATGAAAAGTTAGTAGTATTTATCTTCTTCTTCTTCTTCTTCTTCTTCTTCTTCTTGCTTGTATGGCGCATGCGCAGTCCGTCAGGCGGATCCTCCGATCATGGAGGATGTTGTTGATGTGCAAACCAGCTGCAAACTTTCTTCACGCTCTTTAAACCTCCTGCATTAATCAGCCTCTGGTAATTACGACTATTGAACTGTCATTGGTTGATGAGCGTTGGCATTTCGTGACGGTCTTTTAGTGTGCTGTTTTGTGTGGTTTATTTTTTAGGTTTGTGAGCCCGGTGGCTCTTTTTGTTTATTTCCTGTTGCTTGCATCTCAATTCCGATCAGCATCTGTTATTGACCGATATCAAAGTATTTACTACATGCATGTGCATCTGGATCATTTAAACCCTCGTTTAACAATATTTGCTACAGTTATATCATATGTGTATTTGGATGATTATCGCAGCTTTAGCTGTGATTGCTAACTGTGTTTATGTGAGTCCAGCAATGCATGTGAATTAACTTCGTTTCGTATGTGAACTGCTTCGTATAAATAAATAAAAAAGTATAAATTATTATACTTCTAATATACGAGTTGGAGACAGCATGCATGAGAAAAACCAAATCAAAAAGACTAATGACAGCAATGAGATTATGACAGTCAACAATGAAATTGGTTACTAATGGCAGTTAAGATTAATAGTCACATTAAATGTATAAAAAATATTACATTTCAAGTATTTATATTCAGATGTTATATTAAAAACATAATATAACATATATGTTATATTATAATAACATGTTATGTTATATCACAATATCATGTTATGGTATATTAATATAATATGTTATATTCTAATCTTTTCCAGGTTGCCAGATCCTCTGCCATGAAATCCTCCTGATTAATTGACGTGTTGGTAAAATGGCCGCTGAGCTGTTTCCTGCCAAAAAACTGCCCGCTGTCACAGCCAACGCTGTCCAACAGTACCATCAGCAGAACGTCAGCAACAACAACACTATTCAGGGATGTAACTGGCAAGGCTTGTATCCCACGATCAGAGAGAGGTAATTCACTCTTTCTCTTCCACTGCCTAGTGTGCTGCCTACCCTAGACAGCATGTGATGTTGCACCGATGGCTAAAAGGTCTTTTCATTATTCATTTGTCCCGTGCAGAAACTCAGTCATGTTCAACAACGAGCTGATGGCCGATATTCATTTTGTGGTGGGGCCTCCTGGAGGAACCCAGAGAGTGCCGGGACACAAGGTACAGAATCACCACCGTTCAGCCGTGCAACAAAAATATGGGCATCTCATCACTCCAGTTTGTTGCAGAATGGTGAATCTCATGTAAACATGTATGCATTTGACAGATGGCTTTTATCCAAAGCGACTTAAAGGTGCTGTATGTAACTTTTTCACTCTACTAAAGCATAAAAATACCATAATATGTTTGCAGATATTTAGGAAACATGCTAAGTTCACATACTCGTGTCTCTGAAAAACACTTCTACAGCCAGTTATTTTACTTATTATTTTACACGTTCCGTGTTGTCAGTCGGGTTTTGTTTTGGTCTGTGTGACTCCGCCCACTGCCAGTTCACCCAATAGCATTTCGACACCGTGGGTTGCCAGTTGGCAGGAAACACAGCGTATCGCAGCCTTGGAAACGAGCAAACAAACTGGGTCAGAGTCGAACCATGCCCTTTGAATTATATTATATATAAGTAATTTATAAATACAAGAAATTAGATTGTCCGATTAGAAATTAAGTATTAAATCTCTAATTATTTTAATTAGAGATATTTACGTTTGTTAAATTTTCTTAATGCAATATATAGAGGGCTTGACATGAACACCCGTCAATCCGCCAGATGTGGGTGTATACCAGCTGTGCGCTCTCGCTCTCTAGTCTCTCCGTCAGCGAGTTACACAAAAGGCCTCTCCTCACTCACTCGTTTCATTTGCTCCGGATGAATATTGATGGTGTTACAAGGCTTGAATTTCGGTGTGGGATTGTGCAAAATTTGACTCATTCTGCAGATTTTGTTCTCTCACCCAAAGTGAGGCACATAAAGCTGTCTTTCAGGACTAAATTGAGCTATTTTTCGCTGCTTATTGCGCTTAAACAGTCGAATACACACAAAATAATGTAAAAATGCCGATCTTGGTGAGTATTCACGTAAACGCAGTCAGTTTTGTTTTAAGTGAACGCAAACAATTGAGAAAGAAAACCTATGTTACTGTATAATGGATCAAAGCAGCCTAATACACCTGCTGCCAAATGTGAAATATATATGAATATTGACATATATATATATATGTAAATAATAAAATAAAATTGGGACAGGGACATTGGTTACAGGTTTCATGAGATTCACTGTTAGAAAATGCAGGAATGAATAAAACTGAAAATGAGTGATGCTCATAATCTTTGATTGATGCTCATGATCCATTGTCTCTCTCTCTTCAGTATGTCCTGGCTGTGGGCAGTTCTGTATTTCATGCCATGTTCTACGGAGAACTGGCGGAAGATAAGGATGAGATCCGGATCCCTGATGTGGAGCCACCTTCGTTCCTGGCCATGCTAAAGTATGACTTTCAGTCTCTAGCATATACTGTACATAGCCACAAAACTAATAAACATCAATTAAAAGACGCAATTGATTGATGCCATAGGGTTTTATAGAATACACTAGAGAATATATCATATTAGTATTCATATTCACTAGTGATTATAATAATAATCACTAGTGAAATGTTTTTTCCCCCTAATATTTAAAAAACTAAAATTATAATGTAATTTTACAATAATTACATTTATTTATAAATCTAATATGCCATTACAAATTATATTTTCATTAGCATAACAATTAAAGTGAATTTCAGAATGTTAGTATTTGGTGTGCGTCTCATTTGCTTCAATGACAGCAGCATTGAGTAGAATAACGTTGCTCTCTGTTGTCAGGTATATCTACTGTGACGAGATCGACCTGTGTGCAGACACCGTCCTCGCCACACTGTACGCCGCCAAAAAATACATCGTTCCCCACTTGGCCCGCGCTTGCGTCAACTTCCTGGAGACGAGCCTGAGCGCTCGAAACGCCTGCGTCCTGCTCTCTCAGAGCTGCCTCTTCGAGGAGCCCGACCTCACTCAGCGCTGCTGGGAGGTCATCGACGCGCAGGCCGAACTCGCCCTCCGCTCCGAGGGATTCTGCGACATCGACACGCAGACTCTAGAGAGCATCCTTCGGCGCGAGACGCTCAACGCCAAGGAGATGGTGGTGTTCGACGCGGCGTTGAGCTGGGCGGAGGCCGAGTGCCAACGACAGGAACTCCAGCCCACCATCGAGAACAAACGGCTTGTTTTGGGAAAGTCCATCTATCTGATACGGATCCCGGCGATGGCGCTTGATGATTTCGCTAACGGCGTTGCGCAGTCGGGCGTGTTGACGCTCACCGAGACCAACGACATTTTCTTGTGGTACACGGCGGCCAAGAAACCAGAGCTGAAGTTCGTCTGCAAACCACGGAAAGGGTTGACGCCGCAGAAGTGCCACCGCTTTCAGTCGTGCGCGTACCGGAGCAATCAGTGGCGGTACCGCGGGCGCTGCGACAGCATCCAGTTCGCCGTGGACAAGCGCGTCTTCATCGCCGGGTTCGGGTTGTACGGCTCCAGCTGCGGTTCGGCCGAGTACCAGGCCAAGATCGAGCTGAAGCGGCAAGGCGTGACGCTCGGCGTCGCCATCATCAAATACTTCTCCGACGGCTCCAGCAACACCTTCCCCGTGTTCTTCGAGTACCCGGTGCAGATCGAACCCGACACGTTCTACACGGCCAGCGTGGTTCTGGACGGGAACGAGCTGAGTTATTTCGGCCAGGAGGGCATGACGGAGGTCCAGTGCGGGAAGGTGACCTTCCAGTTCCAGTGCTCCTCGGACAGCACCAACGGGACGGGTGTGCAGGGGGGGCAGATACCTGAACTCATATTTTATGCTTGAGAGAGCGTCCCGTTCACAACTGATTAATCAGAAACCAACGTTGTTGTTTTTTCGCTAATGAAGTGCTGCTCAGATTTTGCACAAAGGCTACAAAAAGAATTAGATTCCTGACAATCCTTATAGACTATATGATAAGCATTAGTGCACCTGAAAATGAAAACTCAGTCATTTACTCACCCTCATGTCCTTCTAAATGTGTACGACTTTATTTCTTCTGTAGCTCATGCTATTCTTCACCCAGGTCAGGGCTGTCAGGCTTCAGAAAGAGCTACAAAAACAACTTTAATACATCTTAAAAGTGGTTCATATGACTATGAACTGTGTGCGCTATAATATACACTGTGAAATTTACACTACTGTACAAAAGCTTGGGGTCAGTAAGATTTCATCAATTTTTTTGACAGAAATTAATACTTCTATTCAGCAAAGATGCATTAAATTGATCAAAATTGACAGTAAATACATTAATAATGTTATAAAAGATTTATATTCTGCTGTTCTTTTTAACTTTCTAAAAAATCCTGAAAAACAATGTCATGGTTTCCATGAAAATATGAAGCAGCACAACTGTTTTCAACATTGATAATAATCAGAAATGTTTCATCATATTAGAATGATTTCTGAAGGATCATGTGACACTGAGGACTGGAGTAATGATGCTGAAAATTCAGCTTTGGTCACAGGAATAAATTACATTTTAAAATATGTTTAAATAGAAAACAGTTATTTTAAACTGTAATAATATTTCACAATATTTACTATGTTCACTGATCAAATAGCTTTGGTGAGTAGAAGAGTATTCTTTCAAAAACTTTTTTTTTTTAAATTACTGAACCCAAACTTTTGAACAGTTGTGCAAGTTATTATTTGATAATAAGTTTGTTGGTCAGTTGAGGCCCTCAAGCTCTCAAATCTAGTTTCCTATCTCGCAAATCAAGCTATCTCTGGTGTCAAGACGTGTCTTGCAATGTTTGACATTGTTGAAGCCGAAGGCAATTGGTTATTGCGAGTTTGGCCAAGTTTAAATATGCATATGCTAATGAGATTGGAGGGAATGATTTTCAATTAATAGTGAATTTCCTCACAGAAAGCACAAGTCAAATAGATGACATGAGCTTGAGCAAATGACCTAATTTTCATTGTGCGTGACGTATTTTGCTAAGAGCCGAGATTAAGGGGCCGTTTACACGACACCGTTTTCAACTGAAAACGAGAAACTGTGTTTCTCCCGCTTTGACCGTTCATTTACACGACAGCGGCGTTTTGGTGGCCTAAAAATTCATACTTTTGAAAGCGGGTTTCAAAGTGCAAGTTTTACAACTACAAAAAAAACGTGAATCTGTGAAAACGGTGACATTATGCGCTTGTGTGTTCAGTGTATAGCTAAGTTTCCATCCACTTGTCAATCGAATTATCTGAAGTTCGGTAAAAAACTCATGCGAATAAAGCTGTTGAAATTGTGTTTCCATCCAACGGCTTTAAAGCGAATAAAAACCTGTGCGTATTGACGTCACATGGTGTTTTGCGATCAAATTGGTATATCAAATTGATTTGAGACATTTTAAGGTGTTTCCATTCATTTTCGCACTGAATCGCACAACATTCAAGCCAACATTTGCGAACAAAGTTTTGCTAGACAAAATGCAATTCATTATTTATTCGGCAAATAACGTTTCCATCAGCGTTTATCGATAAAGATAAAATCCGATGAGACCGAACGTATTTCATTTGAGTCGATATTCATGAAATTCAATCGAATTTTACTGTTTCCATAAGGCATTTTTTATTCGATATCACTTCATTCTGATAAAAACGTGTGGACGGAAACATAGCTATTATGCTGTAGTGTTACTTCACAAAGTGGCATCGCCACCTACTGGCCTGGCAGCAGAATACAGCGTTTTTAGTCGTTTTCACGGATCCGAATATTGTCGTCTGTACAAAGAAAAAAAGCTTTCCGTTTTAAGTACATCGCTGTCGTGTAAACGTACCCTCAAAGTGCAAGCTTAGTATTAAAGGATGTCTTATTTCAGAAAGGTAACCATTATTAAAATGGCCGTTATTCCTAGTGAAGTGTAAATTGTTTTAATTTCTTTATGACTTTGGAATGTGGTGGTCGGTTTACTGAAAGGAAGCAGCGTTTTTAGTCGTTTTCGCGTATCCGCGTGAACGAAGATCGTTTGATAATATTGTCATTTGTTCGCGAAAACCACAAAGGAAAAACGTTTCCATTTTTAGTACATCGTTGACGTGTAGACATACCCTAAGATCCACTGATTTAGCTGGATAGATCTTTGTCTCAAAGCATTCATGAAAATGTCTTCAGTAAGAAGAAGTCTGCTGAACGTACATCTAAATCTTAACAGTTTAAACGCAAATAGATCGCGTTAATCCTCATGAAGTGAGTGTTGGTAAAACACTAAAACCCTCTAGATGCGAGGTCTTTAGTTTTACAGGTCACGTGATAGATTATCTCGTGAGTGACTGAAGCTGAACTATCATTCCGTTGATGTTTACCGTCTGCTCTGACCATAGATATATACACTAGATGTTGCCTTGGCTACGGCAGTTCATTAGAACGAATGCGTCAATAGAGCCGCCATCATGGAACAGGGAAGCCCCTCCTCTTTAATGCATCAGCGTCAATGTAGGCAAAGGTCTAACGGAAATAAAATCACCATAAATCGTCATGTTTTTTTTGGTTCGTTCCAACGATCAGACATGTATTTATCATTGAGTCCAGAGAAGAAGAATTTTTTTTATTTATTTTTTTAAACATTCTTCCTAGTTCAGATTTCGTTCGTGTGAACATCCATACGCAGCACAAAAGTCCGGCATCATCCATGAATTCGAAGTACAAGCGTTACCTAGCTACTTCCTATGACAAGACCCCTGTTCCAAGATGGCGGCGGTTTTGACGCATGCTTAGAACCCCAAGGCGACGTCTAGTGTATATATCTATGTGCTCTGACTAACAGCAGACATGTTGTGATTCTTTGTGAGAAAGACGATTTAATATCTTTTAAGTCACACGCTTGGTTTATTCTACAAAATCATATTTGTATCACTTTGTGCGTTGTATCGTAATGAAACTGTATTTTACTGAACTCTAAAGTATTTGTATAATTTTTTTACTCGACACGTGAAGCACAATTTGTCCTGGAGCGTTTCCCCAAGAACTTATTTTCTCTACGTAATATTCATGTAATCCTATATTTTATAGCATTTTGGTGCAACACAATATTGTATGTTAGTGGCGTGAAGTTAAAAGGGGTTTTACAAAGACTAGGAGAGAGATAAATAGTGGTGCCGGTGAAGACAAAAATCATCACTATTACTATTGCTCAAACTTAGATGGATTTTATTCAAGTATTAAACTTTGGTGCACAACTCGAGGTGTTCTGACACTTTTTCCCAAAAAAAATTGCCATAAAATGGGAAGAAAAATCCCAACCTGAAACACGAGACTCCCCTCGAGCTCTTTCAGAGGACGTACATGTCGATGTCAAACTTTAATTGCACTATTTCTCATCAAGTAGTTGTTGTTTTTTAACACTGTGGCACAATCATTTCATTCTGTTTGGTTTCTCTCTTGAAATGCTCCATTGTGATCCAGACTGGAGTTTCACGTTACTTGGTCAAAATCAAACTTAAAATCTGCAATTTGTGCCTTTTCTGGATTGGGTCTAATGGTGTGAACTACCCAAGCCGTTCTTACATGTACACTTTCTATTCCTGGACCATGAATTGATATACATGCTCCGAACACTGGTCACTTCACTGGGATTGTAAGTGTGATCAGGTTTTCATTCAGTCACAGCTGTATTTAGATATACTGCACACGAGACAAGCCTGTGTCTTCTGTTATGTCGAAAATGAGGTGCCTGTGAAAGTGCCAACAGACTTATTTGAATGTGTGGGCAGCGTTTTGTGTCATTATGAATAAAGCTAACTTTAACTCCAGTTTTTACAGTCTTGTCTTTCAGTAAAAGTGTCACTCTGAAGTATTTTTGGCTTTGTTCAAACAGGCAGCAAAAAAACTTGAGAAAGTCAGGCAAAAAAAAAAGTAACATCACAATTACCGGTAGTTACTTTTTAGGGAGTAAGGGCTCGTTCACACAGAACGCTTTTTTCCTTTGAAAAACGCAAGACCCGCGGGCAGTGGTATTGGGAAAAGCGCAATGTCTTGAGACGTGTTTTTTAATCTATATGTTCATAAGCTATATAAGCCCAAATGCCAAGTGGCAAAAAAATGCAATCAAAGTCATGCATGGGTCATTTTTTATGTACTCATACATATACAGTACATGTCTAATCTATAACTCCTAAACGAAATGAGATATTTTTACCAAATTTGACGGAAACACACAAAAAAAGTGGTGGGACTGCACCAGTTGTTGGCACTATAATTGAACAAAACATGAAATTGGCTCTAACTACAGTACCGTTGGTCTGAACTTCAAAATTGGCATGCAGTGTCTTTGTCTCAGTTGCTATCATAGTCCATTAGGACATTGGTGTAGCCTACCTTGAAAAACATGGCCGCCATTTTAATTACACAACTGTAACTGCAATGGTTTTGCATATTATAGTTTACAAAGTACGCATTGGTATATCTTTACAAAACTCAGTATGTTTCTTCGGCACCATGCCCTGAAGGTACTCAGAAAGTTTCAAAAATGTTTTTATGAAATTATATTATAAACATATATCTTATTACAACTCAGTTATGGGTTGTGAACCTTTTTGCTCAAAATTGTCCCCAAATGTCTTTATTTACTCATTTTTGCAGTTGGTCTGCTACTTGCTTCTGTTGTGCTTGGCCCTGATAATTGTACCTTCGCATGGAGTATGATTGACAGGCGATCTGACCAATCATAAGCCGCCATTTCTCCGGTAATGTCCGACAAAGCAGTCAGGAGAGTTAGTAGATTAACGTTGGAGGATTTGAACTTGAAAAGCGGAGTGTACTGACGCCTTTCCGCGGTTAAAACAACATTCCTTCGGATTTTCATTCATGTTTAATTTATGCTATAAATTAACTAGAGGGAAGTGATGATCGGTTCATGAGCAGCTTTAACTGATGCTCTACAGCGATCTGTCACACACATTAAAGAGCCACAAAACGGTATTTATTGTTTACATTTCTTTAAAAAATGACCAAATTTGAAGGTTGAGACTTTATTTAATATCAAAAGTAACCTGGTCTGTCCTGTCTGTCAGCGCGTTGTCAGTCTCCTCTCTGCTCCGCGATGTATTGTTCACTGCGTGAGAACATGGTGTGTGGGGCGTGAGAGCGGCGTCGCTTGTCGGACTTAGCAACAGTAACTAAAGGGGGCGGGTCTTTGCGAACGGTCAATTGCTGTTTGCAGCTATATTTATATATTTTGCTGTAGTTAGTAGAAAATATTAGTTTACATTTCCAAACATTCCTTTTGCCATTAATTGTAATAATCTAGTGAGATTGTTGTATGCACAAGGAGTCTGACAACAGCCGGTATGAGCTGATCTCACCATCATCAAGTCCATCTGTGATTACATGAAGAAACAGAAAAAAACTGAGACAGATTAAATCCAGAAGAACTGCCGCAACATCTCCGAGACACTTTGTGACACTCCGAGACACAATAATAGACACTCTTATTAAAAAATAATATATAAAAAAGTGTGTTCTGCAGAATAAAAATTTCAGTAAAAAACCCATGATGTTTGGTCCAAAAACGGCATGTCAAGCATGAAAGTCTGAATAGATGTTTTAATGACTTTGAACTAGGAGATGATTTTATAGCAGCACTAATCATATTGCAAACAAAATATGAAGTTCATTATCAAACAACTTTTCATTCTGTCTTCTATCAGGCAAAGCAAAAAGGCATCACTCTCGTTCTCAGTCTACTTTGTCTTTTGTTTCTTGCGCGCTTGAAACTGTTGGGTTTTGTTCTTTATGGATTTGACGAGCAGTGATAAATTCGGGTCCATGACTTTAGCGGCGGATGAAGTCTCTGCTGTGATCTTCGGTGTGACTCTGCTCTTCAGCGTCTCCTCCTCCTCTCTGCGCCGCAGTTTCTCCTCTAAGATGCTCTGCGTTGCTTTGGTCTTTTTGTAGGCCGGGTCGGATGGGTCCAGGTTGTAAAGATGGGACGTGAACATAGACTGGAAGCGCGGGTCGTGAACGTCCACCTGGAGAACCATGGCAGAGTTAGAGTTGGCAAGTTTGATTCATTTTACAGAATCAGTTCAGAGAATTGATTCAAAACTCTGATTCAGTGAGTCACACACACACACACACACACACACACACACACACACACACACACACACACACACACACACACACACACACACACACACAAAACACAAATATTTCTCTCTCCTGATAATCTAAAAGAGTGAAAGTGATGTTTTGAGACTCTGACCTTGAACTCGTCGTTCTCCAGTGGCGTGGCGCTCTTCAGGAGCTTCTTCCTCTTCTTCTTGCTCAGGTTCTGGTTCTCCACGATCTTGTCGTAGTTGAAATGTTTGTGCTTGTCGTCTTCATCGTCAGCCATCAGCAGCTCCATCTCAGCCTGGAGATCACGACACAGTTGGTAATCACGACACATTACCACATTACCCAGAAACACACGTTGTGACAGAAACGTACCCTCCGTCTCTCCAGCTCTTCCTGTTCTTCTGGTGTCCTCTCCTCATCCTTCTTCCTGCTCTTCTTGGTCTTTTTGTTGTCCAGGGATTCTGCAATAGGATTGACCTCATCGTTTAATCTCCCTCATGTTAAATGTGTTGAAGTGTGAGGGGAATAAAGCGCAGGCTAACCTGTCGCGCCGAGCTCCTCTGTGAAGAAGGGGTCGTTGAGGTCAACATCAGCAGGAAGTTCATCATCACTGATCCCAGGCTCCGCCTCCTGCACCAGAAAGACGGTGTATGAGTGAGTCAGAAGCACAGAAATGAAGGGCAAACGGAAAGATTATTCCTCAGTGACACTTTACCTTCTTTCCTTTCCTCTTCTCTTTCTTTTTCTCCTTTTTCTTCTGCAGATATTCCTCCCACGGTGACAGAACATCTTTGCCCATCATTTTCTTCTTCACAAGCTTCTCAGTTGTTTCTTTCAGTCCTAAAAACAATCAAATAACATGAACATTAACGTATATATATATAAAAATTTTTTGATAGTTTATATTTACTTTATATATATGTATATATATATATATTTGTGTGTGTTTATATATAATAAAAAATATTTAAAAAAATTATGTAGCATTTTATATATGTATATTTATATTATTTTGTTAATTGTATATTATATTATTTTGTTTACACTTATGTACATATTTATTATATTTACTTAAAATATATATTATATTAATAATATAATTATAAACAATTATAATATATATATATATAATGCATACTATAATATAAATATATATATATACATCTTTTATAATTATATATATAATTATCATATATTTATTTTGTTTGTAATAGTTTATATTTACATACATGCATTTATACACACATATATTTATAATGTGTGTGTTTATATCTACAATTAAAAACATATGTCTAGTCATAAAGCATTTTTATATATGTATATATATTATTCTGTTCATTTTACATGATATATTTTATTCACACATTCATGTACATATTTATTATATTTACTTAAAATATATACCATTAATAATATAATTAAATATATATATTATATATATATATATCATATAATTAAACATAAAACAAAATACTTATATATAATACTATGCTTATATATAATTAAACAATAATACATAGAGAATAGTTTTCTGCAATCATTAAAACATTTACATTTTTAATGTACATAATTATTTTATATATTTTTTTGCATTTTATTAAATAAAGAATATTTATTATAATATGAATAGGTGTAAAATAATGTAAAATATGTTCTTTTAAAAATAAATTAATATAAAAAAAATTATATAAAACATAACACTTAATCAACTTTTTAGGTGAGGAGGAGAGTATCTCTGATACCTGGTACCCATGTGATCTCCATGTCCATGGCTCCATCATTCCCCTTGTCTTTGTCCTCCTGAATGCCCTTCAGTAGATCTCTGTATTTGGCGATCTGCTCTGCGCTCTTCTTCCCCTTCCTGCCCTTCTTCTCCTCAGGGAGAGGCTGAGCCGGCTCCTCAGCTGGACATTCGAGACAACAAAACATCTCAAAGACAGCCAGACTTACAAGTTCACCTGCACAAGGAGATGTTTAACAGCTGCTCTTTTCCATACGATAGATGAGTTTAGTCATCATCACTCACCTTCTGTCCGTTCCTTCTCCTCCTCCTCCTCCTCCTCCTCCTCTTCTTCCTCGCTGGAGGAGGCCAGGTAAGCCTTGAAGTCCATGTCCAACAGCTCGTCCTTATTGAACTTCCGGCAGAGAGCCGTGACCCGGTCGTGATCCGTTTCATCCCACGTCAGCTCAACCTGATGACGGACAGCAGACGTTACTATACACCGAGTTCAGGCGCTCAGACCTTGTGTAGTGTTCAGTGTGACAGACCTTGGCTGTGGTGGTGGCCGCCGATGTGAAGAGTTTGGGCTTGTAGGAACCATAATCCACATCAGTCGCTCTGTCCTTCGGCTCATCGTCAAACGTCACGTCATCAGGGATGAACCTGGAAAATGCCCACAGACACCAACATGAACCAACGACAACTGGCAAATAAATCTCTGAGATAATACTTATTTTTTTTAAATCAAGTGCTAAGTTCTTAGAAATGTAATCAGATTTAATTCAGTTTTAAACAGCCGAGGTTTTGATTGAATGCGTCTGGGAACGTGAGGGACTCACCGCAGGTCGATGGTGGAGCAGCTGCTCTCGTACTCCAGGCCGTCACACTCCTCGTAAATCTTCACCGCCGTTTCGACGGAGTCACACTCCACCACGGCGTAGTAATACTTCAGACGCTTGAACTGATAGTCACGCACTTTCTCCCGGCAGATCCTGAAAACACATGGAAGACCTTCATCGTAAAACACTGGGCTGAAATAATTGGCTCAAATGATGGTTTCCCCTCTGATCGGAAAAATATAACACTGTCCTTTAAAACCATTCAGAGTGAATATAAAAATAGAAGACATGAAATATCAAACGGGTGAAATATACAGTTATACAATGCCATTCATTTTAAAACAACTCTTTTATACTCAACACGGTTGCATTTATTTGATCAAAAATAGAGTAAAAACTGTAATATTGTGAAATATTCGTACAATTTAAAATAACAGTTTTCCATGTAAAATGTAGTTCATTCACGTAATCAAAGCTGAATTTTCAGAATCATTACTCCAGTCTTCAGTGTCACATGATAAATTGATTAATTTCAATGAAAAATAAATTAGACCCAAACTTCTTTAATGGCATTACAGCTTAAAGCGTTTGATCACTTTTTTGATCCATCAATGAATAGTGCAACACAGCGAACACTAGGGCTGCACGATATTGAAGAAAAATGCAATATGCAAAAACTCATTAAATAATGCAATATTCGATTTGCGATACGATAATGCTTAAAGTGTGTAAAATAAACTTAAATTATCTTTAAAATGATAAGAAAACATGAAGAAGTGTATTTTAACATCAGTGTAAACCACTGGGTGTAGGGTTTCAGGAAGGCCTACATTAGGTTTATTTAACAACAGAAACTGAATAATCAAATGTAAAAATAAAACACGGCTTAGTTTTCACTGTATGAATTAAATATATACTGATTCTTATTTAAGCTACCCCAGTTATTGCAAGCCGTTGCGATATGCATACAGCGATATATACATTTGCGATATTTGGATATATTGTGCAGCCCTAGCACACACTACTCTGATAACCATAAACACACACACAGCACTGGGTGAAAAAGTCACATTTTAATCAGACTGAAATATTTTTATAGTCCGGTTTTTAGTATTGAAAGAATTAGAAGTATGTTTAGCCGTCTAGGACACATTTTTTGTGAATAAGTTTGTTGCTGTAAAGCCCAATAAGAGGCGCTGAAAGCGGTACCTTTGCTCCTCTGTGTCTGCGTCGGGGTCGTCCGGGAGGCTGGTGAGCTCCAGCGGACCCTGGGTCTGTTCTGCACTCATCCTCTCCCTCCCAAACTCCGACGGGTAGATCTGGCAAATCATGACAACCATTCAGACTCACAGCTGCAGTGCGAACGGAAGAGATAAAGGGATTGTGGGAGGAAGAGAGGGGATAGCTACCGTTACTGACAGCACGACGCCTTCTTTGGGCTTGAACGAATTGAAGAGAGCCAGCAGATCTTTAGCTTTCAGTCTGTCCCAGTCAATGTTACAAACTGCCAACCGCTGGGAAGTCTAAACACAGAAAATAACACACATGATACATGATGTACATACATTTGAAAAAATTTGAATATGGTGCAAAAGTTAATTTAATTCAGTAATTCAACTTAAAAGGTGAAACTAATATATTATATAGACTCATTACATGCAAAGTGAGATATTTCAAGCCTTTATGTGTTATAATTTTGATTATTCTGGCTTACAGCTTATGAAACCCTTTTCACAATATTCTAATTTTGAATTTGGGGTTTTCATAAGCTGTAAGCCATAATCATCAAAATTATAACAAATAAAGGCTTGAAATATCTCACTTTGCATGTAATGAGTCTATATAATATATTAGTTTCACCTTTTAAGTTGAATTACTGAATTAAATTAACTTTTGCACCATATTCAAATTTCATTAAAATTTTGAGTTTTACCTGTATAAATACCTTTTTTAAAGTAATTCAATTGCATTATGCTAAAAGATTAATTTGGAGGGGAACATGTTATATTTTTTTCTTTTATTATTTTCAATTTTAATATAATATAAATTATGTTAACTATATTATATATAACACAAAAATATACAATTTTCATTTAATAAATATACTAACGTTCAAAAGTCAGTAAGATTTTTCTTTAAAAAAAATTAATACTGTTATTTAGTAAGGATGTATTAAAGTTTAAACTGATCAAAAGTGACAGTAAAGACATTTATAATGTTACTAAAGATTTTCTATTTCACACATATGAAGCAGCACAACTGTTTTCAACATTGATAATAATCAGAAATGTTTCTTGAGCATCAAATCATCATATCAGAGTGATTTCTGAAGGATCATGTGACACTGAAGACTGGAGTAATGATGCTGAATATGCAGCTTTGATCACAGCAATACATTACATTTGACTATATATTCTAATTGAAAACAGTTATTTACAATTGTAGTAATATTTCACAATATTACAGTTTTTTTTACTGTATTTTTGATCAAATAAATGCCGCCCTGGTGAGCAAAAAAATTCAAAACTCTTACGGACTCCAAACGTTTGAACGGTAGTGTGTATGATTAATAAAGTGTTTGGATGAAATCTCACATTGTCCCCGCGTGGAGCATCTTTACACATATCTCCCCAGTTATGCTCAATCTCCTCTTCCTCCAGCTCATCTTCATCATCATCTTCATCAGAGCTGGTCTCAACGTTCCCCTTCCCTCTGGCCAGATCAGGTCCTTTCTCGTCGTCTTCATCTGACTCGCTCTCCTCATCCTCACCTTCAGAAGAACCACCTTCTTCATCCTCTTCAACACCAGACCTCTCGTCTTCATCTGATAAAACCAATAAAAATGGTCTCAATCCATAAATAACATAAACGAACACCCCTCAAGAATGTATAAACACACTTATCAAAATGACATCCAAAACAAACAATATGCAAAACAAAACATGAATTCAGTAAATCCACAGTACCTTCTTCAAACACTCTCACTCCCTTTATCAGCGGCTCTTTACTTTTCTTCGCTGACTTCAGGACCGTCTCGGCTTCTTCCTCCTCCTCAGATTCATCACTCTCATCTTCATCCTCAACCTGAGGTTCCTCATTAGATTTCTGTTCCTTCTCTGTCTTCTCGTCCTCCTCCTCGGAGTCCGAGAGCTTGTAGAAGCGCTTGAGGTCCTCGGTGGTCGTGTGGTTGACGGGTCGGCCGCGTTTATCCACCGTGTACTTCAGCTTAAAGCGCTGGTCGTGGAACATGGACTGGAAACGCTCGTCGATCTTGACCTTGCGCTCTCTGTTGGGCATCTCCCAGAAGCGAGGGTCCTTCTTAACCTTGGAGAAGCGGTCGTCGCCGCTTGCAGTGTTTTTGGAAGCCATGGTGATTATTTGGAAAAACGGAGTGAAAGTATTAACCTGGGGAAAAAAAGAAAAAAGAGGTTCACTTCTGGTTCATGTAAAACCAGTTGCCTAGAATTATATGAATTACCTGTCAATCAATGTATATCCATTTAAAGAAATGTCAAGAAATATTTCTTACGCAGACAGCCCAAAATAATGTGGTTCTTGGGTGTTTTCTTTATAGTGAAATAAACTAAATCAACTACTGATTTTAACAAGTGATGTTACAGCAAAACATACTGACAAATACGGAAAAATAGGGTAGAGTGGGGCTAGTTGTCACTATGTTTACTGCAGTCCTTAGTGTAGATTTATTTATTTATTACAGAGCATTATATTTTATAATGTATACATGTCAATAGGCTATATGCTTGCTCTTTTTATGGTTTTGTATTTGTTTACATTGTGTATGTGATTTACACAGCACACGTTTTGTTCCATTGACTGTAATGACAAACTAAAACATTGAGCATGCCGTTCATTTACAGCACAGGACACGAAACAAGAATTCAGCACAAAACGACAGATTTCCACAACAAATAAAACAGTTATTTAAAGGCCAACACTGACCTACTGGCTTTTCGTGCGATGTTGCGCCACTCCACACGTGTTTTCCCGTGATGCTTCACTGCTTACATACTACTTCCGTGACCTCTTTGAAACCCCGCCTTCTTTTTCCTACGGCGCGTCGAAAAGTTCAAAACACACCAGACGCGAACTCGCGTCTTCCTTGTATCTTTGATATACGACTGTGGGGAGCTGAGTAAGGAGTATTGTACTTCATTTTAAACAGTAAAAAATAATAAATTAAAATAAAATAAAAAATAATTTCGTTATTTGTAATAAAACCATTTAACTGAAATAAAACAAAACAGCTAGTTGACAAAGCAACATTTGTCGTTATTATTTAGTTTTAATTGATGCACTAAAATGACTAAAACTATGACTGAAATAAAATATATATATAATAACTTTATAGACATATTTCGAAAAATTACAACAAAATCACAAAAACTTTAAACAAAATTGAAATAAAAACATTCAAAATATGAATAAAAACTACAATAGATAAGCTACTAAAATAACACTGATTTGTCTAATCGAGCTTGAAGCTTGAAATATATAAATAAATGTACAAATCTTAAATCAGAGTTAAATCACAAAATATGAACACAACAAAGCAATTTTATTCACCTTTCAATAATAAAAAATATGTTCGAAATAAAGTCACAATGTTTGAGTTTGTCAATTGTTCTGTATAGTTAGACGTTTTCCCCTTGCTTTTAATTGTAGAATAGAATAGAATAGAATAGAATAGAATAGAATAGAATAGAATAGAATAGAATAGAATAGAATAGAATAGAATAGACATTCTTGGTTGAACAATCGTTGAAATGACTCCGGTCCATGTTCCAGTCCAGTATGATGGTCTGATCCATTCCACATTTTACCTCCAATCTCCCTGTTGTGTGACGCGAGGCTGAGCTCTGTTTTTAGAGGCACACCACACAGATGTAGTGTTTGAAAGTGTTATGAAATGTGTCTGAAAATGGTTTGTGTCGAAATGAGAATGGACTAGGCAGCAGCATGAATATGAGTGTGAAAAGCCTCCGCTGTGTGTCGAGAGGATGGAGGTGCTTCTCCTCCAGGCAGGGAGGCGCGATGAACGTGTTTGACAGGAGCATGAAGCGCAAGCAGAAAGAATGGGCATCATCTTTACTGGACAGCGGCAAATACGATTACCTTCGAGACGAGGTGAGATAGATGGGTTTCTGATACCTGCGTTTGTTGCTACGAGAAGTCAAAACGGTGTGTGTGAACTTCTGCTTTCATGGATTGTGTTTGCAGGTGGCGAGCAGAGTGGCAGACAGAGTTTACGACGTCTCAAGGTCACTGTCCACTCATTATTAAACGCATGTTAAAGTGATAGTTCACCCAAAAATAAAAATTTTGTCATCACTTACTAATTTAGTGTCGATACCTCATGTTGTTCCAACCCTGCATGAAGTTCCTTCTTCTGCTGAACACAGAAGAAGATATTTTGAATAATTTTGGCAACCAAACAGTTGATGGGCATCATTGACAGTATTGTTTCCGATACTATTGAAGAGTCAATTGGTTCTAGAAGAAAGAAACTTAAAGGAAACAGTTCAGCCAAAAATGAAAAATTCAGACATTTTTAATGTAATGTTGTTAGACCCGTTTGCCTTTATTCTGTTTTGTGGGATAGAAAAGGAGATATTGAGCAGAATGTCCGATCGGCTGTTTACCGCACAATAGCAGTGGATGGGGACTGGGGTGGTTGACCTCCAAAAAAAAAAGCACCATGAAAGTGCTCCATAATAGTGCTATATTTCCAGTCTAATGAAGTCATACGATAGCTTTGGTTAATGAACAGTTAAATCCATTTTTTATTTCATTTTGGGGGTTTCAAGAAATCCAGTCCCCATCCACTTTCATTGCAACAACAATGTCTAATTCAGTGTTAAAGGATTAGTTCACTTTTAAAAAAACTTTTGCTGATAATTTACTCACCCCAATGTCATCCAAGATGTCCATGTCTTTCTTTCTTCAGTTGAAAAGAAATTAAGGTTTTTGATGAAAACATTTCTCCATATAATGGACTTCAATGGGCCCGAAACGGTTCAAGATCCAAATGACAGTTTCAGTGCCGCTTCAACGGGCTTTAAACGATACCAGACGATGAATACGGGTCTTATCTAGCGAAACGCTCGGTCATTTCAAAAATAAATAAAAAAAGTTTACGTTTTATAAGCACAAATGCTCGCCTTGCTCTGTTCTGTGATGCGCGTTCGTGACGTCACGTAATACGCAATTACGTTGAAAAGGGTGAGTAAGGTATCAGCAAAAGTTTTTTTAACAGTGAACTAATCCTTTAACCAGAACAGATGTAGTCATGTGGGTTTTGAATAACATGAGGGTGAGAAAATAATAACAAAAAAATGTATGTTTGTTTTATCCCCTAAATGTCATTGCAGGACTTTCCCTCTGGCTTTGGATGTAGGATGTGGGAAGAGTCACATCGCAGAGCATTTGAGTAAGGTAGAACTGCTCCTAATGTTACAGTGAAGGGCATTGTTAAAGGAAAATTAAGATTTGTCATAATTTACTTAATTTTTTTTTTTACATTACTCTTTTCATGCAAAATTCTGTCATGAAACTCGGCACAGTCTAATAGATCCTTAACCATAGACTGTAAAAAAAGTTGGACGACGCCCCTTCGCTCTTTTCCATTGGTGAGAACTGAAGCCGCCAGTGTCCCGATATGGCGCTGACATCTTGGGACTTGAGTCTGCGCAGTGGCGATCTCGGGTCCAGACCTGAGCAGGAAGTAAAGCCGCGAAATCAACGCCCCGCCCTCACTCTCGCAGAATGCACTCTCCAAGTGGCCCATGTCTGCTCCGTTCCTCCGTTCTCCAATTTTGATGTCTGTTGGTTGCAGTACGACAAGAGGCTTGTTAAAATAAAGTAAATACAATCTCCTCAGTCCTCCGAAGATCCCGAAAAAAAGTCAGTTGGAAGCCAGTGACTACTTCGCTCAGAGAACCTGTCAATCACAGCTGTCAGTCATGACGTTACACCACCGTTTTTATAGCATCACGTAACTAACTAAAAACAAACTTATTTTAAAAACAGACACTTGAACTTACATCAGCGCGATTAAAAACGACTGCAAATGACAGAAACCACCTTTGGAAAAAATATATTTGAGGTTTAATTTAATCGTTTAGTTGGTCTCACATCCAGTTGAATAACACGGGGAGGCGGGGTTTATGACCTATACTAGGACCAGCCACCGGGGGGGGGGGGGGGGGGTTGAGTAAAGCTATCGATACGCTTTGGCTTCACTTTTCAGGGCTTGTGCGGCACGCTTGTCCTTAACTCAACCTGCTTGCAATCACATCATTCTCTATAGGGCACAGCTGATTGGTTCCTGCTGTATCAGTAGCCAATGAGCTCGCTGCTCAACATTCAAACAGTTTGCAGAGCGCTTTCAGAAACCCTCCACCTTCGCCAGCTCCACCTGTAAAGATCTGCTGTGGGTAATTCATGTGTGCTATATTGTACAGCAGCATAACAGAGCTATTTCACCAAGACCAAATATATCAACATTAGCATGTCCATTACCATCCTAAACACTGCAGAAATATAATGAAACTAGGGCTGTGCTATATTGGTTTTGAGACACTAGCAGCTTGACATTCCCTCATTATGTATTTTTAATTGCATGGAAAAGAGCAGCGTGAGCATTCTTTACAACATCTCCTTTTGTGTTCTTAAAACGAAAGTCATACAGGTTTGGAACGACATGAAGACAAGTAAATGATTCCTTTCTGTGTTTCAATCCAATTGTGACGCTGATTCTCTCTCTTCTCAGGAGGTTGTTGAACGTCTCTTCTTAACAGACGTCTCGGACTCTTCCCTGGTGAGAGATTGCACACCTCTTTATTTCATTGATATGCAGTTGGAACTTCTTGTGTAACCCGTGATTCTAACGTTAAAACTTTTCGGGTCAGTAAGATTTAAAAAAAAAAAACAACTATTCGGCAAGCACACATTAAGTTGATCAAAAGTGACAGTAAAGACATTTATAATGTTACAAAAGATTTCTATTTCAAATAAATGCTTTTCTTTTGAACTTTCTCTTCATCAAAGAATCCTGAAAACATATATCTCGGTTTCCTCACAAATATGAAGCAGCACAACTGTTTTCTACATTTATAATAATCAGAAATGTTTCCTGAGCTGCAAATCATCATGATTTCTGAAGGATCATGTGACACTGAAGAGCGAACACTTAACATTCAGCTTTGATCACAGGAATAAATTACATTATAAAATGTATTCAAATAGACAACAGTTATTTTCAATTGTAATAATATTTCACAATATTACTGTATTTTTGGTCAAATAAATGCTGCCTTAGTGAGCAGAAGAGACTTCTTTCAAAAACATGACAATTTTCTTTATTTTTAACTTTTCAACACATACATTTACTCGAACCTTCTTCCTCCTCCTTGTTTTTCAGAGGAACAGGAGGGCATGTGAGATTCCCACTCACTGTGTTGTGGCAGAGGAGGAGTTCCTGCCCTTTAAAGAAAACACATTTGACCTAGTGCTCAGCAGCCTGAGGTACTGTACCACCCCAGTGCATGATGGGAAATGTAAAGATTGACTCTAATTTATAAACCCGTATTCGTCTCCTCAGTCTGCACTGGATCAACGACCTTCCTGGAGCTTTGAGACAGGTATGAGGATCTAGGCAAGTGTGCGTTCCTGTGGTGCGTAAGTAATAAACAAACCGAATTTCCCTCTTTTTGTCGTTCAGATCCACCATGTGTTGAAGCCAGATGGCGTGTTCATTGGAGCGATGGTTGGCGGTGAGACGCTCTACGAGCTGCGCTGTTCTCTGCAGTTAGCCGAGCTGGAGAGGGAGGGCGGGTTTGCGCCCCATATCTCACCCTACACAGCCGTCACTGACCTGGGCAACCTGCTGGGACAGGCCCGCTTCAACATGCTCACTGTGGTACGAGTACTCAAGTACATCTCAATTCAAAGATTCAGCGTCAGTAGTGGCCAAAAGTGAGGTCTGACATCTTCACCCTTCATTAAAATGTTATTAAAAACGTGTTAAAGGGGTGGTTGATTATGATTTCACTTTTTTAACTTCAGTTAGTGTGTAATGTTGCTGTTTGAGCATAAACAACATCTGCAGAGTTACGACGCTCAACGTTCAAAGCAAAGGGAGATATTTTATTTTAAAGAAATCATTCAACAAACGGCTGGTAGGGACTACAATATATTCCTTCCGGGTTAGTGACATCACCAACCCTAAAATTTACATAAACCCCGCCCCCTGAACACGATTTATAGATTATCAAGACAGAATATGCTAATCAATGACTAGAAGATAACTACACATCAGCTACATAAATTCATCAACTAACCGTTCATTAATGTTGTCTACATGTTGTCTCTTCTTGAGTCTCTCCATCATTGTCTGAATCCGGTTTGAACATAAAAGGCTAAAAGTTAGTGAAATTTTCAGTGCATGTGTGTGTGAGGTAAAAGGACACGAGCTCTTGAAGCTCCGCCCCCTGTGCCGGGAGCAGCAGCTCATTTGCATTTAAAGGGACGGGGCGTTTTTGCTCACCCTCAAAAAGTGACAATTTGAACATGCTATATAAAAATATCTGTGGGGTATTTTGAGCTAAAACTTCACATACACACTCTGGAGCAATCAAATACTTATTATACATCTTGTGAAAAGGGCATTATACCATTACACCCACAGCTTTTCTGTAGTCGTTTTATTTTGAGTCATGCAAGTAGCTAGTTTGCCTTTTTTGCCAAATAACTTTGTCAAAACCAAGTTTAGTGTTTTATTCTTCCCTCATATTTAAAAATCAGAAAGATTATCCTCATATTTTGTTGGTTTATTCAAATTGCACGGTAAAAAAAAAATATATACCCTCCGGACATCTCTTTTGGCCACTATAGTACATAATCCACAGTCACTGTTTATATATTGCATTTTAAGGGATCTGTTTGATTTGAATTATGAGTGATAATATTGAGGCCCATTATTGTATTGTAATGCAGGACATTGATGAAGTTCAGGTCCATTACCCTGGTATGCTGGAGGTCATGAGTGATTTACAAGGTAAACTCTGCGTCTTATATAAAGTTGGTGATTTGTTGTAAAAATTTACGGAGAATGTGTTCATGGTTTATTCATCCACTTCAGGTATGGGTGAGAGCAACTGTGCGTGGAACAGGAAGTCACTCCTGCAAAGAGACACTATGCTGGCGGCCGCTGCCATTTATAAAGGTGAGACCGCAAGCCGTGAACTGCACCGAACGCATGGAGGATTCACTCAAATGTAACTATAGCTATGTTTCCATCCACCTATTGTTATGCAAGTTTTGGGATATCGCATAAAAACGCTGGACGGAAAGTTTGGAAACGAAAAATAAATTGTAAGAATGCGCATCAAAAAAACATATGCTCTCAATTGAGGCGTTTCTTTATTACAGATATTTCCCTCCAGTTTCCACGGAAGTGACGATTTTGTTCTCTTGATAACATGGGATGGAAACTGTGCTTTATTCGCAAATTTTATACGATATTCCAATCCTGCGCACAAGTTAAATTTGCATCTTTGGATGGAAAAGCAACTAATATTATGTAATAATAAAAAATGTAATTATTTATATTATATAAAATATATATTTTTAAAACCTGGAGGACTCTAAAAATGCACAAAAAAATAATCAAAGCCAAAAATCTGAACAAATTGTTTCAAATTTTAGGTTGATATCTTTTATCACGTTTTTTAGTATTGGAAGTTTGGCAGATTTTAAAATTAATTGAACCTCTAAGAAACACAAGAAGTTCACGTATGTGCATTATAGCTCGCTGCCAAGTCACAAATGGTGAATCTATTATTATTTTTCTTTATATTCAAAACATTTTCAGACCTTTTTTTTTTTTTAAAACAATTGAATGGATGCTATCTTTTGAACTCTTGGCATGAAAACACACTGAGGTTTCTTCCATTCTTTCATGATCATTTTTCATGTTCATCACTATTTCAAAATAAAGGTCTGAGCACGCCTTAGGAGTATGGAAATATTCTTGTTGCAAATTGATAAATTACGGCTCCTCTGTAATTTCTTTTGAAAATCAGTCACCAAATATGTAAACTAGAGATTGTAAGCTTTCAAATGATGGTTTAGTATAGGATATTACCGTTTTAAATATGTAATGGCTGTGGGCCCGCCGGTGATATGCTAATATAAGGGGTTAAATTAACATTGTAATGACAATTTAAATGTCCATAGTATTTATTTTATTATATATTTATTATGTTAACACTTATAATTCTATGTAGAATAGTGTCTTTCAACCAGGAGGCAAACAAATTGATGAATTAAAACGATTTAAAATAAGATAAAACAATGTTTTTTTAAAACAAAAAGCCAAAATGGGTAAAAATCAGGATGTAAGACGTAATCATGTAATTCTCATGATTTTGGGCAACCTATGAGGACATTTTTTAAATGTGTGATTTATAGACCAGGAAAAGTTTAAGTAATTTATAATGAATATAATTTATATTTGCATTTTTATATACATTTTATCGGATAGAAAATTGACATTTAATCAAGTAATGTAGATTCATAGATAATAAAAAGTGTAATCTATGAAGAACATTCGGTTATTGGAATTACGGAATTTTAATTATTTATAATTAGGTTTAGTTATATTATATTGCCACTCCTAAAGAAAATTAGCAGTTTTGTCATTATAGCAGAAGTATCTTGGAGCTTCAGATATTGTCTTTTCCAGTGGATTCAATAAGGTTAGGATTTAACTGATTTTGAACGCTAAATGATTTTCTTTAGCTAAATGAGATTGATGACCCCAGATATCGTGTAATTTCTTTTAGAGATGTACGGCAGTGAAGACGGCTCAGTTCCAGCCACGTTTCAGATCCTCTACATGATTGGCTGGAAGCCTCATGATTCTCAGGTCTGTTTGCATTTTCATTGGTCGGAATGGAACAAACAGCCAATCACATTCCTCCGAAAGTGGAACTGTAGTCAAGAATCTGATTTTGCCATCTTGTGATGAATTTACAGGCGAAACCAGCAAAACGGGGTTCGGCGGATGTCTCGTTCGCGGATTTATCAGGAATAGACAGACTTCAGACCGACCACCAGAAAACCAATGACAAGTCCTAGGAGTCAAGTTTTATCCCTCAAATCAACTTGCGTGCTTTGAAGGATCTACTTTACTTATATGAACATGATTACACTGAAATGTTGCCATCAAAGCTTGTTTGACAAATGTACTCAGACATAAATAAACCATGAATTAAACAGTTTGCCTTACTCTCTAAAACCGAGTTACCAAATCATGTTACTCACAAATGATTACATTCAGTTTCAGAAATAAAAAAGCAAATGAAAATATTGTTTTAAAAATGTATACATCTTACACTCAACTAGCTCAAGAACATCCTAACGGCTAATATAGCAGTACTATTCCTTTCCTCCGGACATCATGAGAACAAGCTTCTCTGTACAGATCAAGTGTACAATACATTTACATATGGCTTTATAGTGCTGAATATTAATCTTCAAATTCAAATGACAGCAAATTCTACATTAAAAGCCCTTTTAACTGCGTCCAGGGCAGTGAGCAGGACTTCTGGAAGACATCGGCTCACTGTACATGTGGCATTTTGCGAGCTTTGACCTCTTAGTCGTTATTAAAAAACATATCTGCTAAATGTTAGCATGAGTATAATGGATGATAATGAGTATATATGGATTGGAGCCAATCAGAGGCCTCCGTTCTCATTAATGGCAGTTACAACAAAGTAAAGCAGTGGCGATTCATTATACGCAGCAACTTAAACATGAACTTGGTTTCAAGTGAATCACAAACCCAAGTAGCAGCTACAGGACGTCCTGTTTGTCCACAGAAAAAGGCTTCATGGTCCTCGATGTAAACACAAGATGTTTGAAGCGGGTTATGGCGACCATCAGTTGTCATATTAACACATTTCATTTTCTTTGATGCATTTTAAAGCTCAACTACAGCCAACAAGGCACTAACAAAACTATTTACATCTACTTTGGATCCTTTTTTTCAATCTTTTCTCATTCCTACATCTGATTTCCAACCTTCCTGAGTGTGTTCATGAGAATACGAGTGTGTTCATGAGAATACGAGTGTGTTCATGAGAATACGAGTGTGTTCATGAGAATACGAGTGAATCCAGGTCATATTTCACCTCAAAAAAAAAAACAAAAAAAAAAGCCGCTTTTTTATTATTAGGATTGTTCCCATTATGATATTATTTACATGACAATATGAATAAAATATTTTAAAGTGATTGTAAAGTATGGTAGCATTGGTTGTAATTATAATAACAAATATTTTAGTAATTTTTAACGTGAATACAGCAAACAAATTCTGAATCACCCTAGAACTAAAAAAAACCCAGAAGGTAAAACGTGCTTAATTGTCATGCAAATAATGTCACAATGATTTTTTTTTTTTTAAACGGAGAATATAATTTCATGTTTTTTTCCCTTTGATTTTAGGGTAAAATGTCTTTCTAAAGTTTTTATTTATGTGTGTGTGTATCAGAGAGCGGCATAAAGTGCATGTAAATTAGTGTTTATGTGTTTTACTGGCGCGCGCGCGTGTGTGTGTGTGTGTGTCAGCCCGTCCCGTGACTGCTGTAGTCGAACACTCCCTTCTTAAAGAAAGGAGAGATGTCGCACACGGCGTGTTTGGAGAGTTGTAATCCACACTCGTCCGTTCTCAGAGGAGAAGCGGAGGATGAGGTCATCATCACATGGAAGAAGTTCCGCAGGTATTGCTGGGAAAACACAATGGCATCATCAGCACCTTAGATTAGAAAAACACCTCCTCGGTTTAAAGGTGAACGCATCCGATTACCTCCAACTGATTCCGGCGTTCCGCAATCATTCTTTCGTCTCGGTTTCCAAAGATCTTTTTGGGAGGGAAGGCCAAAGCTGCGAGCTACAACAAGACATTCACGATATTAAGATATATCCAATATCCCATAGTTGGGTGAATCTCACGAAAAGATTATATTTAAATAAAATCAAGTGGAATTTAAAAATATATATATATTTCCTTATATTTTCTTTGAGCAAAATATTTTATTATTTTGGTGTGAAATATATTTATAGGAATGATCTTTTTCTTTTCTTTTTATAATTATTTAAAATAAAATAAACATTTTGGACAGGTTACATGAATAAATTGGATCTAAAATCAATTTAATCTTTTGCATTTATCCAGCACAACCTGTGATGCATGAAATAATGCATAAATAAATAAAAATAAATGTATGGTCCTAAAAATGTGCTTAACTTTTCTTTAAGCATAATATTTAATTATTTTGGGTTGAAATACATTGATTCAAATAATACTACCGTAATTATAAAAAAATTACAATTTACATACATGAATTTAATCTTGTGTTTATGCATTTATCCAAAGCAACTTATGATGTATTCCAGAGTGGGCTTGACAGTAACTTGTTGGCTCACCAGCCACTGTGGTTAATGTCTAAGTTTAAAGTTAGCATTTTTACTGACCAAAATTTTGACATCAATACCACGGGGAAAAGCTCCCATATATATATTTTTAATATTATCTCATAATTTGGCAGCAGGGATATTAGGGTGCTGTCACTTTAAGACCTGACGCACGGATCCATTAAACTGTTACACATGCGTTTTCTTTCTCAACTGTTTACGTTCACTTTAAACATAACTGACTGTGTTTACGTGAATACTCGCCAAGATCGTCATTTTGACATTATTTTGAGTATTTGACTGTTTAAGCGCAATGTGAAAAATAACTCAATTTAGCAGGGAGAGGTATCTTTATGTGCCGCACTTTGGGTGTAAGCTCAAAAATCTGTGAAAATGAGTAAAATTATGCAAAATATGCGCAATCCCATGCCAAAATTCAAGCCCTGTAACAGCAACACTATTCATCCGGAGTGAAATGAAAGGAGTGAGTGAGTGGAGGCGGGTTTGTGTGTCACTCGCTGTCGGAGAGATGAGAGAGAGAGAAAGAACAGCTAGTATCGTGTATTTATTCTGTGTAAAATGAGTATTAAAAGCGTTTCAGATATTTCAGTATTGAAAACTATTTTTTTTTGACAACACTACATTGCACTTTATTATTTCAAAAGACTACAATTGAAAAATGTATGTATTATATATAAAATTCAACCCGCCAAAGTGGCTATAGGAGTGACTGCGTTACACACCGCTGCATTTGGCAGGTGTTAAGTCAAGCCCAGATTCCAGGTTTATATTTCATCAGTACTTGCACTCTCTGGGAATCAAACCCATAACCCTTCCGTTGCTAGCGTCATGCTCTGCTTATTGTGTCACGTGTTTCCATGTGTACATGTACATCATACCTCTGGATATTTCAGCTTCAGAGACTTGTGCATCTCCCGAAAACGACTGTATCTTCTAAACACCGTCCACGTTTCATCCAAAACAGTGATCTGAACACACACGCAAAACACCAAGTCATCAAAGGTTTTCATGTACAGAGATTTTTCTATTCAGTGGAGGTCGCCGGATGGTCAATTCGACAATTCTCACAGATAATGCACTGACCGAGACTGTATAAAACGCAGACAAACCTTGACTTCAAACTCGAAGTGTTCGTCTTTGCCTTGTCCGCACAGGACGTGACGAGGAATACTGATCTTCACGGGATCTTTAAGGTTCTCTGGACTCGGGTCCAGGGGAATCGACACCAGTCGCTGTGGAAAGACGGCCGGTGGCGGTCAGAACACATGCGGATGAAATATCATTCCCTAAACACATACCGTAAGAATCATACCTCATATTTCAGCTTGCGTGGATCCAAGCGTTTTTTATCGTTGTCCTGAGAGATTGAAATTGAGTTTATTAGGGTCACAAAATTACACACACACACACACAACTCAACGGAGCTGATTTCAGGGGTCAAGCAAGTACTTGTTTGTCATTTCGTATGAATCGCTGTGTTTCACATCCAATGTTGCAAATTTAACTTGGAATTAAAGTGGAATATCGATTCTGGGAGGGAAATAAATCCAAATCATTCTGATGACAGACTTTGGCTCAGGGATTTCAGAACGACCAAACCAACATTGAGATGCTGTGCGATGCCATTTGTCCGCTGGTCAGTCCAGTTATCCAATCACATCCTCTGTTGAGGCAGTCACATGAGTTTTTTGTTGCGCATTGAAGGATTTATAAAAAAAAAAAAAAGAGTAGTACACTTATAGTTCACTTATCTGATTTTTTTTTTTTTTATCCGACTCAATTGAGCACATACGTTTTTTATGCCCATTTTTAGAATTTATGCGCATCTTGCCATTTCCATCCAGTGTTTTTATGCAATATCCCAAAATGTTCATAAAAATAGATGGATCAACAAGTGCTTGGATCAACAATGTGCTTGGATCAACAAGATTACAATCAACCAATCAGATTTGAGGGATAGGTCTACAGTTAATGTCAAGTTTAGGCTTAAAACCAGAGATAGGTGCTTCTACATCAGTGTTATTCACCTCTCATTTCCCTCTGATTTTAGGAATAAGTTATGGGTAGGGTTAGGAGTGGGAAACATGTTGATCTAGGAACAGTGTGATAACAAAAACAAAAAAAACTCATTGCAGCAACAGCAAATGCATCTACACAGGAAATCGGTGGGCAGGCTGCATGCTCCCAAAGTGGAAAACCGCAGAGGAAAGACCAGAGATTGCTGATTGTGAGCAATATGCAAATTATTAAGGCTGGATCATGCAAACCACAGTCCACAGTTGGCTGAGGCCTGTGCTTACCTCATCCGTCAATCTAACAGAGCTACCGTCACTATCCTGCTCCTCGTCCTGTAGAGTTAAACAACTGTGTTGGTGCCAAAAACAATGCGTCTCTTGTGCATGACTAGGGAGACATTCAACTCTTTTCCCACAATGTGTGCCTGATGTTAAAAACTAATTTGATTGTTTTTTCCTTTTAATAAGTTTGCAAAGTTCTCACAAATCAGTTTTTGAGTTTATGGAGTGGTTTATTTATGGTTTATGGAGTGTAGATTGATGTGAAAAAAAGAAAGTTATTTAAAGTTGTTTAAAGCAACATAACAAAATGTGAAACAAATGAAGGTGTACTTTCGCAAGGCACTGTATATATATATATACACACACACACACACACACACACACATACATATATATATATATATATATATATATATATATATATATATATTAATGTGTGCATAATTATTAGGCAAATCGATATACCAATCTTTTTTTTTTTTTTAAGCAGTTTACCAAATTTCAAACCACATCAAACTTAACTACAATTCATTTTGTATATAATCATTGTTAACGAAGGCTGGAAGTGAAAAAAAACGATTTTAACACACTGAAAAGTCAAAAATTATTAAATGCCTATGAGAAGGATGCAATACTAATAGAAATTGAAAAATTAAAGTGTGACCATTGAACAAGAAATGTCATTGGGGTAATAACCGTGTCACACACACAAATGTTGACCGCAAAAGACTTTCTGGTGGTTTCACACTCGATTCCTAGTCTCCAGACCATAGCTGGTGCAGTTTAAAGTGAGTGACTGTGCGAGCTGTAGTCACATACCTGCAGTGAGTCTGAGGACAGCGAGAGCGTGTTGTTGTTCTCTCGGTTCAGCAGGTTCAGTTTCTGCAGCCTCCGCTGCACCTCTTCTTCAATATACGCGTTTATCCTGAAGGAGAAAGAGGAACAGTCCAGTCATCACTTGGCCAAATCACAAGCGAGCAGTAAATCTGTCCAACATGTTGCGTGTTGCAGAGCGCTAGGCGGCGTGCGCACCTCTCGTCTCCTACGGACAGCACGCTGGGGAGGGTCTGTATGGGGCTGACGGGCGACTGGTTCACGTTGTTCTTCTCCTCTCCGCTCACGCTTAGACTCCGCACACTTCCTTCACTCTCGCTGATCCTCTGCTTCAGCTGGGCAATCTCTCGCTCCATCCTGAGAAACACAATCAAATCATAAGGATAAGAGCTCTGGATTTATCACATTCATTTCCAGAGACCCCTGGGGGCCGCAAGGGGGTCGAGTTTGTTTTTATTTATTTTGAACGTTTTTTGAGGCTGTTATAGTTCATGTCTGCACTTAAAATCTTAATTACCGTAAATATTATATGCTTAGCGTGATTATTGTTCACATTCACATGAACTAAATTTAATAGTATTTCATCCTGCTTTCTAAAGACCAATCGGAAATTAGTTAATTTATTATAATTAAGACAATAATTATAATTATTTTACTTATAATTATATTTCTTTTTGGGGGAAAATTTAAGTGGCAATTTCAGATACACTTGTCAATTTAATAAAAAGTCAATATTTTCCAGATAATATTTTAATAATTTATTTTAGTATACGGACTACGTAAAAGAACTTTTTTTTTTTTTTTTCAATACCATCTATACATGATATATATATATATATATATATATATATATATATATATATATAGCATGAAAAAATATAAACATATTGCCTTGATTCTTATGGGAGGTTTATATTTATGTGAATTTATTGGAATTATTATGCATTTATTTCTGTATTTTTGAGGATTTATGTTTTATGTGAGTGGTCTGGCATGAAAATGTTTTAAATGGGATTAATAAAGTTTTTACCATTTCCTTAATCATGTTTTTACACAGTATAATTTAATCTTCTTCTTCTTCTATAAATGGATTTTTATACATAAAAATATACAGCTAAGCTACCTTTATATTTATGAACAGGTTCCCACAAGCGGATCATCGTATTAGAGGGTCCTTCGCATCACAAAGTTTTAAAAAGGAAATCCCCAGTGCTAGTGTGCTCCTAAAAAACAAGCCCTCACCTGTCCTGGTCCAGGTCTACAGGTGTTCCTGTAAACCTGGAAGTGCTCTGTCCCAGTGCGGACTGTGACCTCTTGCGGGGCCCCTCAGGGTCCGGCTCCAGGCTGAGGCTCCTGCGATAGGCCGAGTGTTTCCGCTCCAGACGTGCGACCGCCTGCTCCAGAGCCTCCCGCTGCTGTTTCTCCCTCCACTCCAGGATCTCCTTCTCCTTCCTGCGAACCTTCTCCTCCTGTCGGGCCACGTTTGCGGTGAACTCGTACGACTGCTGCAGCTGCTGCAACTGCTCTGCGCTCGCGCTGTACTGAGACCAGCGCTCCTCCTTCTCCTCCAGCTCCTTCTCAACCTGCAGAGAAAGACAAAGGACAGTTTGTGAGAGGCTGCTACTAAAACAAGATCTTGGGTTTAAATAAGCTAAACAAGTCTGATATTCTGGTCTACAGATATTCTTGCTCAACTTCCTCCTTCAATGCAAGTCTACAGGAATTGTTACTCTCATTTTATCTATAGCCAAATGAAAATTATATGTCTGGTCACTGTAAAAAACAAACAAACAAAAAAACATCTTCTAAACCACCAGCATGATTTGAGGAATTCTCATTCATGTCTGTACTAGAGGAGTTTGCTCAAATGCCATGCTGGGATTTGTAGGAAAACTACAATGATGACTCTAATGATTTGGTGAATTAGTTTTCAAAAAACTTGCGTTTTGCCACACTGACTAAACCATTACTTGTTGGAAAAACAGGAAAAAAATCATGGATCAAGCTAGACAGTTTCGAAAACAGCTGAACTTCTGTCATGTTTCTAATTCACCAAAATATTTCATCAATACTAGTGTTATTTTTAACCAAGACAAAATGTCAAAATTTCTTAAAAGTTTAAAGCTAGGGTAGGCATAGACATTTCGGAGAAGGCTAGCAATTAGCGAGTTAGCTTTGAAAGCATGAGATCCCACCCTCCCTTCAGAGTGCCTCCAAACCCACGCCTCCTTCAAAACATGAACATGAACACACACAGCCAGAGCAAAAGCGTCATGAGAGTCGGCGTTAAATTACCTCATGTCTCAAAGCAAATAACATTACAATAATAATGAACAAACAACTTAAAGAGCTCTGCCCTGTACCACCTGACCGCTGCAGATTAATTTCAGCATTGATAGTGTTGACATAGAAACGCATAAATTCAAGTCATGAACTGATCTGAGTATAACATCACGGGTTTCTATGTCTTCCAAATTACAGCAGTTACGGTGAATGCAGCATCAGCTTGTTGTTTTGGTTCAGGAGGAACTGTAAAAGACGGCTGCTGTTTTGTTTGCGCTGCTCAGTGACTGACGTCTGTCTAAGGCCCCGATCACACCAGACGGGTTTTTCAGGTTTTTTTATGTTGCAAGGCAACCACCGAAACAGCTGTCCTGTCAGTCAAGTAAACGTCAAATCAGCTTTTTATTTACTTTCTGTTAACATTGTGGTAGTTACGGTCAGTGAAGTCGTTAGCTCCTGGTAACCCGCGAGAGCAACACAAGTTTATCCTCCATCGCCAAACTCTCCGGGCGTTCAAAGCAACTGTAGCTTTCATCACTACAACGGAAGGCCCGCCTCTCCATTCATTCGATTGGACAGTGGAAAAAAAAGCGATGACTTCAGGTGATTTTTCCTCTCTGAGTCGATTTTTTTTCAACTGCAAAAACGCGAGGCGCAGCAGGCGGTAAAACGCGAGGCGCCAGGGGCTCACTGCCATAGGAAAACATTTGAAAAAAGGAAAAACCGCTTCAGGTGTGATCGGGGCCTAACTCTGCATAGCATGAAACGCGCTGATGACGTGTGATATGATGAGGTGTGGAAATACATACGCTGATAGGCAAGTAGGACATCGTGTCATTGCATTAGGACCAAATTCAATTATTGAACAAACATTTTATGGTCCTACGCTTCCACAGACGATATATATACATATAAATACATTTAGACCACTTAACGTAGAGTGATTGCTATCAGGATGTGGACTTTCAACCAGCATAACAAACAAAAAAATCTGGAACAAATCACCTATACGTTTATATAATCACCCTGCCTTTACGTTTTACATTTTTTTGCAAACAATGCAGCTTATTCTGGCCGAGTACCGTCAGGACGAGACCACCAGACGGACCAGAGTTTTGAGAGCGTTACCTGATACAGAGTCTCGTCCAGTTCTTTGTCCATTTCTTCTGAACTTCTGTCCAAACCAGGAGAGCCTGTTCCCCCTCTCGCTCTCTCCAGGAGCTCGCTGGCTCTCTGGCGCTCCTCGGAGACGGCGGGGAGCTGTTTCTCACGGAGAGATAGGAGCTGTCTCTCTTTAAACTGCAGCCTCTGTTCGGCCTGCTGGATCAGAGCCTCCTCCTGACCCAGAGAGGACACGTCCTGAACGTCACGGACCTGCAAAGAGGAGAACAGGATGAGACACAGCGAATGGCAAGACTTTAAATCTCATATTGATTTGATTTAATTATTTTGGTTATTTTTTATTTTTGGTTGTAAAGTTATATTTACTCACATTTGAAAGAAATTTTCCTTCTGCTAATGGTTTAATTATTCACTTTTTCAGACTGATTCAAACCGGTAACTCGTCTTATTGAACTATTTATTATGACTCACACATATTAGTAATTTGTTTCAGGAATAGGGCTACAAGAGAGTAAAAGAGTAATTTTGTTCGAGAACTGGCCTACACAGGTCACACCATTTCATGAGAGTAAAAGACAAATAACAAGAAAAATTAAGAAAAATAAATTACCAACATTACCTTATTAAACAGTATTTAAGTGCCACACTATTATCCCAATAGTTAAAGGGTTAGTTCACCCAAAAATTTATATTCTGTCATTAATTACTCACCCTCATGTCGTTCCAAACCTGATATCTCTGATGAAATCCGAGAGGTTTCTGTCCCTCTCATAGACAGCAACGTCATTGCAACTTTCAAGGCCCAGAAAGGTAGTAAAGACATTATTAAAATAGTCCATGTGACTACAGTAGTTCAGTGAAAATTCGGTCTCCAATAATAAGAACCAGGAAGCGCTGCAGTTAACACTACGTCATTAGTCTAGGAAAATTACATGGAAGAGAAGAGATTGCTGAATAAAGTCGTTATTTTAGAGGTTTTTATGTCCAAAAAGTATTCTAGTCGCTTCATAACATCAAGGTTAAACCACTGCAGTCACATGGACTATTTTAACAATATCAGGTAACACTTTATTTTACAGTGACCTTGTTACATATGTTACATGTACTTACCATAGTAATAACAGTAAATTATGCATAATTACATGCAACTAACACTCAACCAAATCCTAATCCTACCCTAACCCTATAGTAAGTACATGTAGTTGCTTGATATTACTCAGTACTTAAATATATAATTACACTGTAACAATGACACCTTAAAATAAAGTGTAACCCAATATCATTAATAACTTTCTGGGCCTTGAAAGTTGCAATGACGTTGCTGCTTATGGGTGGTTCAGAAACCTCTCGGATTTCATAAAAAATATCTTAATTTGTGTTCCAAAGTTGAACGAAAGTCTCACGGGTTTGGAACGACATGCGGGCGAGACATTACTGACAGAATTATCATTTTGGATGAACTAACCCTTTAAAGACAACACTCTAGATAATAAACAATTAAAAACGACCCCAAATAACAGGGCTGTTCGAATACGAACGGCTCTACCTGTCTCTGTTTGTCCTTGTGCGCATGCAGCAACAGGCCGAGAGACGTGCGCTCATTGGCCACCTCCCGTTCCAGCCGGTCCTCCTGCTGGATCAGCGCCTCCTCCAGCAAAGCCAGCTCCTCCACCTGCGTCTGCTTGAAGTGTTGATAGCCTGCCTGCGCGCTCCTGCGGGCCTCCTCCCCGCTCTCCTCCTCTCCATCGATGCGCGCCTCCTTGGCTCGGAGCAGCTCCTCCCTGAGCTCGGTGAGCGCCCGCCTCTGCTCCTCCAGTCGCCGAGCTTCATCAGGAGTGAGCAGGACAGACGCCTCCTCGCTGCGCTCCCTCAGCTGCTCCTCCAGACGCCCCACCAGACTCAGCTGCTCCTTCTCACGCTCCTCAAGACGCCTGGAAGACATTCAGTCCCACACGCTTTCAAAAGTAGGCACTCCATATATTTAAAAAAAAAAATCCAAATTTAAATACATTTTAAAAATAATTTAAATTTTAAATTTTCAATCTTTATAATATAAAATTTCCAATATAACTTTATAATGGTTATAACTTTAACAAATAAAAGTTATAACTTTGACAAATAATTAAATAACACACACATAATTATTATTTTTTATAAATAACTTTAATAATTTATACCAATTATATTATGTGATACTTGTATGACTGTGTATATACATTTTAAAATTATATGATTATACTTATAATAGTTTTATTAGTTACATTTACATAACACTACATTTAAATATATATATACATTAGAATATATATATATATTTAAATGTAGTGTTATGTAAAAGTAAATATAGTTTTATTAGTATATATATATATATATTTAAATGTAGTGTTATGTAAAAGTAAATATAATAGTTTTATTAGTATATATATATATATATTTAAATGTAGTATTATGTAAAAGTATATATAATAGTTTTATTAGTATATATATATATATTTAAATTTAGTGTTATGTAAAAGTAAATATAATAGTTTTATTAGTATATATATATATATATATATATATATATATATATATATATACATACTTATAATATAATATTATTTTTAAATTACTATTATTTATTTATTTATTTAATATATTATAATAATAAAATAAAATAATTTATACTACTAATATTATTATTAGTTTTATTTTTGTAAAGTAAAATATTTTTTAAATAAATTATTTATATTTTTAAATAATTAAAAAAGCTTTTCTGCCATTTAGTTTGGATTGCTTTCACTCATACTGAGACTAGTTGAATAATTACACATATTTTCCAATTCAGGCATTAGCAGCAGATTAACAGCAGGTAAAAGTATTTTTCTTGTTCACCTGCATTCTAGCTGGAGTTTGACGGCCTGCTCCTCCCGCTCTCTCTTGAGCCGCTCCAGCTCACGGAAGAGCTCGGTTTGTTCGGCTTGCTCTCGCTGGGCCTGAGTCTTTTCTTCCTCCTCCAGATCTTCCTCCTGCACCTCCTTCACCTCCAGCTTCTCCTTCGGTGGTAACCTCCTCTGCTTCTGCTGTTCCTGCTCTCTGTGTCTCTCCTCCTGAACAAAGCAGACATTAGCATGTAAAGAAGTCTGCCTTGACATTCAAAAGATGGTTTATAAGAAAGCATCGTTTCGACTTAAACTCTTGTCTAAGGTGAAGCTAGGCTTTTAGTGTGGAAATGGCTAGGCAAAAACTTACCCAAGTACAAATTAATGCGCGTTTATGTGTTGCCTTGTGGAGAAATAACTGTTATGATTTTATCAGCAGGAAGAACAGAAGAATTCCATCATTATGGCAATAAAATATTATTGTCTTGTTATTAAAATTGACAACCTAGACAGCAGTCTGACCTGGAATCGCTCTTTCTCAGCGATCAAGTCCCTGAGGCGGCTCTCGATGTCCTGACTGCGTCTGCGCAGGCTCTCCTCCTGTCTGCGTATGCGCAGCTGCACCTGCTGGGACTCCTTCCTCTGAGACGCCACCTCCTGCTGCATGCGCTCAAGCTCCGCCTTCTCACACTTCTGCTTCTCCTCCATCTCTTTTATCAGCCGCCTGCACCAAAAAAAAGGGAAGGATGCTGATTGGACAGGCCAGGGCCCAAAATTAACTAGGGGTGGGTGAAATAGAAAATTTACCAGTCATAAATATACATTACATATCTATAAAACTGTATTTTGCATGATTTTTGTTAGAATTTCCAAAGTATATACCATGAGATTCCTCGATATATCACTGAAGATGTATTGATGCAGCTTGTTTTTGATCATTTGTAAACACTTTCTCATTTGTAAACATATTTTACAGCATTTTGTTAATGTCAGTTAAAGTCCCCCTGTAGTCAATAATTTTATCACTTAAAATCACCAAAATGACATTTAAACGTTTTTCCTTGAAAAAAAAAAAGTCTTCATGCCTTAATAGCTTGAATGTAACTCGATACCCTTGACTCATTTAGTATACGCGGTTCTATGAATATGCAAATGAGCCCCGCCTCCACTCACTCACGTCAGCTCAGAGATCCAATCGTTGATCTGATTGGTAGTTTGTGACGTCAGAAACACCAGCGATTTCAAACCGTGTTTTTGAGACTGTCTTTGGTTCACTGCAGTTTTAAGGATAAAATACTCAGCAATGCTGTCGACTTATGAATTTGCACATGGTTTGTCTTAAAGCATATGAAAAACACCACATAGAAATATAGACAACATTAAAAGCTTGATTTTCACCACAGGGGGACTTTTAAAAAAATACAAATTTGTTCATGTTAGTTCACAGTACAGTAAACTAATGTTATCAGGTAAAACGTTTGATTTTAAATATATATTAGTAAATGTAGAAATGAACATTAACTAAGATTAACAAATGCCGTAGAAGTATTGCTTATTGTTAGTTCATGTTAACTAAATTAGTTAACTAATGATAACAAAAACATTATTGTAACGTGTTACCGATAATTTTGTGTATTTGCATAAGTGTATTTGGATAAAATGCTAAATTAACTGTAAATTAGTGGGCAGGACTGCTTTATGTCAATTACGTTTCACTGAAGTGTTTTACATATATTCATATTTTGATAAGTCACAAGACACACCTTTTAGTTTCCAGTTTTTCCAGTTCTTCTCTTTGCTGCCTCTCAAACTCCAGTCTGGAACATTTAAGATATAATTAGTTTCCACCCTTAGAACACACACAAACACACACACACACAGACACAGACACACACACCACAGCAAACCCACACCAGCGCATGGGATGAGGGTCTGCATTATTATGAGCATCCATCAGTCACATTGCATGCGCTGCAACTATAAGCACATGCTGCAGAATACACAACTTAAAAAAAGAGATGGAGACACACGTTCAACTAAAGTATTATGAAGATGATGATGATGTGCTCCTCACAAGCACGATGAACGAGAAACGCAGAGACTGAACCCACACACACTGATGATTAATATAACACGACAGTTAACACGAGAACACTGGTTGTGCTTTGGTTCTACCTGAGAAAGATGGGACCCTTTTCAGTGAAGAGACTGCCATGAAGAAGTTCAGAAAGAGGAAATGTTACCAAAAATACTGCTGCACAAATCCCAGCTATTAGTCTGAAGTCATTTGATTTAAAGACCATTCAAAAGCAACAACTCTAAAAATTGAAATAAAACACTTAGTTGTGTAAAAATGGAGTGGTTGGTGTTCATTCATGACATGAAGTTGCTGTAGCGGCAGGTCATCGCCCAGATTCATGACATCACAACGGTTAAGGGTTGTACGGGCCAATCATCATGCGTGATCGCAGAGCAGAACCTCACCAACAAAACCATCATAAAACTCATTTCTACTGTGCATCCTATTAATCTGACAATGCAAAAAGACAACATGCGTTTTGTTGTTTATTAGGGATGCAGCGATATATAAAAAAGTTTATAGTCGATAAATCTGTGGTGTTTTTTATTATTGTAAACAGGTTTTCTCACTAGAGCAGCCAACCTAAAATCATACATGCTTGAAATCAGGCATAAACATTAAAATATGTACAGCAAAATTGATGCATATGTGTTCTGTACTTTTGAAACCTGGCACACTAGAAGAAAAAAAACATTGTTTGAATTGTAAAATAATTCATTATTTTCATCCATTACTGGCCAAATCAAACCACTGGCAATAGTTTAGATTAAAATCAATTTGATTTTCAAAAAAATTGGTATGCAGCCTCTTGTGAACATAATCCCTCAGATATGATTTTAATATGCTGATTTGCTGCTCAAGAAACATGTATTATTATTATCAGTCTTCATATTTTTTGATGCATTTGATGCATTTTTCCAGGATTCTTTGATGAATAGAAAGGTTAAAAGAACAGCATTTATTTGAAATATATATTTTTAGTTTTTACGGTCACTTTTGAGCAATACAATGCATATTTGCTGAATAAAAAATAATAATTTAATTAATTATAATAATGAAAAAATCTAACTGATACCAAACTGAAATGTTATTGGCTGTTGGTGATCATTATTGTCCAATTCATAATTTTAGAAGACTTCTAAATATGCGCATAATCCTCCATTGGTAAATACCAATCTGGTCACTGATATATATATCGTGCATCCCTAGTGTCTGATTTTGGGGAAGGGTCTCTGGTGATCTGGCAAGCGGGGTTTGAATTAGTGTTTTGGTCAGCTGGTTTAATGCACTGGGCATCAGCGGTACCAGCAATGGCGCCGGAGGGCATGGAGAGAGTGGAGGATGGAGAGAGGAGGGAAGAGGAGGCTCCTGGGAAGGAAGAGAGGCAGGAGGGCTGAGGAAGAGGAAGCTACCACTCGCTCCAACACACAGGTACACACACACACACACACACACACACACACACAAACACACAGGCGATGGCTTACCCAGGGTTATACAGCATGACTGTGGAGAGGTTTTCACAGGATTTGGACAGATCAGACATGGATAAGCTCAGACTGGTTAGGAGGCCGCTCTGGAGAACAGGAAGAACATTAAAGTCATCACCATGTAATCAAAATTGACAATTCTTATTTATTTGATGGAATATTGCAATTTATTATAAATCTGTGCATATCATTATTTTTTTTTTTTAAATATGTGCCTCATAATCTTTAATCAAAATAACCTCTTGCATCTCATCTCTTTTCTTCTCTGATGATGTGTTTACTGGCGTGAGGGCGGGGCCACCTGTCACTCACATGAGATCCACCAATAGCAAACCACAACCATCCAATCAATTCCCCATGGACTAAATCAAGTCCCGCCCCTACATTTGTTATTGTTCAAGCTGCCGTTTCACTGAGACATACCGTACGTCACAATAGGGGGGGAAAAGACTAACGCAACTTCTGTTTCACGCCGACTTCAACAAACGCGTGTCTAATGCTGAAGTTTCTCTCACCTTTCTCTTCTCTCGTAGCTTAGCCGCCTCTTTAGGATGATTAAATCTGAACATATTGGTTCTGCCGAGGAGAATGACAGCACCTGAGAAACACAAATGCACTTGTTAAAGTGCTGTTTAAGGAAAGACACCCAAGCAAAACTACTGCTTTTTCATGCACTGGTCAATTTTGAGATTTGGGGAATTTTATGAATGCTATTTTGCACTCTTTCAGACTAGTGGCCAAAAAAAACATAATACACATTTAAGAGTTTATTTTATAACACTTTATCTATCTGTAGGATTCAAAATGAGTTTTTCACCAGTACTGAACTACAAAGCTCCACTTAAACTAGTTTTATTCCTATTTATATTGTGAAGGTTATTTCAGAGGGGATTGTTCATGTATAATTCGTCTGATTTATATTACATTTTATTCCTAAAAACATGGAGAATTTTTTTTTGTTTCTGGCTGTTGACAGTATTTTCTGATTTACGGAGAGATAAATTAGAGTTCATGTTTCAGTTATGTCCAATTTTGTCCAAAACTACTTTTGCAAACTAGTCCCTGGTTTTTCGACCCGATCTAAGACCAAACCAGTCTAGGGCAATTATCTAAACTCTCCTGACCTAAATCTAAAATCTCCTCTGAAAAAAACTTTAATATGTCACCAAAAATCAAACACGAATTTTGAGCATAGCTTTATTCAATTTGATTAGCCTTATTTCAATTTGCGCTGTATTGAGCGATCACGGACGTGGAAAACTGGAGGGACTATATAGTGATGTCTATTGGTTTGAATTTTTACCATATTTACTTGTGGTGTCTTGCCTTAGAAAATGAGAATCCTGATTTCATAAGTTTGTAGTTTGCAATGTGAGAAAGGGTTATATTATATATAATATAATATATATAACCTTGGTTGAGCTGACAGTTCTCAGTGATCTGAACTCCATTGACCGAACACTGAGCGTCATTCAGAGGAATGAGAGTGACCGTTCCGTTACGATTCTCTATCAGACAGTGCTCACTCTCCAGACCCAGACCATGAAGAACTGCAGAGAGAGAGAGAGAGAGAGAGAGAGAGAGAGAGAGAGAGAGAGAGAGAGAGAGAGAGAGAGAGAGAGAGAGAGAGAGAGATTTACACAGGCTTATAATAAAAGGGTTGAAAAAAGCATGTCAGTTCAATCTGAAGTTCAATCTAAGGAGCAAACAGGATGCAGAATTATACTTTCAATATTTAAGGATGGAATTCACATGAAATTTATAGAAATTTGAAAATAACAAAATTGATAAAATTTTCATTTAGGATAAATTACATAATATGATGCATGGTCATATTGAAAAGTCAATGAAAACACATAAAACTGCAAACTCACTGATGTCCTGTTCATTAGTGGCATCATCACGGCCAACGTACGTCCTTCCCTCCTGTAAACAAACACAAGCCAATCACATTCACTCACTGTGAACTACAGGCTGATGAATACATTTAGATGCAGTGGCAGGTGAACTTTAGAGCTGACTGCGCAAACTCTAATGTGCATTACCTTTAAATGATACAGAATGATGCCGGTGCTGAGAAGATCATCATCAATCCCGATGAGATGAGGAAGCTCTGAGTCCAGGATCACTCCGATTCCCTCCTTCCTCAGAGCAAGAGTTTCTTCCTGTTCAACACACACGTCATAAACACTCAACGTCTGGCTGAGTGCATGAGACAAACGTTAGCGCTGGCGTGACAGCGGTGCGATCACTGCGACAAACCTTCAGGATGTTCTGGGTTTCGTTCCATTTGTTCGTCCATTCCTTGGTCAGCTCCAACACCTGTGGCGGGAAAAGCCTACGTTTGATTTCATCACAGGGTATACTGGGCCTATTATAGGTCATTTGATAGAGAATACACAGCAGCTTGACATTTCCCTCGCATTTGCGACTAAAAATAGATGTGGGAAAACTATATATTTGATTATTTAGGAGTACTTAAGTAGTAGTAGGTCCCCATGGGTCTTTAAAAAAGTCTTAATTTTTTAAATTTAAGGTCATTAAAGGTCTTAATAAATATATTAATGGTATGACAAAAGCATTATCATTTTAAAGAAGTCTTACAATTTGGGCCAGGACAGCAGGATTTGTGATATGGCTTAATGTGATAATGATTTTATTAAATAAATGTGAGTGCTGCACGTTCAAAGTGAAAACACATCACCGTTCACATTAGCAATCAATGAATACTGCACATTTCTGCCAACAGGGGGCCAGATTTACCAAACAGGGAATGTTGCTGATGTTGATGGTCAGTTTTGTGTGTAAATGTATGTTTTTGACCAACATTTTCCACTTCTGAAGTCATTTCTAGCGGGAAATGACGACGGTAGTAATTAATTATTCGCTCAAGTATCACCAAAGCTCGCTCTGTTTTGCTGTAGATCATTAAACCGTTACACTGCCTCAGAAGTCAGTTTCGTGAGGAACCTTCAAGCACAAATGATGCCTAGAAAATATAACATAGCCTTTATCTCCCTCATTTGTTTCAATGAGCAACTGGATGAAGTAACGAGTGTATTTCAGGCTTGTTTATAATTAAAAGTCCCACATTATGCACAACATATTTTTTCTGATTATTATTGGTATTTCAGTAAAAAAAATAAACTATCTGGAATTTAATTTGATGTTTAGAAAATACATAATCTCTATCTTCTACCGAACACAAAAGAAGATATTTTGAAGAATGACTGTAACCAAACAGTTGATGGGACTTCATTGACTTCCATATTATGGGGGGGGGGAATACTATGTAACCATAAACTATGAAACTCTGTTTATATTCAAATAAATTAAATAATTTTGCTTGTAAATATCTCCTCTTATCCTTTTATTAAGGAAAAAACAATTATTTTATCAATTTTAAGCGCACCCCTTAAGTTCTTTAAGCTCTCCTAAATTTTACAAATTAGGTGCATATGTTCTGCTTGGGAAAAAGTAAGCGTCAAGCCCTGTATTAGCCAAAGTTTAGCCTACTGTCCAGCACATTATGGACTTGAGCTTATGACAACGGTTACATTTAGAAAAGGCTTCTTCAGCGCGACGGCATCCGCTGAGAGGAGACTGTTGTGATTATGAAAGTGTGTATGTTACCCTGGCTTCATTATGATGCAGTTCCTCCTCCATACTTAACGCTGTGGGGGAATCGAGCAGCGCTATCTGAAAATGACACAATATAATAGCAAATGAAAACAATGATTAAAACCGATACTAAGGTAAGAAATTAAGATTATTAGGCAGTTCCAATATAAAGTTCATTAAAAGGCTCATTATCATGTAGGGTAAATGACAACTGTACGCTCTGACCTGAGTTCCCTGCACGAGCAGCGCTTTCAGCCGAACGATCTCCGCCCGCAGTTCTCGGATAAGTCTGACGTTTGAGTCTTCATTAATCGTGGGTTTGTTGATGATGTTTTTGGCACGGTTAGCATAGCGCAGCGTGCTCAGTGTCTCGCCGTAGTTGACGTCCGCAGGCGATATCGCTGGACAAAAATATTTACAAATATGGTAAGATCTCACAGCAGGGATATGCCTCAGAAATACTCTTTGTATTCATGTTATTATGCAATGTATGTATTCTTATGTTGTTGTTTTTTAAGGTTGGTTCTTTTTGGTTCAAAAGTTTGGAGTCAGTAGGATTTTTTTTAAGAAATGTATAATTTTTATAAATATCTTTCGGTAAATTTAATGCATCCTTGGGGGGGGGGGTGCATTAAACAATTTGTTAAAAAAAAAAAAATCACAAATAAATGCTGTTCTTTTGAACTTTATATTCATCAAAGAATCTTGAAAAAATTTATGACGTTTCCAAATAATATGAAGCATCACAACTGCTTTTCAACATTGATAATAATAAAAAAAAATTCTATAATGTAATGATACGGAAAATTCAGCTTTGATCACAGGGATACATTTTAAAACATTTCACAATATATTGTGATATATATATATATATATATATAAAACAGTTATTTTGAATGTTAATAATATTTCACAATTTTACAGTTTTTGATAAAATAAATGCAACCTTGATGAGCAAAAGAGACTTATTACAAAAACATTAAAATCGTAGCACTTTTGAACAGCAATGTTTATGGCATTTGCATTATGCTTTATCACTCTAAAAAGGCAATTTTTTTAACACAAGATTTAAGTGCACATAAGATTGAGTGTCACATGATTGCTCACTCACTAGCGATCATGATGGTTTTTGAGTTTCCTCCCAGACTGTCCTTCAGGAGCCACGTGAGCACCGAGTCTCTGTAAGGAACAAACACTTGCTTCTTCTTCAAATGACTGTTCCCTCCTTCCTGACACAGATCCGCTACAACAACAGAAGGAGCCGTCAGAATACCAATCAATAGAGACTACATTTGCACCAGAGGAGCGATAGGGCACAACAGTTCCTCTCACCCAAGGCGGAGATGACATTTCCCAGAGTGACCAGTGATTTGTTGATGTTGCTGCCCTCTTTGAGCCGGACACCAGTGGCCCCTGTGGCGTCGGCCCTCTCGCTTCCTGCCAGATCCACCAGATGAATCTTACTGACCGTCTCACTCGGCATCTCAGCATCAAACTTAGCCTGAGAAGAAGGGAATAACAACAACATGTATGATATTACTGCTTTAAAGGGGTGGTTGATTATGATTTGAAAACATAAGTGTGTAATGTTGCTGTTTGAGCATAAACAACATCTGCAAAGTTACAACGCTCAAAGTTCAAAGCAAAGGGAGATATTTGCCATATTTTATATATATTAAAGAAATCATTTTTTTAAGGACTACAACAAACAGCTGGTATGGACTACAATGAGCTTCTTCAAGGGGTTAGGACATCACTAACTCTAAAATGTACATAAACCCCGCCCCCGGGAACGCGATTTATAGATTATCATGACAGAATATGCTAATCAATGACTAGAAGATAACTCCACATAAGCTACATAAATTCATCAACTAACCATTCAGAAATGTCCTGTTGCTTCTACATGTTGTCACTTCTTGAGTCGCTCGATCTTTGTCTGACTCCGGTTTGAACATAAAAGGCTAAAAGTTTTTAAAATTTTCAGTGCATGTGTGTGTGAGGTAACAGGACATGAGCTGTTGAAGCTCCGCCCCCTGTGCCAGGAGCAGCAGCTCATTTGCATTTAAAGGGACAGACACAAAAACTGTACGTTTTTGCTCACCCTCAAAAAGTGACAACTTTAAAATGCTATATAAAAATATCTGTGGGGTATTTTGAGCTAAAACTTCACACACACACACACACACACACACACACACACACACACACACACACACACACACACACACACACACACACACACACACACACACACACACACACACACACACACACACACACACACACACACACACACACACACACACACACACACACACACACACACACACACACACACACACACACACACACACACACACACACACACACACACACACACACACACACACACACACACACACACACACACACACACACACACACACACACACACACACACACACACACACACACACACACACACTCTGGGAACATCAGACTTATTTTACATCTTGTGAAAAGGGCATTATACCACCGCTTTAATAGCATGTACTAGTATCTTGTTTCTTTAGCTGGATGTCTCAGCTGGTTCAGCTCATGCAAATGCACGTTCTATGGCAGTCACCTGAGTGAAGTTGATGGTGAAGATGGCGTGTGAGCGGCTGCTGGTGTCGTTCATGCCGGTACTGGCTGTGGTGCGGTTGATGTTTCCCGCCTCCATCAGCTCCTCCACATCGCTGTAGTTCTGCACCAGGTGCTTCGACAGGTCTGAAACCAGTGAGGAAGAACGGTCAGAACTCACAACAGAATAGAAATACACACACCTTCAAATGCATTATTTTAATATTTACTCAATATTTACTTAATATTGTAAAATTTACTCTACGTTTACTTGATATTGTAACATTTTAGAAATATTTACTCACCATTTACATGATATTGCAATATTTACATCATGTTTACATTATATTGCAATATTTTTCTAACTATTTAATATGCAATATTTACATAATATTGCAATATTTATTTAATATTATAATATTTACTCTTTACTATTTACTCTTAATAATATTTACTCTATTTATTTAATTATTATAATATTATGTTTACTTAATACTGCAAAATGTAAGAAATATTTACTCAATATTTACATGATAATGCAATATTTACATACTATTGCAACATTGACTCAATGTTTAGCTAATATTGCAATATTTACATGTTCACATGATACCGCAATATTTACTTAAAATGTACTTAATTTTCTTAAAATTCTCTCAAATTGACAATATTATATTCATGTAATATATATATATATTGCAATATTTTCTCAATATTTACTTAATATGTTCTTAAAATTCACTTACAATTACAATGTATACTCGTGTAATTTATATTGTGACATTTATACTCATTATTTATTTAATATTTACTTAAACTAGTACTTCAAGCAATGTTTACTTAAACACTACTAAAAGGCTGTTTTGGTTAATGAGTTATTTATATTAATGTTTATTTTTAGAGTGTTATCTATAACATATTAATTTTTGCTGTGACAATCAAATGTATGCAAATCGAAAAAACTGTATTAAAACTGAAATGTTACTATTGTGACTATTTCTATGATTTATGCATTGATTTGGTTAAGGTTTGAAGTCATGGTCTTACCTTCTACATAGGGTCCCTCTTTAGGATGCTCTCTGACTCTGAGGTTATACGTCTTAGCCATCTTTCTCCTTAACAAGTCCCGCACCCGTTCGTTGTAAATCTCCAAATAGCTTCCAGCATAACCAAAATGTAAGAGTAAGAACAGGTTTTCTGTACGCAAACAGCAACTGGTCTTCACTTTCAAGACGTAAACATGAAGTGCTCCGAACAGCACCAAATGGAAATGCACTCTGCTTGTTTGAGTCAGTTGGGGTGGACAGAGCAACACTGGCTAAAACAATGAATGCATGAGTTCGGGACAGGGCACTGCTTGAAAACGCTCATATTTATGCACTTCTGTTTGCTAGGTGCACTTCACCTTTAAAGAGGACCTATTATGCTTTCTTACATTTTCAACTTTCTTTAGTGTGTAACGTTGCAGTTTGAGCATGAAAAGGTCTGTGAAGTTAAAAAAGCATAAAGTCACTCCAAAGGGAGTTATTCTCTATATCAGTGCGCAGTGTTTCTGAACTCCCTGAAACGCCTCCATTGTAGTTTTGAGTTTTCTTCCGGGAATGAACACGTCACAATATCCCTCATTTAAATAATTCCCGCCCATGGAATATGCAAATAAAGGGGCTTGGTTGAGTTAGTTAGTAGTGTGTTGAAACGTGCAGTTATGGTAAGGGGCGTGACATTTCACAAAAATGCTCGAAGTGGTTGACCAATCACAACACACTGATCCAGCCGACCAATCAGGGCACAGTGTGCTTTTCAGAAGGCGGAGCTTCATAGAGACAGGAACTAAACAGAGCGTTACTGACAGAATGAGAGGAGCTGCAACAATGTCAAATATATGAAAAAATAATGTGTTTTTTGAACATTCAAGCATGAAAACCTATTCTAGTGGACATCAAACACCAAATCAAGACTTTGTAAAAGGGCATAATAGGACCTCTTTAATCTGTGTCTGTAAGACTGTCTGTTTAACTGTCATGCTTTAGCTGTCGCACAGCGCAGGATTTTCACACATAACTCAACTTACCTGACTTCTGTACGGAAAGAGGCTTCATCTCTCCGAGTCATTCCTGAAATCCGGCTGAATAATCCTTCACAGATCCGTGGGATCAGCCCGACGTCACCCTGCGGCACAGCAAGGCATGGTTCAGAGCCAATATTACACATATGCAAGCAGTCGAGGGTGATGAATCGACTGCCTGGAGATTTACTGAAGCATGTTTGAAATGACAAAACCTAAAAAGAAAAGAGCTTAAAGCTTACAGGCATTCCCATCATGGTGTGCGACTTCCCCGATCCAGTCTGGCCATAAGCAAAGATGCAGGCGTTATATCCTTCAAATGCTGCCTTCAACACATCAGTGCCTAGATCCTTAAACACCTGAAAACACACATGCATCATCATGCCTGTGACAGTACCGTGTTTTTATACGCAACAGCAAAAGCTCAGATCTAATCATAAAGTCAAGCTATGTTCTCAACTGCACTGTTAATAATAGCAGTGCATTTACAATTCCATTAAAATTTGTTTTAATCTGCATCTGGGAAACCAGACATGAATACCAATATTATAGTTTTTACTGTACAACACAACGCCTAAGATTGTTGTCACATTTAACACAGAGTTACAAAGCTTTCTGAACACAAACGCTAAGAGGATTAGTTCCTAATCAGATCTGATTATTATATAATGCGGAAACAGGGTTCATTCAAAAAGTGATCCTTTGACTGGCACTGGAGTTTTTAAATAACACATCTATCGAGGAACTGATACCAATAATGCTTCTGCAAAAATGCTCCAATTAGAGCTGGCCAAATTATAGAATATTCACAGTATATTTGAATTAATTTGCATTGTAATTAAGATATTTATTTGGCCATTAAGGCGAGACACAAACACATTGTTTTTTTTCACTGGTCAATTTTGAGATTTTGGGATATTTGTCTTCAATAACATGTCTTCTTTCAGACTTGTGGTGAAAAAAAGTCTGAAATACACATTTAGGTCTTTATTTTACTGCACTGTGTCTGTTTGCGTCTGTAGATTTCTCATAAATTCAACAAAAGTTGGCGTTTTTAATCAACATGCTGCTCCGCGATCGCTGTCTGCTCCCTGTCATCACACACACCGCTAGAAAGCGCTCTCTCTCCTGTACAATGCTGTCGGATCCAAATATGGTCATTTCCAATCGTGAAAGTAAAAGGGCTGAATGCGCAATCTCATTGGCTGATGATAAATCTTTAAAGCCTGTTTTCTCAAAATGACTTTTTCTCTCATTCTCCAAGTCCGAAATCTCCTCTTCAGTAGCAGCTATACACACCAAACTTTCCAGTCTTGGACCTAGTTATATTATGAAGACATTTACAGAGGGATTGGTAAATATATTATTCATAGCCTGATTTATATAACATTTTATTCCAAAAAACATGGCGAAAATCTATTTTTTTAAGGCTAATGACAGTATATTCTGATTTGCAGGATAACAAAAGTAGATATCCATAAATATCTAGTATTTTTTCCCCATCTAATATGTAAACACAATGAAAAAATAATTTTGAACCTGGCTTTATCCAATAATATATGCAAATTAGTGCATATTTACTTAGATATTGCCTAATTTGCATATTTATACATTAAATTACAGAAAACTTGTAATACATTTTTTTCTCATCTTAATGTAGGTTATCAACTGGGAAAGTTTCATGGTGATATCTGCAAGTAAAAAAATCTACCCTATTCACCTGTAGTGTCTCGCCCATGTAGGTAAACCAGTTCTGTGATCTTTCGAGTAAGTGAGCTTTACGACCGATTTCTTTTACATTTATGCACCTGGCAGATGCTTTCATCCAAACAAAGCGACTCATGCTGCATTCAATAGTCTCTATTCATTTTAATAGTCTCTGATTTGTGGATTCACAACTCTGATTCAACTCTATTCGTTCGCATTGTCAGTAAAAGATCGAATTAAAAAAAGAAGGCAATGTCCAGCTCATGCTCTGACAGGAAGTTTTAAAAGATCACATTTATATCAATAATTTATATGCGGTTATGTTTTTCCTTGAGCTCGTGTAGTGAAAACGGTGTGGAAAACATGCATTGGTTATTTTTAACTTATTTTAGTTTGAACTTACATTAAGTTTTTTTGGTTGAAATGGTTTCTTTTTAGTTAATACATTTATTTGTTTTTAAATTATGCTTAAGCAATTTCAGGGCAAACGCAATAAATATCAATCGCCCAGCCTGGGCATTAATTGCTTACGGTTAATTAACAAACTGATGTCGGTTTGTTCATATTTCCTCCACTGACCTTCTCCTGTGAGACAAAGCTGCCGTTTTTACCGTCCGACGAGTCGTAAGAGAAATCATACGTGAAGGTCTTTGCTCTCTCTCTTACTGAGTCTCCGGTCACTCCATCTGGTATCTGACGTAAAAAACAACACAATAATGATAAGCATAAAATTGTGGAAATCAATCGTTTAGAGACGCTTAATACAACATACTTTTAAGTTGGTGACGGTGGTCTTGTTGCCTTCCATTTCGATGATGCATTTGGCAGACAGGTCTTTCTCCCTGGGCCAAAAATCAATAATACATAAATACAACATATTTATGGACTTAATTGATTATTGACAGTGTAAATCTGCACAGTGTAAAAAAAAAAATGCATTTACTCTCGAGGGAGACGATTTAATTTAGACCAATCCACAGATCAAACCAGGTGTCTATTGTCAACTTGATGCTTTTATGAGCAGTTTAGGATGGAAAACAGAATAAATTGGGTTCAAAAATTAAGTCCACTAGATTTTTTTGCTGGTTGAAAATGTTTTTCATTGAAAATTGTATTATCAGCACAACAACTGAGAGCAAAACATTTGACATTAACAAAAATACGAATTTAGTTTTTTTTGTTTTTACAAAAAAAGTATCATTGGGTAAAACTTTTGGACACTATAACATGCGAATGACATACATGAACAAAATATGAAATAAAATGAAACGTATGTTTTTCTATAATACAGGAGGCCAGACGCAGAACCTTTGGCTTTTTAAATATTTAAATATAAATATATAACAATTTAAATATACTTATTAATAATAATACCAATAGTAATATATTATTATTATACAAATTATGCTAATAAATATTTGGTCTGGGATCCTGAAAACAACAGTCTCAAGACTAAAAAGAGATCTGCGTCCACTTTCAAGGCCAGGGACAGTATAAAGTCAAAGAGAACAGGGGCATTTTTCATTCGGTTCACTTTTGTTGATCTGATTCATTTGATTATTTTAAATAGACTAGTGAAATCATACCTAGATAACCAGACATTAGACAGCTAAATGAAATAACCAAATTTATAAATACTTTACCATTTCTTATTGAGTAGATACTTAACCCTATGGTACCGTTTGCGTGTCGGTCAATACATTACAGATTTTTATTTTATTTTAATTATATGATTGTACTAGATTTTAGTTCAATAATATTTTTTATTTTATATTTTTAGTACTAAATTGTACTTATGCAATAGTTTTTTTGTTACATTTATTGTAATGATAAATGCACAAAAATACCATTTTCAATTTGGATATGATATATATTTACCAATACACTCATTCATTTCCAATGCAAATTAATTTTAGACCGCGAACAATACAAGTGTGAGTATTTCTTTCAGGACCACTGAAGGGTTGAGTTGAAGGTAAGTTAGTTGAACCCAATGTATTTTATTGCCTTGCTCTACCCTCGAGTTTCTTATCCTTTCTTTTTTTGTGATATAGCCTATGTATCTCCCTTTGTTAAAAAAAAAAGTACACTTCCCAATGGACATAAATAATCATAATAATAATAATACAATTGAAATAATAAAAATACAATTTAAATAAAATTTTAATTGAACGGAATGATAATAATAAATACAGCTCACTAATTTTTAGGTGGGTTTAATATCTATGCTTTACTACTGTCATGTATTTCACTCCGCAGTTGAGGTGACATTCACTCGGACATATGTTTATGTGCAGGTTTATTGGTTTATTCGTTTATTAGTGTGTTTGACATCCACTCACCGTCTGTTCATGGGCCGGACCCGCACTGCCACCCGAACCGATGCCATGACACATCCCTGAGGACCAGAACCACCACACACACTCACTTCAGTCGATTCTCATGGGTCACTGTCACACACACTAACGTTACTGTAACCGGCTCCGGGTGATGGGACTCTATCCGCGGAAAACAGATCAGTCTGTCCGTGAGAGGAGCCGATAACAAGCGTCTAGTATTCACTCAACTGTCATCATGTAAAAAAGCGTATTTGTCCAGGGCGCTGTTGTTTGAATCGTATTATTTTCCCGGAGTGATTCTCAACGTCCTGCTCTTTGCTGGCTGTAGGGCGGCATACAAAACACACATCAGACGCGATACTGCCACCTGCCGGCCTGGAGTTATCACGGGTGCTTCTCATTTCTTATTTCTGCATCCTCGTTACCTTTCCTAGCTTCCAGTACCAGGCCAATTGTGTTTGTTAATATTGTTCAATAAAGTAATTATAATAATAAATAAATAAAAACCTTTCCTCGCTTCCTTTACTCGCGTCTCAGCTCCACCCCCTGTAGGATAAGTTACGAGGCTGCAAGGAAATAAATCTTTTCATTTTTAATCTTCTAATCTTTTTTTTTCCAGAATTATACATGTAATAATACAATAGATACACATATTTCACATATAATGTTCTAAATTTATTCCAAAGCATCATAATATATGAGGAACATTAAAGGTGACCGCTTACGAAGCAGCGCTCAATGGATCTGCCCTTGTTGTTTGTTTGTTTGTTTATTAATGAATAATAATAAAGGAAGATACCCTGTTGAAATATTTGAGATGTGTGGATTATATAAACTGCAAAGGTAAAGTATAAATTAAAATGTGACCGAGTGACACAGTGTAGTTAAGGGGGAGGAGAATTTAGGCTATGTGCGTCACGTTTAATCGAGAAAACACTTCCGCAAACACACCTGTGCTAATAATGACATCAGAAGTGGAAAATGTTTATCAAAAATGTACATTTACACAAATTGACCACCAACCACAGCTGTCATACGCCATCTTTATTTTATTTGTTTAGCTCCACTGAAACTGAAAGTAGCTTACATGATTGTGGAGATTGTGGGATATCAAAGCAGCAAAGGATCCTTCACAAATCAACCAGATGAAGTGTATCTTCAGGAGACAGAAAGTGAAACCATTGGATTGGGACGTGCCTCCAAACAAAGGCAGCATTTTTAAGATTTCGGGTCGCAGCCATGGTGTGATGATAAATGTAAATCAATTAATGCACTTTAGAACAAAAACACCTGGTATAATAATGCGTACAAATAGGCTAATAATACAAATATGAGGATATCGGCTATCAGCACATAACCATTAGGCCTACAAATACATATTTTTATTATTAGAATAACACAGGCTACATATTAGTACAGAATTTATGAATACAATAAACATAAATGGAAAAACTATAATAAAATAAACAAAACATAATAAATTACCATAATATAATAAACACTGTAGCATATTATAGCCTACAACAAAAGTGCTGTAGACATGCACATGTGAGATTTGTCACTGAATTGCTGGTGGAAAAATAATTGCTCTTGATTTATTTTTATTTTTTTAAGTGCAGCAACAAAAAAACACATTTTAATAGCCAAATGTTTCTAGTCCTCTACAGAAATGAATACGTAACAATTGGATGTGGATTTGCTGTATTAATTAATTAATATTTTCATGGTGATGATTATGATGATGAAGATCTGCTTTTGTCTATATGGTAATATGCTATTTATTTTATTCTTCCCTGCTCTAGTCTATTCTACTTTAGTCTTTACAGCATTTAATCCAATAATAACAGTGTGTTCATTAGTTAGGTCGTGGACCTTCATGTAATTAGACCAATAACAACCTTAACCTGATTTATCTCATCTATAATTTATGCCAAGTCAGGTCACATCTTCTAATGTTGAAATTATTTTATATCATTATACCTTCACTGAACCCCAGGCTGAAAACCTTGATTCTATTCTATTCTATTCTATTCTATTCTATTCTATTCTATTCTATTCTATTCTATTCTATTCTAAACCCTCTGTTAAGTAAGATCAAACAGGCAGGTTGTCTTTTTCTGTAACTTTATTAATTGAGGGCACAATGTGAATAAGATATTTTTTGAATACACAATCACTAATTAATTAAATATGTATTTATCAATGTTGTTATTGTTAACTAATACTATTAAAATTAGTTTTCCTTATTGAAACAAAGCTGCAATAAAAATAAAATAAAAATACTTGAAGAAAACCCCAAATAAAAGGGTAAATTTGAAGTATTACTAAAGTATTACTAAAAACTGTAATAAATATAAAGCCAAATATTAAAAATATTAAAATGTCAAAAGCACATAACAAAATTATTAAAACTGAAACTAAAATTAAAATGAAGATTCAAAAAAAATAAAAGCGAATTCAAAACATAAATAAATACTACAATAGTATTATATATAATATAATGCTATAATATGAATAATACTAAAATAACAATCTGTCAAGATGTATCAATAAGTACAGACAAAAAACAATGAAATTATTAAATGTCTTTATTATCGAAATTGCAAATGAAACATTAACTTTACAAATGAATTCTTTAGTCATGGGTCTCTCTAGAGACGTTATATTCAGAAGAAAAAAATAATTTGTGAAATTGTAGTGGACGTTGCTTCTCCGCGGCGCTGACCGTCCGCAGTAATGATGCTTCCTCCGATGCCCTCCTGAATCCATTCATGCTGTCCCAGGGCGTAAACTTAAACAACATGATGATAACATCATCTCTATTAGTTGTTATGTGTCTTCAGCAGCACGGACAGAGCCGGCAGACACTCTTAACATCCGCTCATACACACATGCACTGACTCTAGAGTCATAAGGCAATTCCATTATGAGCCATTAGAGCTGAAGTGCTCCGAGTCCTGCACAACTGTTCTTGCTTCAGTTTTTTAAAGCGCCCATTCGCTGATCCTGGATTTTTTTCCCACAGTTCATAGCCAGCGTCGCTACAGCGTAAGAGGAGAGGATGACAATGGCGGAGCCCACGAAATGTGAGGAGGCCCCGCGAACCGGGACCTTTAGGGCTCTCCGTGGTGGTACGGATCCTTCTGCGCGAGGTAGCGGATGCGACACAGACTCCATGATTCCCGTCAGTTCCTTCGGGAGAGTTGAAGATACAGAAGTTGAAGTAGCTTCACAGGTAACGGGTATAATATCAGTCAAGTTTCAGGCTCCACTGAGACACACGTCCATTCATGAGGTCTGTGTTCCTTCCTTTATAATCCTAACCCCATCCCGCTCTCATGACACACACCAAATCCCTAAATTAGTCTGTGTGCGTCAATGGGAAGTGGCACAGATAGCCCAACAGAGGTCAGCTAAACCGGGATCGCACAGTCAGACACGTCTGAGTTTAATTCTTTTAAGGGAGGCTCTGTAATCCTGAGAAGGGATTTGAGCGACAGGAAGTCTCACGCTAACACTATTAAGGGGCTTTCGCACCGGGCAGTTATAGGAACTAAAGTTATATGTCCCCCAAGGACAACATTTTACCCTAGGTTGCCATTTTCCTGGTTGCATTCGCACTGCCAGTAGTAAGCTGGCCAATAATGATGCCATTCAAGCTCGACATTCGACAACTCCATTGCGTAAAGGTCCATCTATCCCTGTTTTCCATGTTCGTGGAGTATATGTAAACTGTGCGTTTACACTGCATTTTAATAATGGCAGGTGCTGTTTCGTTTGGCATTCATTCGACCAATCAGCGTGCATTTGCATCACTGGTAGCTCCTATTGTGTTGAGTTAAAGGATTAGTTCACTTTCAAAAAATGTTTTGTTAATAATTTACAGATATCATCGAAGATGTCCATGTCTTTCTTTCTTCAGTCGAAAAGAAATTAAGGTTTTTGAGGAAAACATTCCAGGATTTTTCTACACAGAATGTTTTTTCAATGGCTACACTTCAATGGCAACCATCTATCCCAATGTCCAAAAGAAGGTTCAAATGTCCGTCTCAATGCCGTCTCAAAGTCTCTACACGAGACCAGTCGAGAAATAAGGGTCTTATCTAGCCAAACGATCGGTCATTTTCTAAATATATATATACTTTTTAACCACAAATGCCCGTCTTGTACCATCTCTGAGATGTATTATCTCATCACGTTGGAAAGGTTACTAATAAAAATTAAATAATAATAATACATTAAAACAAAGATGTCGGACGATTTTGAAGTTGGAGGAGAAAATGAGATGGAGTTTTTCTCCCTTCCCTGCATTTTTGAACCGGTGTACACAGACAAATAACTTAGACAGATGATATGACGCGATACCTTTTGAACCCGATCGCTTCGATGGATAAGACCCTTATTTCTCGACTGGCATCGTGTAGAGACTTTAAAGCTGCATTGAGACGGACATTTGAACATTCTTTGAACATTGGGATAGATGGTTGCCATTGAAGTCCATTAAATGGAGAATTTTTTTTAAACTAATCCTTTAAACCATGCTCTGAAGTAGGAGCTAATTTAGTGTGTGTGTGTGTGCGTGTCCCCTCAAAAATAATGTCACAGAAACCACTGGCCTTAAAGAGGACCTATTATGCCCCCTTTCACAAGATGTAATATAAGTCTTTAGTTTCCCAGAATGTGTCTGTGAAGTTTCAGCTCAAAATACCCTCACAGAAAATGTATTATAGCTTGTCAAATTTGCCCCAATTTGCCCCGGTGTGAGTAAAAACACGCCGTTCTTGTGTGTGCCCCTTTAAATGCAAATGATCTGCTGCTCCTTTCCAGAAGAGGGCGGAGCCTTTACAGCTCGTGCTTCAGATCCTATGGCGACTACAAAACCGGAGAATCTCACGCAGCCAAAAAGTCAGAAATCGTCAGTAGCGGTGTTCAGCATTACATGTTTGACCCGGAGTCGGAAAATGATGGAGAGACTCAGGCAGAAGTTACAACTTTTAGATGCAATAACTAAACAAAAACAATGTCTTCATGCCTTAAAATAGCTTGACTGTACACCTTTGACTCATTTAGTATATGAATATGCATATTCATAGGTTCTATGAATATGCAAATGAGCCCCGCCTCCACTCACTCACAGCAGCTCAGAGATCCACTCGTTGACGATCACACTTTGACGTGATTGGTTACAAGGTAGTGTGACGTCAGAAACACCAGCGATTTCAAACCGTGTTTTTGAGACTGTCTTTGGTTCACTGCAGTTTTAAGCAGAAAATACTCAGCAATGCTGTCGACTTATGAATTTGCACATAGTTTGTCTTGAAGGATATTTAAAACACCACATTGCTTGATTTTCACCACAGGGGGCATAAAAAAAAAATGAGTGGGTGGATTTTTACCATTATAGGCTGTTTACACACTGTGGACACACATCTGTGTTCAAACACTTAATAAAAGTGAATTTTGCATAACAGGTCCCCTTTAAACAAATCAAAGCTATTCTATATTTGTAAGATCACAACCCTGCTAATACAATCTGTATTTTAAAAAGTTTGCATGTATGCTGGATGACTTTCTTTCTCTATCTGGTTCTATTAAAATTAAAATATAAGATTTTCAACATTAAAGTAACAAGTAAAATTAGAAACATACAAATAAGTAACACTGCAAATTTGATTTTGTCATTTATTTTAAACAGCATTGAAGGACTTCAAAATAAAATAAATAAGTTTAAAATAAACAAATAAGAAGTAAACAGTTAAAAAGTTAAATAAATAAATAGGAACAATACATATTTATAAACTGCTAATTTATAAATAAATAAATTATAAATTATATTTTTGTCCAACTGATCCATAAAAAAAAAAAGATGAACAATTAATAAATAGAAAATAAATGATGAAAAAGGAAAAAATCATACATTAATGCATAGGAAAAAAATTCGACAAAACTATTTGCATGCATTCAATCAAGTTTCTAAACTTTTGTCGGTGACACTTTACAATAAGGTTCATCAGTTAACATTAATGTATTTACTAACATGAACTAACAATGAGCAATACATTTGTTACAGTATTTATTCATCTTTGTTAATGCTAGTTAATAATAATCTAGCTGTTCATATTTTTTCATGTTATTTCACAGTGCATTAACTATAACGTTAACAAATACAACCTTTGATTTTAATAATGCATTAGTAAATGTTGAAAGTGCAGTTCATCATTAGTTCATGTTAACTAAGGTAGTTGCACAAGAGAGTAAACCTTATTGTAAAGTGTTACAGTTTTGTCTTCGTGTATAGAATGTTACAAATATATATATATATACTGTATATATATAATAGACTCTTTAAACACTTCATGCTGGTTGATCTGACCGAGGACATTAACAGGTGATGTCAGTCAAGGCCGCGCTGCTGTAAATAATCAGGTGACCCAGGAAACACATTAAACCCTTAATCCTGTTTGTCGTTGATGTACTGAGACCCGCTTCTCACAATCAATATTACTAATTGGATAACTGTTTTTTCTCCATCACTCTTAGCTGTGCATTATGACAAAATATTTTTGATTATAGTAAATGAGAATGGGAAGTTAATGGATTGAGTATTACTGGAGGTGCATCTACAATTCATAGGCTATATATATATATTGTAACTAAATTAATTAGATTTCATATTGACTCCCATTCTTTATGAAGTCGTAATGGAGCAAAAACAAATGTTTTGATTAATTTACCTGTGAGAAATCTAATGATGTGTGTCAGTAACTCACACCAGCCGAGGCTGAGGAGAACAGTCTGTTCTTGGCACTGTCGGGTTTAGGCATTATTGCGCCGCCAACTCACTTCAAGAACAATTCATCGCATGACACGGCGTTTAGTGACGGAAAGAGACTTCTTTGTAGTCATTAGGATGAATTTCCAATTTGATAAGCAGTAATTTATGGCTTTGAGTTCAGGAAGAAATAAACATACAATACATTTCATCCAATAATGACTTGGCTTTGTTTGGAACAGTGTATTACCTTTTTACTCATTATTGGATGCAATTGCTTTTTTTTTTTTTGCTTTGTTGTACGGTATTTTGTTTTGTTTTTTAAAGTGTGAAAACACCTTGGATATTCAATGAGACCAAAGACAATGTCTTTTCCACTGTCTACCAACAGATGTCAATGTTAATTCTTTCACCTGATGGTAAATCACATGCTTGTGAAGACTCTGTAAAATGTGTGCTTGTATGTTGAAGTGTCCAGTCAGTATATGTAAAATATAATATTTATAATAATAATAATTTATAATAATTTGATCATTATAATTTGGCTTTAAAGGTACACTATTGTAACTTTTGTCCCTCTAGTAGTTAAAAAACAAAACTGCATGCATTTTGCAGAAAAACATTGTTTTTCAGCTTTGCGTGCTTCAGCTTTGCGTGACTGTGTGGATGGTTATCCTCCTACTAATAAAACATAAAACAACTTTTCTCTATTCACGGATATGACGAGACACATATGGGCGAGCGACGTGTACACAATTTCCCATGAAAACCATCCCGTCAGGTCAAAAGTATAAACACTTATAATAGGCTTACCTAGTTAATCAGGGTACAACAAACACATTGTGGAAGAAGGATTTGACGATATTTTGACTAATTTTTAAAATTTTGTTAAAGGTCCCATGACATGAAATTTTCACTTTTTGAGGTTTTTTAACATTAATATGAGTTCCCCTAGCCTTTATATGGTCCCCAAATTTCTAGAAATTTCAATCGGTATAAATCGAGCTTTTGCTATCTTTCTCTGCCTTTGAGAAAGTGGAAGCTCAATCGGGCTGATCTTGAATCTCCTCCGTATGACGTCATACGGAGGAAATGTTACCTCCCCTTTCTCTGCTTTGCCCGCCCAGAGAATATTTCTCGCATGAGAAAATGAGCTAGGAAGTAGGAACGCGTGCGCGCGATTTTAGTTTGTCCACGGGAGATATCATGGCTTTTGAGCGAGTGAAGCATAATAATTGCTCAATAATTGGATGTACAAATGAACACCGAAGCCTTTTTTTAGTTCCTTCATCCAAGCCCCAGAAGAACCAGTGGATTCATTTCATTTTCTCTGGAAATGCGCCGACACAACTCCCCAAAGTTTTGCATGTCTGCGGCAAACATTTCACCGACGACTGTTTCCTCAACTTGGGTCATAGAGCTGGCCTCGACGAACGTCTGAAAATAAATCGATCGAGCCGAGCAACAATTTCTGATGTGTAATTGTTCAAGTTCAGACAGGTAATCTTTCTCTCAAATCGTTCAATACAGCTGTTTATGCCTCAGTAAGTCAAGCCAGTGACTAAAATATAAACTTCACATCGTTTCTTTTAGTAGGATGAAAATAATCGTATTTAAATTGTGAATAAATTATATACAGAAAGCGATCAAAGAACAATCTTTGTAGGAATCGCGCGTACGCGTTCCTATACTTCCTAGCTCATTTTCTCATGGACACAGCGCGATCGAGTTTATCTGGACACTTGCCAAACTCGTTATGAAATCAATGACGCACGTTACACTGCACATGAAGCTCTTACTGTATGTACATCCTCGTGTTTGCATTGGGGAAAGCAGAGAGAGTGCAGAAACCGCGTTGCAATGATAAGATCTTCATTCTCGCGATCAACAACAGACTCATCTGCTTGCGCAATGCTCATCACGGCAACATTTTATGTGATGGGAATAGATCTAAATACTTTAAAAACTTCTGACGATTTGTTAATCTCGATAGCTGTAATAGTAAAAACGTATAATAACTGTAGTAAAAGTATTCGAGAGAGTTTCACATGTAATAAGTAGCTATTTCATATGCAAGCATGTCAGCCAATCACAGCAGTGGCCGGTTACACCGAAGTCTCACACAGACACGCCCCTTCAAACAGAGCGTTCAAATCAGAGGCTAAAACTGGGCTAGGAAAAATGCCTTTTGTTTCTAAATTATGACTATTTTTTATCTAAAAAACATACTAACATTATAAGGGCAACCCAGGAAACATTATAAAATAATATAATAACCCCATGTCATGGGACCTTTAAAGCAACACCAAGGAACTTTTCCTCTTCGGTCGCACTACAGGTTGGAAGCGGAATTGTTCATTACCGCTGTCGCAAATAATTTAGCCTACCGTCGCACACACGCTCGTTGTTTATCCAGCACCGGCTTTGGACTGAACGATGTCCACAGACAAGGTAGAGTATGATGCATGATTTTATGAAAGTATGATGTATTGCGACATCAGAAACGAAGAAAAACGAAATAATGACTATTGTAGCGCTTGATGTAAAGCAAGTCAAATTTGTAGTTTTCTTATGACTCATTAGAACTACAGAAACGCGACCCGATCTGGCAAACTTGCATAGTGTGGTTATAGCAGATATAGGACCGCAAAGCGGAGGCAGAAGTGCCGTTCACCCTGTTACGACTCGATGAACCACCGATACGATTTTGGAAACATTATTTTAAGGTAAAAAAAATCTTCCTTAGTGTTGCTTTAATTTTGAAAAACAAAAAAAGTTACAAAGCGTATCTTTAACTGCACACTCCACACACACACACACACACACACAGCTTTGTCTTTTGCAGTACACATGTTCTTCCTCTTATAAGGACTGGTTTTGTCTCAATGGCCTTAACCTTAGCGTCAAAATACCATAGCATTTTCTCCTCTGTTTTACAAAGCCTGCTATCCCTTAAGTATTATTTTATTATCAGCATTTAGCATTGCTTTTCCTCCACTGTCCGTGACCATATCATAACACATCTGCGGCCCATTTTTGGTTTGCAACTCATCAGATGAGAAGCGTTGAACCGAGTGAGTTCATAAGATCTGCTCTTATAGAGAGAGAGAGCAGCGGCGCTGATATAAAAGCATTATAAACTGATCACTGGTGTGTTTCTCAGTGTTTGTGGATGATTTGATGTAGTTTCCTGTGATGTTTGTCTTTCTCTCATGTAATGGTTTCTACGGCAGCAGAGCTTTTGATTACAGATTCCTCGTGGGTGCATCTTTTCTTGTATGGCTGATTGCATCCTGTTTGCCTACAGCTTTTCAGTGTGTGTGTGTGTGTGTGTGTGTGTGTGTGTGTGTGTGTGTGTGTGTGTGTGTGTGTGTGTGTGTGTGTGTGAAAGTGAGAGAATATGTGAGAGAGCAAGTGTGCCGTTTAATGTTAAAAGAAACACATGCAAATTAACTCACTGGATTGACATCATTTTCAGTTGAATCTGCATAGTCTGAACCTGTATAGATAGAGAGAGAGAGAGAGAGAGAGAGAGAGAGAGAGAGAGAGAGAGAGAGAGAGAGAGAGAGAGAGAGATAGATAGATAGATAGATAGTGTTTGGGTAGTTTACAATTTTTTACACACACACACACACACACACACACACACACACACACACACACACTGGGTTATATCAAATAAAATAAATATCACATTTCTTAATTGTCTTAAAATAAGCTTCATTTTCTTTCAGCATAATATCATTCTTTTGATTTTGGGGTGAGATATGACACATTCTTGACAGGTTTTGTGATATTCCCACCAAGGTTGTGTGAAGCTGCATTGTGATGTCATAATGGACTTTGCTCAGAGAGAGAATAGCTGCTGTTTTTCCTCATTTCAACGTCCGACATGTTTCTAGGATACGGCACGTTCTGCAGACTAGTTTGACACTGTTGCCATTGTCAGCTGGACAGTCCTCCCTCTAAACACTTAAACACTGTTCAAAGGAACACATTGTCTGTCAATGCAAAAGGTACCAGATTTCATCTAAACTAAACAAGGAACCCACGCCTTAGCTTAGGGGGAAGTCTAATATTTACACACACACACACACACACACACACACACACACACACACACACACACGTCTAAAATACAGCTGATACACTATTTTATTAATCACTCATATATAACTATATTTTGCATTATTCTTATATATACATATACACTTGAACATGAACATGAACTTGAACACACACACACACATATATATATATACACACACACACACACACACACACACACATATATAAATATACACACACACACACACACACACACACACATATATATATATATATATATATACATACAGTATACATATTATATGCCTAAATATCAATAAAATATCATAATGAAAAACATTTAATTTGTCTACATGCTCCTATTGGAAGACTGGAGATCTTCTTATTTCCTTAATTTATAATCTCAAATGCAATATATACAGCAATATACACAATATACATCGGTTATGAGCCAAAACATTACGTCCACCTGCCTAATATGCGGTTGGTCCTCCGCGTGCTGCCAAAACAGCACCGACCCGCTGAGGCATGGACTCTACGGGAGCCCTGAAGGTGTCCTGTGGTCTCTGTCATCAAGACATTAACAGCAGATCCTTCAAGTCCTGTTGCGAGGTGGATCCGCCGTGGAACGAACTTGTTGGTCCAGCACATCCCACAAATGCTCAATTGGACTGAGATCTGGGGAATTTGGAGGCCAGGGAAACACCTTGAACTCTTCATCATGTTCGCGTCGGTGGCACGTGTCAAATTTACATCCACATTAAAAGGCCGGACACAGTGTTTCCTAGCAGAACATTGAGCGTCACACTCACTCCACCGGCTTGTCGTCGTCCCACTGGTGCCATGATGTAAAAGAAAACGGGACTCATCGGACCAGATGACCTTCTTCAACAGCTCTAAGGTCCAGTTCCGACGCTCGCGTGATCATTGTAGACGCTTTTCGATGGTGGACGGGTCATCTTAGGTTCTCTGACTGATCTGCGGCTACACACCTCACACACAGCAGAGTGTGATGCACTGTGTTGAGACACAATCCTCATATAATTACAATTTTGTGTGACCCGTTACATAGTAAGCCTTCTGCTGGCTCAGATCAGATGGGATATCCTTCTTTACTGCCCTCGTACATCGATGAGCCTTGCAAGCCCAACCCCCTGTCGCAGGTTTGTGGTTTGTCCCTCCTAAGACCACTTGTTTCTCTGTAAATACTCACCACTGCTGACCGGGAGCAACCCACAAGCCATGTGATTTTTTTTTTGCCGTTTTAACTTAAAATAAGTGTTTGTGCTGCCTTCAAATTCTCGAAATGTGCAGTTGTAGCCTACTAAGTGACAACTTGGATATTTGAGTTGACTATACTTAAAATGAAGGCAGCACAAACACTTACTTTTTTAAGTTGAAACAACTATTTATTTATTTTTTACAGCGTTTGCGTTTCAGAGATACTCGGATTCAGTCGCCTTGCCATATCAAATTGGCCCTTGTCAAAGTCCCTCAGATCTTTATTGCTGCCTATCTCTCCGGCATCCAACACATTGATTATTATTGATATAAGCGAGGATCACTTCACCTGTGGCTGGTCATAATGTTATATACACACAAATATATTATAATAAAATTAGAGCTGTGAAACGATTAATCGCATCCAAAAAAAAAGTTTATTTACATAATATATGTGTGTGTACTGTGTATAATTATTTTATATATAAATACACACACATGCATGTATATATTTAAGAAAAATGTGTTATTTATATATAAAATATTTCTATGTATATATAATAAAAATTATATTAAAAATATACTGTATATAAATGCAAATATTTCTCAAATATATACATGCATGTGTGTGTATTTATATATAAAAAATAATTATACACAGTACACACATATATTGTAAACAAACTTTTATTTTGGATGCGATTAATCGTTGCACAGCTCTAATTTAAATATATATTGCATTTATTAAAGGGGAATTAGGCACAATATATAAAGATATTTTTTAATAAATACATTACACAAAAAAACATGATATTAATACATTCCCTCTGCACTTATTTGACTTCTGCTAAGCGCCACCTACATCAGCTCAGAGCTCAAAGGGTTAATGTGTGCTTCTCCTTGAGAGTGAGAGAAGATTCATTTTTACACACGCGCATTTTCTCCACACACACAGTGTGTATTTGGATCTATCAGCATGGGCGGTATCCAGTGCAGATTTCACGTGCACTCATCAGTGTACCACAGGAAGGAATGATTGCTATATTTCTTTTTTGAAAGAAGCTCACGGCAACAATCAGAGCAGGATGCATTTCACATAAATGATGGCATTACTGATCCAGCTGCCAGCCAGCGAATATGATCTGATGGCGATGTCCTCTGGGGGACAGACCGTGGTCCATTAGTGCTCCAGATGTCCAAAGAGGACCTCGATCTCTCCGTAAGGACGCGCCTCGGTCGTGCCCGCGCGGACAGAAAAAGTGAACATAGCACTCAAGATGAATATTTTACTCGTTTCTGACTGTAAAAACCAGGCACTTTGACCCGAGATCGGAGCGTTTTAATCAATTATAAAACGATTTTTTTTCCGGTTTATTTTTTTAACAGTGAACGTTAACTGGTGTAGGCTACTTTCCATCAGCTGTGTGTTTGTTGTTGATGTGTCTCGCGCATCGCTTTGCAACGCCCATGATCTTCTCAACCTAAGGGGGGGAAATGCAAACGGAGGAAAACTTGTGAACATCAGCTGTAGGCGTCTGTCACCACGTGGACTTGGATGTGAAGGGGTTTAGTCAGACAGACACGATGAGCGATGCCATGGATGACTCCGGGATCATCCGCCGGCGGAGGATGCAGGTGAGATGTTTTGTTATTCACAAACTGGATCACATTAAAGCTGTTGTAGGCTATTAATGTTTAACATCCCTTTTAAAATGTCTCTACTACCTGTCATGACTGAGAAATCCCAGCTGTTTGACTGGAACCAATCAGAAACTCCCTCTGTCTGTCAATTATTTAGCGCGTTGGGGGTTGCGGACATCGGATTGGCTGGTGTGTCTTTGGAGGGCGTGTCAGTTAAATGAGCAAAATGGTAGAAGTTAGCAACAAAACGGTTGAAAATGTCTTTTCAGTGCCTCCGAAAGACAAGAAAACAAGCAAAAACACCTTAAAGGGTTAGTTCTCCCTCACGTCGTTCCAAACCCGTAAGACTTTCGTTCATCATCAGAACACAATTTTTTTTATGACATCTGAGAGCTTTATGTCCTTCCATTGACAGCTACGCAACTACCACTTTGATGCTTCAAAACATTTCTAAAGTAAAACTAATCCATATGAATTGAATGGTTGAGTAACATTTTCTGAATAGACGATAATCTTATGATGAACAGATTTAATTTTTATTCATGTATGAACATTGATCAGCAAACATAAAGAAAAGCTCAACCAAATAAGCTTAAAGCACGAGAACAAACCTCATTGGTTCTTGCTGAAGCTCAAACGTGCTGCGTAACACGAGAATGAACCTCATTGGTTCTTGCTGAAGCTCAAATGTGCTGCGTAACACGAGAATGAACCTCATTGGTTCTCGCATGTCAAGCAAGCATGCTTGAGCGTCCGTTTACCATATCTGATGTGTGCGTTGATGAAGGTTTATATGTGACTTAAAGCCTAAATTAAAGGCTTCTGTTAATCATATACAGAGATTGTGTCTCTTCAGAAAATTAGGACTAAATCGCTCGATTCATATGGATTAGTTTTACGATCTCTTTATGAAGCGTCTAAGTGGTAGTTGCGTAGACTGTCAATGGAGGGACAGATTTCATTAAAACATCTTAATTTATGTCCAGAAGATGAACAAAAGTCTTAACAGGTTTGAAATGACATGAGGGTGAGTAAATGAAGACAGAATTAAAAATTTTGGGTGAACTACCCCTTTAAAGCAGTGGCGTAGGTTTGATTTTGAAATTGGTGGGGACAGGGACATCAATATATAACATATTTTAAGTTTTGATCAAAATTATTGCTAAGGATATATCAGTGTCACTGGATATTGGTAGGGACACGTCCCTACTAAATTCTACGCCCCTGCTTTAAAGGTATCATATTTTTGTCCATATGAGTTGTATTCAAGGAATAAAATGAAGTGCACCAAAAAGACATTAATCCATTTTCAAGGCCAGGGACAGTGTGAAATACTAATTGAAGTAGATTAGGTTTCTTTTATTTAGTTCACTTTTTGGTGCACTTAAAGATAGCTAAGTTTGTTAATCGTAAAGAGATCCCTGAACTTTGATTAAATAATAAATTAAAAAATAAACTGGCTTGTAAAATTGGGTAATCACTGGCCACTGTGACTTCTTATTAATCTAGTTTTCACAGTGTGATTTATTAACACTTAAACACTTGATTTCTTTTGCCCAACAGAATGTAAATGTGAAGTGTTATCTAAACCATAACAGGATTAGATTTGTTTTCATTGTCAGTTACACACTAGGTTCCAGCGTACTCGCAGGAGTTCATATTTGCTTTGTGGTTTGGGAGTTATTGTTTTCATGTCTCCGGTTCTTGCCCAGAGCAACATAACTGGAAAAGAAAGCATAAAAGAGGGTTTGAGCTGTCGTATTATTGTTGGTACTGCACGGAAACCATCTGCTGTTCTATGAAGTCAAAACAATATGTGTGCGTATTACTTTCACTTCCCCTCTTTCACTGCTGAAAATAAACAAGCCATTTTCAAGCTCCAGCTGATCTGGGTTTCAGAGCGCCGCTGCACTCCACCCCAGACCGCTAGAGATTTCGCAAAAAGGTCACCACCTTAACTCAATGTTTATACTTTAGCTTAAAGTGCTGGACATCAGTATTAGCTGCTCATTTTTACAGTAATTAATGTAACTTTTTCACTATATGCCAAGCACTATGATGCATTTCAGTGCAATATGTCTATACTTGTTCCTTTTATTCAATGAGGAATAAAACATTCCTTGATTTTTTTTTTTGTGTGATAAAAGTTCATTATATCATTAAAAACTGTATTAATTCTGTAACTTTCAACTTCCTCCTTAGATAAAAAAAGTGTTAATGTTGAAACTAAACTGTGAAAATTATTTCTTCCGCAAATTTTGCCACAATGAACACCTATTATGTGCTCAGAAACCTGTTCACCGTAAGGTAATATGAATAATCTAAACACCATAAGAACTAATGATAGGTTGTTTTTGGCTATGAGTAGCACCAGGCACTCTGCAGATCCCTCTAATGTATATTAACTTTAGATATGAGTGGCTTGATATATAAATATAGGTTTCTTATTGTTTATAAATCTGTATCAGTGTAAATCAGGCTTTGTAAAGAGGTTGTATTTGAAGGATAAGGCAGTTAAAACCATATTAATCTGGACAGAAAACCTGCAGCTAATGTTTAAATGCAGCATCTCATTTCACAAGTAAAAAGGAAGTTTACATAGAAGTCTTAAAGGCACAGCAGAAGAAAAAAAATAAAATATGCAACTAACAGTGTGATGATAGAAATTGGTCATAGAAAAAATATATTATGTCTGTTTATGGTAAAAAATATAATTAAATTATAATTGTACCACACGGAAAAAATATTATATGTAAACAGAACAAAAAAGAGTCCCCTTTAAGGTTAATGAAAAAAAAAAAAAAAAAAATTAACTCCCCCCGGGAGACACATTATATCCAGGTTTGCAGCTCTATTTTCTGACAAAATGCCATCTGGATTTTTGAGATGCGAAGTTGGAATGGCTTTTAGCCTGCAAAGCATTATGGGTGATTGAATGTAGACCACAAATTAGTGGTTGCTTTCAGGGATGTCTGGGAGTTTTGACCAACTTAAAGCTTTGTTTTAGGGAGCACTTCTGAGAAATATGTCCACTTGGGATTTGACCTCTCAGGAATTCAAGGAAGCTTAATGATTGGATGCAGCTTTATTTTGTGAAGGTGCATCAAAGTGATGGAAAACCCACAGTCAGTTAGGATACTGTGTGTGTGTGTGTGTGTGTGTGTGTGTGTGTGTGTGTGTGTGTGTGTGTGTGTGTGTGTGTGTGTGTGTGTGTGTGTGTGTACATACAGGACGCATAGATTTCAGTGTAGCGACCACTTTGATTCTTATAAATGCTTACCGAGGCATAGGCTTACGGGAAATGCTTACAGAGACACAACACACACTTCTTCTCAACAACACACATTCAAGTCCAGACCATCCGGCTATCAGAGGCCCTACACTGGATAAGGGAGGGTCTGGTTTTCCTGGGACAGGCACAATCTGCTCTTGTATGCCCCATTAGGCAGTTAATGGCAGGTTAACAGCTTATGACATTGGAGAATAAATATGATTGAGAGTATATGTAAAGAAGTGATGGGCAATATGGCTAAAAATAAGCTATTTTTCAGCCTTTCAGATAATATTCAGTATATCTCAATATATTGTGATGTTTATGTAAATGCAAAAGTATAATATAGTAATTAAAACAATAGATGCGTAATTCCATAGTTTTCTCACTAAATGAAAATAATTATATTTTACTATTGTATTATTTTCATTTTATATGCACTAATTCACACTATCGTTCAAAAGTTATTTTTTCATAAATAAAGTGTCTTCTGCTCACCGAGGCTGCATTTATTTAATTAGAAATACAACAAAAAAAAGTAAAAATATTGTGAAAATGAAATATTATTACCGGTACTATTTAAATTAGCCTTTTCTATGATTCAAAAGAATTGTTCCGTTAGAGTTTTGAATCAATTCATCGACAGTGTAAACTAATTCACTAAAATAAATCATACTTGTATACGCATGAATGATCATGAGTATATTCTTCACGGTAAACCCGAATAAGTTGGCAGAACTCAAAACATTTAAGGCAATCAATTGCCTCATTTTTTAAGTTCTGAAATTCAAAGTTTAAGTAAGCAGAACTAACATATTTTTATTTTGTACTTAAACATTTCAAGTTAAGAACAATTAAAATGTATGAGTACATTAATTCATACAATTGACTTAAAACTTTCATGTAATCTCAATGTGAACACTTCAGTTAAACTTAGTTAGCTTTAACAAGCTAATCTGCTAACATACTAATTTGCTATCATATTAGCAGTAGTATGTTATACAGAAGCACTTGCTGTATGAGCACAATGACATAAAGTTATTATTTGCTCTCAAATCAAGATGCATGCACCACTTGTCACCATGATGGTAACTATCCAAAAAACAACATTAACAGAAATTCTTCTAAATTAGCAAAATGTGCCTTTCGTTTACACAGCGACGGCGTTTATGGGGCTTAAAAACGCAAAAAAGTGAAACCACCCTCCAGAGTGGAAATCTTAAAAACGCTCCTCCATCGCGTTCCCGTCTAAAGGGTAAAAACGCAAAAGTCTGCTAGACAGTGAAGGCGTCGCGTACGCGTTTACGTCACAGGCATGCGCCAGTACAGGAAAATAACAAAACATTATCAAACTAATATAGCATTCATTTCATTTACAAAAAAAACAATTCAGTCATTTTTGAGCGACACGCGAAGAGCACCGAGGGTTAAAGCAGCAGCTTTACCGTATTAAACATGAAAAACTGTCAGTGTCTCTTTCTCTTTCAGTGCTTCACATTGCCACCTAGCCGCCTGGAGTGCACACTACATCGAATTTCACACACCTTTGCGTCACCATATGCACGCAGATTCCCCCCCATAACGCTCATCTAAACGCAGAATAAAAAGTGATAACGCAACGCCACTTTTGCGTTTTCTCTTCAGATCGTTTCCATGTAAACATAGCCTAAATCTCCCACTAACATTAGTCTGGCACAAAAAACACACACATTATATTACACTTAATTTTAGCATTTACTCTCCCTTTTGAGTGCCATCGGCAGAGCATGCTGGGAAATAGACATCCCAGCTGTTTCAGTTGAACTTAAGTTAGTCTAAATTAAAATAAATTATTTCCTAAAGCTCAAAACAATGAAACAGTTCAGTTTACTTAAAATATATCAGTTCTGTGAACTTGAAAGAAAAAGAAAGGGCTAAATACTCATAAAAGTTAATGTGACTGAACTAATTAGTTTAATTTAAGTTTGTCCTACTCAAACCAATTAATTATTTTGAGCATTAGGGTTTACAGTGTTCTATTACTATAAAACAGCATTATGGTAATCTCAACCTACAGTAGTACATTATGAGGGATTGCATCGAAGTAGCTATATGGATCATATAAAAAAAATTTTGATTAGAGAATCTCAAGTATGTAATAATATGTGTTTTTTGTATTATATGCTGGCTGCCAAAACATTGAAGCCTGGATGATTCAGTAAATACTCAGCGGTGTATATTTGTGGAGTAATTTCAGCCTGTCTGTAGCCGCTCTATGATTGACAGCCTGGTCTTGCAGTGTGGCGACGGCGTTATTACCCTCATTCCTCTTTTCCATCCCTCGTTTCTTTATCTCCTGTTGGAACGAGGGGGCTTTCTCTCCTCTGGGCGTTGAGCCCAGTCTGTTTCATTAGTCTCAGCTGTAGGCTGAATGTTATTCATCACCGGTCTGGAAGTTCACAGACTTAATGAGCCCAGTGTTTGTCAATATCGTCTATTCCCACTATGTCAAGTGCATGCAATGGATATGCTACTTTCTGCGTCTTATATTGTTTCAGTTTATGGCCACTCCATTGGGAATGAGAGGAAGGTAGAAACACAGGCTTGAGAAGTTGGCTGCATCACAATTTACATACTTACAAGTACGTACTTGAGTGTAGTAAGACAGCAACGCAGTATTGGGATATGCTGTCGCATCATAAAATCTTTGACCTTTGACCTAAACATCCAAACAAAGTGCTGAAAACGACGTTCTAACGAATAAATTAAGAAGTGCCAGGATCAGAACGGTTTTCCTCTCACAGTTCCGAGTTCAAAGAGGAGAAGGGGAATATGAAAATGTAAATGAAGTGCTGCTGTGGAGAAAATAACAGCTTCTTTTTCCTGCTCTCTGGCTCCCTGTGGAGTGCAGACAGTCGGCAGAAAGACATTTCATCTAAGAGATAAAGTCGCACAATGTCTCGGAGTGGAAATCGGAGCTCAGTTTTGAGTGGTTTTCCTTTTTTTAGCTCATAGGGACGGGTTAGAGGTTTGCTGAAATCCCTGACCCGAAGTATTAACCCTCTGGTGCTCCTCACTTAGGGTTCATACCTGTGATCCTCAGCCGTCAAAACAGTCCAGATCAGTGTTATCTTGTCTGATTCTGGTCAAGACCATTTAGCTTTTTCATTTAGCCACGAAAGTCACCAAAGTTTGCACCATTCCAATGAAGTAAAAGATTCAAAACTTGGACTTGAGCCAGTACGAAACCAACTATGTGGTAGAAGCCACACTCAGCGCCCTACCGAGTTTTGCACAGCAACCCCTCACATCTCCTTCTGAAAATGTTACAATCTAGCTATATAAAAAAACCTGTTTTAAATAATCGTCGTTTAATAAGAAGTCGTTTGAAGGGTTCAGTCTTTTTTTCCTAATGTAATGAATTGATCTGCTCTCTGATACTGTTGCTTCCCCTCATTGTCTCATTTGTCAACTGCGATATCCTTTCTCTTCATCTTTCTGTTTCCTCTGGCTCTTCACTCGTTTTTCTCACTCTTTGCTTCAGTTGGATGGATTTATATTCTGTGAAGTAGTAATGGAGACTCTCCCTTCAGTGTGACATGAGTGTAATCAGATCTATCCATCCCTTCAGTGTGACATGAGTGTAATCAGATCTATCCATCCATCCATCCATCCATCCATCCATCCATCCATCCATCCATCCATCCATCCATCCATCCATCCATCCATCCATCCATCCATCCATCCATCCATCCATCCATCCATCCATCGTTAATTTTGCACGTGTTTCCATCCTTCCATCCATCCATCCATCCATCGTTAATTTTGCACGTGTTTCTATCCATCCATCCGTAATTTTTCCAGAAATTGCTATTTATATCACACTTGTTTGTTACTGCTTTTATATGTTCCTATTGGCAGCTGACTAACTATAATAATTTAAACTTTTTGTAATACTTATAAGACTCAAATGCTCATATCTTGTTGAGGTTGTTGTTTTTTACCAGTCAGGATTCAGCAATGTAAAGATGAAGAAGTATTTCTATAGGTTATTGCTGGTAAATATATTAAACAAATAGAAAAGTAACAGTATTATTGTTAAAAATTACAAAATTAAAGTACCTTCTTAAATTGTAACACACACACACACACACACACACACAACACGGCAACAGACTATTTGTCCACTTAATTCTCCATTAGTTGCTCAGTGGCGCCAGTCATGCTGGCAGGGAAGCCCTTGTCACACACGATGTCATCAAAGTAAGTCACAGTGGGTGAAGTCATTTCCCCCCGACAGTAGCCCTTAGTGTACCATCACATGCACCAGCATGGCATCTTTCCCGCTATCTTGTGTAACATGTTCTCTCCCTCTCTCTCTCTTTCTCTCTCTTTTGCTCTCTCTCACTCTCTCTCTCTCTCCAGTGACCTTGTTTGTGTAATTGGCCATTAATGTTTTGGGATTGTTCTCCCCTAAGTGCTGTCCTCCCTCTCAGAGATCTGAAGAGCATTATGGGTAATAATGAATGTCAGCTGGCATAAGATTCCAGTTTGGTTTCATCAAGATATTTATGTCCTAAAGCAAACTGGTATTGAGCAGTTATTGATGGTATAATTTTACACAGGGTAATATAATCACTCAGTCTATCATTTTTCTCTCTCTCTTTTCCAGAAGGATCTTCCCCTGCCCAGGAAGAGCAGTGGGTGAGTGTAGCAAATCTGCTTCACTTAATTTGATTCTGCATTTATTTGTCCAAATGTTGTCTGTGGACTTTTTTTTTGCTGGGGCTAGCATAATGTGGTACTGCCTGAAAGCACTTTTCTCAAAACCAATCCTAAACAAACAACCTTCAATTTACGCTACACCTGTCAACATTGAAATTACTTGATGTGCTGAATGAAAGATTTATAGACAAAAGGTGGAAACCTAAGATTGGTCTTGCATCACTAAAGGCGGTATTATGTAAACGCAGGGAATATGTGAACGCTCCCAACATTTGCATTTTTTTACGACATCTGAACAGATAATAATGCAGGGTCACAGTAATATCATGCTGCAATAGTGTTGCAACACAGAGTATAATAGTTATAATTATAGGAATTATAGGAAGTAATACTTTAATGCAGTAATACAGTAATTCATCCGGGTCATGGCACCAAATGTAACCGGTCCTACTCGACCTGCTCCAAGCGGGACTCGAACCGGGGTCTTCCGGCATGGGAGGTGTCTGCGCTAACAAGGGTGCTAAAGACCGCAACCACTAGCCACAGAAGCCTGGGGAGTGAGGTTTACACTCACAACTCTTACTGGCTTACATCCATTACACTCACCCCCTAAACCTCACTCCCATCTGGGTCACGGCACCAAATGCAACCGGTCCCAGTTGACCCGCTCCGATAGCTGCTAGCAATAGAGTCCAGGGGAGTGAGGATTACACGCTTAGCTCTTACTGGCCTACGTCCATTACACTCACCCCCCCTAAACCTCACTCCCATCCGGGTCACGGCACCAATGTAACAGGTCTTACTTGACCCGCTCAGACAGCTACTAGCGATAGAGTCCAGGGTAGTGAGGATTACACGCTCAGCTCTTACTGGCCTACGTCCATTACAGATGCAATGTTACTTCATGCAGCAATGCAGGAAAGCAACAATGCACTAGTGCAGTAATGCAGCGAGGAATGCAGTGATACATCAGTGCAGCAATTGCAGGAACACAGCAGAGTAATGCAGGGACGCAATATTACTTTCACTGGTTCGCCTGCCCATCCAGTCTTTAAAAGTTAATGGTAAACAAACTTGGCTAGCTGTCTTGAAAGGAGGATCAAACCTGAGGCTCAACTCGAGGTCCGAGGTCAACCGCACTATAACGGTCCTACGTAGAGGGAGAATGAGAGAAATAGAGGAGGAGATGGGGAGGTGGAAGGATGCCGGAATAATTGTCGCTGGGACTGAACAATGACAATGCTTATATACAGTACGCTTGTAATAATGATTGGGTTCCTCCCGAACCTACGTTTGTAAATTAATTTAGTACAGCAATGCAGGAAAGCATCAATACATTAATGTAGTACAGCAGCTATACATGCTACAGGACAGTCCAGCAATGCAGGAAATGAATGCAGCGATACATTATTGCTGTAATGAAAGTATGCTTTAAAACTTTAGTGCGGCGGTGCAGGTATACAGTGATACACTAGTTCAGTGATGCACTGATGGAGAGACATAATGCAGAAAAGCAGTAATGCAGTAATACTGAAGTGCAGTACTGCTAGAGTGCAACAGTATGGGGTTCAGTAATGCAGTACAGGCTTGCAGTGATATAGCACATGAGGGCATCAATGCACCAGTGTTTTAAGATAGAGTTGATAGCAGTGCAGTGATGCAGGAGTACTGGAGGTGAAAAATGTGTCTGTCCTAATAGTTTTGCAGACAGGAAGGGGAAAATGCTACATGCAGATAATAAACTGCCACCAACTATACAACTTTGCATAGTTAGGATAGGACAATGAATAGTCTTATCAACTTTTAAAAGACTGTAGAAAACACTTCCCATATATTATCGCCATATGGTATTTGGCATAATGTCAAAGATCCCAACATAATTGAATGCCAGAGCAGAACTATGCAAGTAAATACAACACACACTAAATTAAATATGCAACTTGCACATGAGTATCCATGGCTTTTGGCAACCACTGTGTGTTTTGTGTGGGGAATTATTGGCTTCCAAGAACATGCAACTTTCAAATTCAAGAGTTGATCATTTATTTGAAGGACAAAGTATATCCGAAAGATATTTTGTTAACTTTTGGATGATATGCACCGTGTTGCTGTCCAATGTAAAATCCTGTCATGACTCAAAACCCTTGAGAGCCAGTGCTGTGGAGTCTGAGCCTTGCAGACGGTGAATGAGGCGCTGGCCTTGGTGCTGAACCTGTGTGTGTGTGTGTGTGTCCTGCCTGTCTATACTGAACACTTGTGTGTGTGATCTGTCTGTTTATTGCCTATATATAGAATCACAACACCTCAGTTTCACAGATTTGGTGTTCGAGAGTGTGTGACTGTGTGGGTTTCATTAGCTACTGTGAGAGTTTGGGCTTTTTGTATGCCGATCAGATCAGAATGGCTGTTGTTAGTAATGGTAGTAATAGCATTAACAGAGGCTCTCCACGGACTTACACACACAATACCTGAATTTGTGTGTATGAATAGAGCTCTCTTGGGAGGTGTGTGAAGAGACAAGGAGATGTGGAAGGGCTTTTGTAGTTTCTTATGGCAGCTAATAGCGGATGGGTCTTCTGTGCTCAGTACAGGTCACGCTGTTTAATTGAGCTGATACAGTAGATTAATCAGCAGACGATCAATATGACATTTCCAGGACTGCTGAACTGTACTGGCTGCAGGATACGAGCGCACCACTGTCTGGACCGCCATGACTTTCAGACTGTCTCCTATCCACAAAACTACACAGTCACTCAAGCAACGGTTTGCATGGCCTTGGTTGTGTATGGATGTTTTTAATGAGACTCGTTTTATTTTGAGAGAACCTCAGCTTTAAGTATAAGATTTGAGGAGCAATTTCTGATTTATTTTCATATTTAGATTAAAAGTGTGAGCAATTTCAGCTGTTGAATGAATCTCCATGCATGTTTCTAAATGTTTTTCTCTATATATATTTCTATTTAAATATTTATTTTTTTGTATTCATTTAGAGTAAAATAGTAAAATGAAATGTTTAGTGGAAAACCTGCCTTGATTTATTTTTACTGGTACATTTATTTTTATTTATTTTACTCAATTTTATTATTTTAATAATATCATTTGCGAATTTGATGGATGAATGGAACAAATGATGGATGGAACGAACAAACAATGGATCAAACAAATGATGGTTGGATGAATGGATCGAACAAACAATGGAAAGATGGTTGGATGGATGGATGGATGGATGGATGGAATGAATGAACAAAAGATAGATAGATAAACAATGGATGGAACAAATGATGATAGATGATGGAATGAAAGATGGATGGATGGAAAGAACAATGAATGAATGAATGAATGAATGAATGAATGAATGAATGAAAGATAGATAAACAATGGGTGGATGATGGGACAAATGATGAATGGATCATGGATGGATGGATGTATAGATAGATAGATGTTTCCATTGTCAGACTGGGCATGTCACACACGTCTTGCAGCCATTATTCCAGGTCATATTTTCCCCTCTATGAATTTGACCCAGTAACTTCTAAAAGCTCAACCGCGTCTGTCTCTCATCTATATTTAATCTCTCTTTCCACCATCCAGATCATTTATTATTGAAATGAGCACCTTTTAATGTCTGTCTGGGCGTGTGTGTGTGTGTGTGTGTGTGCGCGTGTGTGTGTGTGTGTGTGTGGTCTGGCCTCCTCAGTCCCAACAGACCCTCCCGACGTTGACATGACGCAATTTGAAGGTTCAGACCAGGTTTATTGTGGTGAGTTATCTAGGGCACAGAGATGATGTCAGTGCTCTTATACCCTGGCATACAGAGAGAGAGATGGGCGGAGCTCTGTAGTGACAGCACAATCAAATCGACCAATCAGGTGTCAGCATCCAAGTATATGCGTAGCAAGCTCCCCCCAAAAACCCTCTTCTTTCTCTCTTCTTTCCACCCGTCCCAAGTGTCTGATTTCAACTTAATGCAAATGACATTAGAATTGGAAAGTTTGATTCATCTGCACATTTATCTGAGACGGTTCCAATGAGTTCATTAAAATTCATTTAGCATTATCTCTCAAACATATTCATTAATCTTTATCTTTTTGTGGATTTTTTTCCTATATTAAAATGTTTAATTAAAAAGCTAAATGAAGATTGCTGTTAATTATGTATTGTTAAACTGATTATTTATTGATTTATTAATATTTTTGACATATTTTTATTAGTAAAAATGTATATATATATATATATATGGTTAAAATTATGTTTTGTGTCTATATATATATATATATATATATATATATATATATACACATACATGCATACATACATGTATACATACGTACACACACACACATATATATATATATATATATCTATATATATATATATATATCAAAAGTCAAAAGAGTGACAGTCTAGAATGTTTGGTCAAAGTTATGGATTCTTTGAAAAATATTAAGGTATATATTTAAGATGTATATCATCAAATAGCTAAAATAATAATAATAATTCTATATTGTTTAAGCTTGTGCAACAATAAATTTGACCAATCTGTTTTGAGCGTCCATGTTTAAGGGTCCAAATAGCCCAGTGGTCTATTTTATGAACAATTTCAACATAATATTTTTCTCGCTTTCATTTTATCCCTCCCATGTGTCATTCATATTTCCATTAGCACTGGCACAGCCCGGAGCCCTGAGCTCTGATAGGCTTTTAATGGCCACACACACACACACACACACACACACACACACACACACACACACACACACACATGCTGACAGCCCTCCTATGATTCCTCCCTCCCTCTCTCTCTCTCTCTCTCTCTATCTCTCTCTCTCTCTCTCTCTCTCTCTCTCTCTCTCTCTCTCTCTCTCTCCCCCTTTACTTCCTGGCTTGGCACACGGTACCCTTGAGAGCCACCTTCCCTCCCTCCCTCCCTCTCTCTCTCTCTCTCTCTCTCTCTCTCTGTATCTTCTCCGGCTCTCCATCACTCAGCCACACACACTCAGATGAACCCGGAGCGTGTGTGAGGGAGGACGAGATGTGTCATGGTTTAGTCGGCTGCTGTGTTATGTGACTGTTGTTTAAGTGTGTGTCGACACACTCGTCTGCCGCTGTCACTCTCATCTCCGCGTGTGCGCCTGCCAACCGGCCGTCCTGGAACGCCAGCAACATGTTCCGCCGAACCAAGAGGTAAATGAGCGAGCGAGCGGGAGTCATGCTGTAATGACTCATCAGTATGTGCTGCTATTGTTTGGTTTGATTATTACTGATCTGATGATAATAATGATGATGATGGTGGTGATTTTGTTATTTTTGGTGATGATGGTGATGCGCTGTGATTGTTTACACTGATGTCATCGTCTCTCGGCGGTTTCGTGGAGGGGTGACAGCTTGTGTTTTGCAAGTGTGTTTGCATGCGTGAACTCATGAGATCTGGTCTTTCTGTTCAGGCGGTGAGAGACCGATATATTGATCAGGGTGATTAATTGGTCGTTCGTTATATTGCCATTTTGAGATTATCGGCAAATGGCAAAAACCTGGTCCAAAATTTAATTTTTGCCAAAAATTTTTGAACATTTACAGCACATAAATGTTTCACTGACAATTTTTTTTGGATTATTTACTTAATAATTGTACTTAATATATATATATATATATATTGTAGAATAATTTATTTATCATGAACTTATTTTTTCTTGAACATGAGCAACATAAATTTTTTTAAGTCACAAAAATGTCCAAATTACAAAATATTGTAATAATCTATATATATTATTATATATATATGACACTGAAAACTGGAGTAATGATGCTGAAAACTCAGCTTTGCATCACAGGGATGAATTACATTTTAAACGCATCAATTAATCATCCAATTGGTCAGAGATATTGAGCGGTGCTGATTATCTCAAAATTGTACATTATCGACATATTTAATTTTATTGCCCTTACAATAATTATATTGGCCTTCAGCTACTTTGTTTTATATTGTATTTTTGATATCTGAAATCTCATATCGATTAATCACTAGTTTATAACTGCTATTGACTAAATGTATGCAGCTGAACTCGTGGTAAACTGTGCACAAACACACACACACACACACACACACACGCGCGCGCTTTTGGTTGTGTTGACATGAGCAGCTAATAATATGTGTGTTTATGTTTTTGTACATATGCTGGTGTGGCTGTTGTGTTTGTGTCTATTTGTGTTTATGTGTAATATTGTGTGTGGCAGAGAAGAGATTAAAGTGGCTTTGAACATGCGCGCGCGTGTGTGTGTGTGTGTGTGTGTTCACAGTGCGCCTTAATAACAGACTGTCTCTTTCTCTCTCTCTCTTTCTCTCTTCATCTCTGTCTGTCCCCCATGGCGCTCCATTCTGTCTGCCCTGACGCTGTTGAGCTCAGATTAGTCACATTCTGTGTGTGTGTGTGTGTGTGTGTGTGTGTGTGTGTGTGTGTGTGTGTGTGTGTGTGTGTGTGTGTGTGTGTGTGTGTGTGTGTGTGTGTGTGTGTGTGTGTGTGTGTGTGTGTGTGTGTGTGTGTGTGTGTGTGTGTAAGAGAGCGAGAGAGGGCTTATGAATAGTTAAAGTTCAATTATTATTTTGTTCTGCACTGCAAAAAGATAGATTTACTTGATATTAAAGGAGTAGCTCACCCAAAAATCCCCACTCAACCTGATGTGTTATTATTCATGTTTATAAGATTTGCTCAGAGAGATTTTCTGTGAACTGTTATGACAACCGTTGACCTGACCAAAGGGGTCAAGGTGTAACTGTATCATTCTGGATCATATTTCATCATTAATGGCCATTCAGATGTGGCTGTGTTCTGATGAAATGAATTTATAGCACACATGTTTTTTTATAAAGGTTTATAAATCATACATTTTTACGCAGTTGTCGCATATTTAAATTTGTTTTGTAGGTTTTGTTTTAATTGTAATATATTTATTAATTAATTTTCATTTTATGTTGTTTATTTATTTTATGTAAATTTGTTTGGTTTTTGTCCACAAAAAAATGTTTGGGGGTTATTATTAGTATTAGTAATTTTTAATTTTTTTTGAAAGTGTGACATGGACTTAAAATTGTCACTAATAAAGTGCTTGGGATTGTGGATGAAATGAAATTTGCGTTGCTAGACGCATTTGTGCTTATGCTTGTGTTTAGATGATATCTCAGGAAAGTGTGTGTGTGTGTGTTTTAATATTTCCTCGCTGTCTCTCTGAGTTTAGTAGTTTCTGTTGCTCTGTCATTTGGGACGTGCCGCTCTGAGCCTCAAATGCTTTTACGGAAGAACACAGATGGAGAGGGAATATGAATGAGAGGGAGAAAGGGAAGTGTAAAGCCCGAGGAGATGTCTTGGCCTATATTTGAGGACGCTGGAGTGGGTTAACTGAGTTCCTCTCTAAAACACCTGCTCTCTCTTCATCCTGCACTTCACTTTCCAAGTTAGGCATTACAGAGCGTTTTAACTTATCATTAAAACTCAGCCGCAGAAAAAGCAGAACAGGAAAGAAAACGGGTTTGGAAGAGGGTTTCTTCAAGGATGAAAAAATGTTCTAGTGAAAAAAACCTCTAAATATATATATATATATATATATATATATATATATATATATATTAGAGCTGTGAAACGATTAATCGCATCCAAAATAAAAGTTTGTGTTTACATAATATATGTGTGTGTACTGTGTATAATTATTTTGTATATAAATACACACACATGCATGTATATGTTTGAGAAATATTAGAATTTATATACTGCATATATATTTTTACATAATTTATATTATATATAAATAACACATTTTTCTTAAATATATACATGCATGTGTGTGTATTTATATATAATAATTATACACAGTACACACACATATATTATGTAAACACAAACTTTTATTTTGGATGCGATTAATCGCGATTAATCGTTTCACATCAGCTCTAATGTATATACAAAGCTGTGCATTAAAGGATTTTAATGTATGACATTGAGGTAAAGAAACACTCAAATCGACCATTCGGATCATGTAAAGCACAGCTAGCCATGGATTATCCTGCTTATACCATGTCCATGGTGATTTGCCGGCACTGACAAGTTTAAGCTGTTATTGATGATTGTGGAGTGATATGTGACGGGAAGGTCAGCGATGGCTTGTTAGGTCTAGCATTCTGCCCGCTTTCAGTCAGACACCGAGATATAGATTGTCACGTTGGGTTGTTCTTTGCATCCATGTCCTGCATTAAAATGGTTTATTGCACAGCTAGTCGTGGATTATCCCTTACCCAATGCTTTGCATATGCCATAAAGCTTTGTAACGAGTCATTAGTAAAAGGAGTAGCCTATATTAATCAAATAATTTTTTCTATGCCTTTCCCCACTTGGTAATGTTTTTCTCTAACTAGGACTATTGAAATATAAAGCTGTGAAACAGTCGAGTCTAATGAAAATGAAAATGATAGACAAAAGCAGAACCTCTTGAGATCACATGTGTCATTCTGCACACGACTCCTCGCGGCCTGAGACTGCACACCTCACAGCGTGGGGAAGCAAGCGCAGATCTCAGGAAATGAAAGCACATCAGGAAATATTAAAGGATGATGTGTGGAGGAATGCAGGTTGCTTGTGGCGTAATCTTGTTTGTTGGCGACGGCGAGTTTCAGATAATCTGTCAGATTATAGTTTGAGTCGATGTTGATTCTGTGATGCGGGAGGGTTCAGGAATCAGTTAGAAACATCTGAGGACACGAGTAATCCTGAACATTCATTCATAAAGAGCTTCCCAGCATGACAGACACTGATGTGTATGGAAGCTCGTTTCTGCTACTGAATACAAATTAAAAAGGTAATTGACTCAAATTCTAACAAATTCTTTATTTTAGTTTATAACTAACAATTCTCACCTTTTTCTCACAATTCTCGCCATTCCCAGTTTATAAATTGCAATTTGTAGTTTATAACCCACAATTTCCAGTTTATAACTCGCAATTTCCAGTTTATAACTCACAATTCCCAGTATATTACTTTCTATTCCCAGTATATAACTTGCTATTCCCAGTTTATAACTCACAATTCCCAGTTTAAAAGGTTCAATTCCCAATTTATATTTCACAGTTCTGACTTTTTTCTCCCAATTCCCAGTTTATAACTCACAATTCTCAGTGTATAACTTGCGATTCCCATTTATATCTCACAATTCCCAGTTTATATTCTATAATTCCCAGTTTATATCTCACAATTCTGACCTTTTTCTCGCAGTACCCAGTTTATAACTCTCAAATCCCATTTTTCCCTCAATTCTCACTTTATAACTCACAATTCCCAGTATATTACTTTCTATTCCCAGTATATAACTTGCTATTCCCAGTTTATAACTCGCAATTCCCAGTTTTAAAGGTTCAATTCCCAATTTATATTTCACAGTTCTGACTTTTTTCTCTCAATTCCCAGTTTATAACTCACAATTCTCAGTTTATAACTTGCGATTCCCATTTATATCTCACAATTCCCAGTTTATATTCTATAATTCCCAGTTTATATCTCACAACTCTGACCTTTTTCTCGCAGTACCCAGTTTATAACTCTCAAATCCCATTTTTTTCCCCAATTCTCACTTTATAACTCACAATTCCCAGTTTACAACTTGCAATTCCCAGTTTATAGCTCACAATTATGACTTTTTTCTCGCAGTACCCAGTTTATAACTCTCAATTCCCAGTTTATAACTCTCAATTCCCATTTATAACTCTCAATTCCCAGTTTATAACTCTCAATTCCCAGTTTATAACTCTCAATTTCCAGTTTATAACTCTCAATTTCCAGTTTATAACTCTCAATTCCCAGTTTATAACTCTCAATTCCCATTTATAACTCTCAATTTCCAGTTTATAACTCTCAATTCCCATTTATAACTCTCAATTTCCAGTTTATAACTCTCAATTCCCATTTATAACTCTCAATTCCCATTTATAACTCTCAATTCCCAGTTTATAACTCTCAATTCCCATTTATAACTCTCAATTCCCATTTATAACTCTCGATTCCCAGTTTATAACTCTCAATTCCCAGTTTATAACTCTCAATTCCCATTTATAACTCTCAATTTCCAGTTTGTAACTCTCAATTCCCAGTTTATAACTCTCAATTCCCATTTATAACTCTCAATTCCCAGTTTATAACTCTCAATTCCCATTTTATAACTCTCAATTCCCAGTTTATAACTCTCAATTCCCATTTATAACTCTCAATTCCCATTTATAACTCTCAATTCCCATTTATAACTCTCGATTCCCAGTTTATAACTCTCAATTCCCAGTTTATAACTCTCAATTCCCATTTATAACTCTCAATTTCCAGTTTGTAACTCTCAATTCCCAGTTTATAACTCTCAATTCCCATTTATAACTCTCAATTCCCAGTTTATAACTCTCAATATCCAGTTTATAACTTGCAATTCCCAGTTTATAACTCGTAATTCTGACTTTATTGCCATTACTGTCCACAAACAATAATTGTTCTGTCATCAAGAGATTAAATTGCTAATGAAATTGATGTTTACAATGAAATGAACACAATCACGTGTGAAGATAAACCAACATTAGCTTTGTTTCAGACCATTTGATCATAGTTGAGTTGAGCTCAAACACGAGCGCTGCGGCTGTGAGTGTGTTTGAGGTTTTGCAGCTTTAGGGGCGACTATATTTCAATTCAGTCTGTGCAGAGAATTATCTATTGAGCTGACTTTTACATTTTGTCCTTAAATTTAATCTAGCTGATAGTTGTTAGATAATAAATGCAGCCCACATGCTGGATTGAATTAATCGTATTACCTAAATCCCAGTGAAACTGCTCAATACGCCAATACTGTTAGGAATGAGACTTTTATGTGAACCGCATTACTGCCAAGTTGGCTGAGGTTTAAAGAATGCCTACTTTAGAAGATCACAGCATTTTATATTAAAGCAAACCCTCTCCTGGAGATTTCACTGACTGATCAAACACACTTGACCAGCTAATCAAAGTTTCAGCGTCCAGCCAGCGCTCAATCACAGGCAGGTCTTCAAACGCTCGCACCACTCATTGCAACACTGGCCAAAGCTCTGAGCTCCGGAGAGAAGTGTCAGGGACCCGGTTGTTGTAACATGGTGCCGGAAGTGTAAACCTTAACTCCATTCTGCTGATCTTTCCAAGCACAGCATTTATTATATATAAACTAAAATATAATATATATATATATAAAGGCTAATATGTATACATATATAACTTTTTTTATTTAATGTATATAATTTGTATATTTTATGTTTAATATTTATTATTTTATATTATTTTTACTAATTGAGTGGACTTTTTAAAAATTGCAAAACCGATTTGATCGCAGTATCTTTTCTTGTCTGCAATGTCATCCAGCTGAGAATGAAAAAAAAATTAATTCCCCAATTCCCAGACTTTTTTCTCGCTTTTCCCAGTTTATAACTCTCAATTCCCAGTTTATAACTCTCAATTCCTGGTTTATAACTCACAATTCTGACTTTTTCTCGCTTTTCCCAGTTTATAACTCTCAATTCCTGGTTTATAACTCGCAATTCTGACTGTTTTCTCGCTATTCCCAGTTTATAACTCTCAATTCCCAGTTTATGATTTGCAATTCCCAGTTTATAACTCACAATTCCCAAGTTATAACTCTCAACTCCCATTTATAACTCTCAATTCCCAGTTTATAATTTGCAATTCCCAGTTTATAACTCACAATTCCCAGTTTATAACTCACAATTCCCAGTTTATAACTCACAATTCCCAGTTTATAACTCGTAATTCTGACGCTTTTTCTTGCAATTCCCAGTTTATAACTCATAATTCTGACTTTTTTCTCGCAATTCCCAGTTTATAACTCTCAATTCGCAGTTTATATCTCACAATTCCCAGTTTATAACTCACAATTCCCAGTTTATAACTCGTAATTCTGACGTTTTTTCTTGCAATTCCTAGTTTATAACTCATAATTCTGACTTTTTTTCTCGCAATTCCCAGTTTATAACTCACAATTCCCAGTTTATATCTCACAATTCCCAGTTCATTACTCTAAATTCCCAGTTTATAACTCTCAATTCCCAGTTTATAATTTGCAATTCCCAGTTTATAACTCTCAACTCCCATTTATAACTCTCAATTCCCAGTTTATAATTTGCAATTCCCAGTTTATAATTTGCAATTCCCAGTTTATAACTCACAATTCCCAGTTTATAACTCACAATTCCCAGTTTATAACTCACAATTCCCAGTTTATAACTCGTAATTCTGACGTTTTTTTTCTTTTGCTATTCCCAGTTTATAACTCACAATTCCCAGTTTATAACTCGTAATTCTGACGTTTTTTTCTTTTGCTATTCCCAGTTTATAACTCACAATTCCCAGTTTATAACTCGTAATTCTGACGTTTTTTTTCTTTTGCTATTCCCAGTTTATAACTCATAATTCTGACTTTTTTCTCGCAATTCCCAGTTTATAACTCTCAATTCGCAGTTTATATCTCACAATTCCCAGGTTATGACTCACAATTAAATTTTTTTTTCTCACAATTCCCAGTTTATAACTCACAATTTTATATTGTTTTATTTAGACTAATTGAATGGACATTTTAAACATTGCAAATCCCTAACTTGATCGCAGGTGTATGTTTTCTTCTCTGCAATGTCATCCAGCTGAGAAAGAAAAAATGACACATACCGTAGCTAGAGGACATTGGAGATATTTAATTTGAAGTCAGTGAGTCTAACATCTGAAACGGGGCCACATTTAGATTTTTAATGAATTGTCGGGACACTGGGACTCACCTTGTAAAACCAGGACATCCGTTCGGTCATCCAGTCTAACATCCTTTTTGTCCTCCTTTGCGCAGAGACAGGAGCCACTGCCTCCAGAGTCTATATTTATCCCATTCACCTCTAAACCTCTCCTTCACCCATTCATCTTCACACTCATCTATTCTCCCTTCCCTTCCCTTTCTCGAAACTGTGTGCACACCAGTATCTGCTCTAGTACCCACATCCTATTGCCGAGTTTTAAAGCATGTCATTGTTTTTGTGACTCAATTTGGTGACACAATAGGGGAGCAGGAACGGCACAGTCTTGTTGGGACAACAGCACACCTGCACCTAAACACAACACCTGTTAGTGACCCGTCATGCTGCTCTTTACCTCAGATGAATGATGAGAGAGGGAGCTCCAGAGACAGTGTATGAAGATGAGAAATGTAACCAGTGATAAAGTAGTCCGCTTTAAGTGTACCGCCGCTGCTGAGCAGACCTGATTGCATTAGTAAATCGACTGCTGCTCTGCAAGCTAGTGTTGTGTGTGTTACGTATTTTGTTGAACAAGTGAATCCCTGTGTTGTATGTTGGGTTTATTAGTTGTTAGTCTTCAAACCCAATCCCAATGAAGACAAAAACATTCATTTTCTGGTTGTCATATACTCTCACTAAGTTACAATTAACTGTGTAACTGTCCAATTAGTGAGCTAGTCCATGCTAACGTATACAAACCTAAATTGCTAACTGTTTTCACGTCATGTTCAGTTGGTCAAAAACGGGTAACATGAGGCTTCTCCCGCTTGTATTGTGATCTGTAAACCCTTGCTTCCAAATTAATCTTGTTACGTACCACCATATTCATTTCAAAATCTTTTATATATTCCTCCATGGCATATTTAAGTCCCACGTGAATGCTCCTCGGTGAGAGGTCGTCCTTCTGTGTCCAAAATTTATCAAAAACATCTTGGGACAAGGTTTTCACACTGACGGCTGACAGTTAGCAACTCTGTTTGTTTGTCTGAGATAGCAACAGTAACTAAGGGGGGTGGGGCTTACCGATTGGTCAATTCCACTAAAGCACCGATGGGGTGGAAAGTTCTGCGCGTGATCTACTGATGACACACACATTAAAGGCCCACTGAGGTGCCTGAACGCGCAGATTTATTTGATGTAATTTCCACTGAAATGGGAAGCTAAGGCGGGACATATTTTATGGCTCCTCCCCCTTTTCAAATAGCCAACAGCGTTCAGTTTACCTCACAGACTGCAAGTCGTACTTGACGGCACCATAAAGCGAATCCGAACGCTGATGATACGTTGGACTCAATAGTAGAGGTGTGAATAAATTCTAGCCATTTCATTCTTAACCAACATACCGTTGGAAAACTGAATAAAACTCGTTTGAGCAACCGAACACACATCTCCAACCCATATTTCTCTGTGACGTGTCAACGGTCACTTATTTGGCCAGATGGTATTTATAGCATAGGGGGCGGAGCTTTAGATTCTAGAGAGCATTTGATTGGTTTGATTTTGGGCAGTAAATAATGGCTCAAATACCACTAAATTGACTTGCACAAACCTTAGATTCATTTAAATATTCTCCTCCCATAAATGTTGCGTCTGAAAGGGAAACTCCTACAAATAAGGTCAGCCTAAAAAATAAATGTCCACGCCTTTTCAGCGCAAATTTTTCACTCCATGTCAAATTCCTGACTGTAGTTTTTTAAACGGCAAAAGAGAGTTTGCACTGGCGCAAGCTGTTCGTAAATCTGGCCTATGTAGTCCAAAATGAGATTATTAGTTTTTATGGGAGTTCCTCTGTCCTTTGAGAGTCTAAGCAGGTGTTAATTGGGGAGCTCGATGGGTCATCCTCCATGGCAACCACTGAATTAACCCTTTGACCTTGTGTTGACAGACTTCATTCAGCAGGGAAACGAGCCGGCTGTTTAACAAACAACACAAGCTCACTTATTCACACCACAAACTTTTGTGTTTGCTCACCAAAGCTGGGATGGGACTGACTCTAAAGGTGTGATCTGTTCACAGGTCATGGCGTCCCGTGAATGAGGCGGGCTTTTTGCGTTACGTTGCGTATAAGCGGTTGCTATGGTAACGGATGACATCAGCTCACCACACAGGACTAGTCTTGTCGTCTCATTAAGAGAGCAGCTTCGTTTGCAAAGCGTGATCTTATGTGGGTGAAGCATCGTGTGAAATTGGTGGGATTTAACAGCTTTAAGGAGTATTGGTGTGTATAAACAGATGCTTGTGCTTTTGCTAGTCTAAAGAATAGAGACTTTTATAGCAAGCCACGTGTCGACGACTCTGATAGCCGGATAAACTAACTTCAGCCTGCGTTCTTGTTAATAGACTAGTCTCCAGTTTTGCTAAATTATCAACCTTAGTTGAACTTTACTGTTACGTCTGCCTCGTATTTTTGTTGTGTTTTCTTTCCCGCCTTTTGTTCTGGGCTGTCCTTATTCTTAGGTTTTCACGATTGGTTGGTCCTCGTGTCAATCATTATTAGTCAACGTGACGACATCTGTAATATTCTGTAAACCTTTCTTTATTTTCACTTTGACACTGTTAAACCATCGGGTGTGTAATTATTGGCCTACTGAAGTCTGTCTCTGCCCGATTCATCTCACCACACAAGCTATCAGTAACTGAACCCGTTTATTTTATTTAGTTATTTTTCTAAATTTAACACTTATATTACTTACCCTATTAACCCTAGGGGCCCTATTTTAACGATCTGAAACGCAAGTGTCAAAGTGCAAAGCGCAAGTAACTTTGTGGGCGGATCCCGGCGCTGTTGCTATTTTCCCAGCGGGATAAATGACTCTTGCGCCCGACGCAAATGTAAAAGGGGTTGGTCTGAAGTAGCTTCATTATTCATAGGTGTGGTTTGGGCGTAACGTGAAATAAACCAATCAGAGCGCCATCTCACAATCCCTTTAAGAGCAGGCGCGCTTGTTCCACGGCGGATTGCTATTATAACGGCAGATTTGCCGGCGCACGCCAGGAGCGGTTCACAGCCGAGGAGACCGACGTTCTCGTCAGGACCGTAAAACACAGAGAAGTGACATTGGGGATGATGGGAGAAACCCACCCAAATTAGGTTCGGTTAAACAGGCGTATAATTTGGGTAAATGTGTAGCCTAATCTAGATTTTTTTTTTTTTAATCTAGATAGATCTTTTTCACATCTTCACGGACACAACAATGATTTCCCTCGTGTGTTAATATTTTTCCTTGTAATAATGTATGATTTGCAAAAATGAAAACTGCTGCATCTGTTTATATTAGAGAATCAAAGTGGATGCGCGTTAACATTATGGCCAAGCACGCGCCCTTAAAATACCATATCACTAACGCGCAACGCGCCACTGTCTTTAGACTGTTTTTTTCCTGATCAATGGCGCAATTGCTTTCTAAAACTGGAAAATAGCACCATGGAAGTTTTGCGCCGGAACACGCCTTCTCTTTGCGCCGAACCTCCCCCGCGAGCGCAAGTTCATTCCCTAATTTACCGACGTGCGTCTGTGGAGGGAAAAGTCCGCTGTGCGCGGGTGCAAAATAGGAATGATACATGCGTCGGTGTTCAAAGTCAATTGCGCTGGGTGCAAGATAGGGCCCTAGATCTTTTTAAAAGGGAGACGTAACATTTACAATAAACCTCAGGATTTTACATTATTTCTGGAGCTTGATATCTGTAGGGTATTTCACTGCTGGCAAAATGGGCTTTCATTCAAACTTTCTGCCTATAGTAAACGTAAACGTTTATCGGGAGTGAGCTACTTTCAGTTTCAGTGGCTAAAGACTGTAACCCAGACAGCAACATAGTGTCGGCCCAGATCCGGGCCACATCTGGTACCTGTGGATCCAACGCGTGGGTCATGTGGGCCGGATCTGGGCCGACACTATGTTGTTCTCTGGGAAAAGAATCGTAAATACGGAGAGAACACTGCAATGGACAATATGAAAAACCAATGTGTTTGTAGTCATCTCTTCAAACTGACCACGAACACAGCATTGTCAGCCAAACGGAGGGGAAAACTAAAAGAAACGGCTGTTCTGTCAGTTCTGCCCAAAGCTAAACGCCGTTGTGTACAGGTGAGAAAACTGTTGTTCATGTTGTCCAACTGTCAGTGGGCGGGGACACAAAAATTCAGAAGTATAATATCAAGCTTAGCGTTAGTTCTGGCAGGTCACGTTAGTCAAGCTCGCATCAGCTGATCCACATCTACCTATAGGAATACGACACCTATGACTGTATGCATATATAAGCTCCTCAGTATTATCATCTGCTGTTGCGTTTCTCAGGAGCTAATTACCCTCCTCCGTCCCCAGCTCCTCCTTTCGCCAGTCAGGATTTGACATTCCCCTTGAATCAGGATCAATTCTCGATTTATGTTGTACTTTAAAATCTTGAATCAATGATATCTGCAATACATTCATGTTGGTTCTGTTCTGTTTACACTATGGAGGTTTATTGCTGCTCTCATCCATGCTAGGCCAGAACAGAACCACACCACCAGTCCAAACTGTATGCTAATTGTCAATCGTATTTGACGATAGTGGTCCTGACAGAACTGTAGTTTTCACGAAAGCCCTGGAGCTTTTCTCGGTCCAGGTAACATGGAGAACGAATAAACATTGTTCATGTACATATACTACCGACATCGTAACAATACTAAGGGGGTTGAAAATTGGCCAAGTTACACTTTAACTGAAATGTGTTAGCAAAAAAATGTGCTTGCTAAACTGCTAGCCTATGGAAGATTACGTCGGTAATAGCATGTCTAGTTTCACATAATGAATATGTAATTTGTGACATTGTGGAAGCGAGAATGGTGATCTAATGAATATTAATTAGCTTATGGACATTTTTTGGTACTCTTTTGAAGTACTTAAATCAACTTATTTTGACACATTTTGACTTAATTCCTTCATATAACATGATCATAACTTTTTGGTCCAGTTGTAAATGTTTTTTACAATTCATCCTAATAAAACGTCTTATGTTATAATAAACCAAATTCTGTTTTAAAAAGAGATGCTTGTGTGAGAATGTAATGTAGCCGAGGAGAAGCTAGTTTTACTTGTCATGCTATTGTAGTGTTTTCATTGTTTATACAGTTGCAGCTTGTTGATCTCCAGTGTTTCAAGCCGAATGCAATGGCAGACTTACATCTCCAGCTTTATTAATTTTTAAATTTCACACCGTACTGTAGTCAGATTCTTCAATATGCAGCTTTAGTAGTTCCTCTTGAAACCATTAAATGCGTGCTTTCCTCCAGTCAAATAATGCCAACATTTTTATTTTTTTTTCTTTCGACATCCCTGCATGGGAAATGATTTGAAAGTGTTTAGATTAGCTTTTCCTGATGAATTGAACATTAGAAACCAACAATGATTCCTCCTGATGGCCTGGCGGAGGCCATATAAAGGATAAATCAGATGTTTTCTCTGCTATTGAAGCGATTCGCTTCGCAAACACAGTCTGTTTATAGAGAAGCCGCGAGGGGAGTTAATGAAAGAGAGTTTGCTAAATGGGCCAGCGCTGCTGAATGCCGGTGTTATTGTGGCTGTTGTGTGTGTTTGTGTTTTATTTCTGGAGCTGTTTAATGCCAGCCGTGATTGGCAGCATCAGAAGAGCATCAGACGCTGTTGATTTCTCCACGGGTGTGTGTGTGTGTGTGTGTGTGTGTGTGTGTGTGTGTGTGTGTGTGTGTGTGTGTGTGTGTGTGTGTGTGTGTGTGTGTGTGGCCTCCCTGTCAGAGGTGTTTTTGATTTATTGCCCTCTTTGGATGCAGCATAGATCAAGCATATGCACTCAGACACACACATCGCCTCTCTCGACTATTGCCTCAGAAACTGTGGATATAACATCGGCCTGTCAGTCATGCTTTGTGTTTCAGAAATATGAACACATCCTGTCTATAAGACACTTCCTGTCTCCAGATATATGAAAGTGATACCGCACCATATCATAGACCTCATCCTTCTCTTCAGACAAATGTTTACTTTATATTATTCTTCTGCCAAAATTGTTTGTTTTTTTAGTTCGTCAGTGCTGTTATTAACTAAAACTAAAAAAACATTTTTTTTTAAATAAAGATATGAAATATAAATATCAGATGAAAAACTTAAAAAGTTAGAAAATTAGAAATGTTGCCTTGTCATCTGTTACTGAAATAAGTTTAATTTGAAGAAATAAAATGACTAAAACTGAAGTAAAAACATATTAAAGATAAATAGAAAATGGTATCACTTTTACAATAAGATCCCATTAGTTAACATTATAGTTAATGCAATAACTAAATTAACATTAACTAACAATGAGCAATAATTTTGTTGTTATTAATCTTTGTTAATGTTAGTTACATTATTAGTTCATGTCAGCTCAGGTCCATTAAGTTATATTAACTATATTATACTAATAATAATTATATTATTATTAGTAACTAATGAAATTAACATTTACTAAGATTAATAAATGCTAGAAGTAATTTTCATCATTAGTTCCTGTAACTAACTAATGTTAACAAACAAAACCTTATTGTAAAGTGTTTCCAAAAAATAATAAAAAAACGACGCGTATCAAATGATCTAAAACAACTAAAGCAAAACCCGAATGTTTAAAAATATTAATAAATAGGCCTACTACTAATTTGCTTGTTGACTTTTTTTAGATGATCTCACTCATACTGGTCAGTGTATAAACCGACTTTTCTTGAATATTTCCATTGTTATTAATGTATTAAATGATTTGAAGTGATATTCACTGCAGTATTTGACAATAGAGATTGAACGGTGCAGTCTAGGAGGTTCATTTCTGTTTTAAAGAGCAAAAGTGATTAGAAAATTAATTTCTCAACCAGACGTAATTAACAAATGAGAGAGAGAGAGAGAGAGAGAGAGGTGGAGGGGGGGGGGGGGGAACTGGGCATAAAAAGAGAAAGAAATGGAGAAAAATAAAATTTGGGAAGTTTACACACTCTTTAATTTATACTAATTTGGAAAGAATCATAAAATAATTAAATGCAAAAAATAATGAATAACTGAAAGCAGTCATAATTTAACTTTGTATATTAAGCAGTAAGATTTGGGAAAAAGCAACATCAATTGATGGAATAAAATGGATTCATGGAATAAAAGCAATAAATAACTGAAAGCAGTCATAATTTCACTGTTTATAAAGTAAAGAATATATAAATCTGTATAATTACAAAGAGAGAGACGGGAAGAGAGAGAGTCCAAGTCTTTTTATTTGCACTCCTTTATTTATACAATTTGGAAAAAAGAACACATCATAGCATCAATAATTCAAATTCAATTTAAGAAAAGAAAGAAAAAAACTCTGAAATCGGTCGGCCCCATCTCTCTCAAGTTTACGAGGTAGAGCTGGAACTTACTCAGTCCAGGTGGCCAAACACCGTCCGATCTCAGGTCCAGGAGGCATCGTCCAAGGAATCCCACTATTCTGACACCAAATTGTTGTGGCAAAAATTCATCAAACAAACATCACTGCGTAAGGGAGACTCAGAGTCAAATTATAAAATTAAAGTATTTATTCTTGCAAGAAGGAGCAGTCTAATACACAGCTGTTACCCTGTGCAGAAGAGTGACACACCCCCAGACAGACTGAACCAGCTTTTATCTAAGATTCAAGGTCTTCTTCTTCAGAGCCCTCCTCCCACAGTAGTTTTCCATCCAGTGGTTTTCCATAGACAAGGAAGCCATAACACTAGTTTAGATTCGTCACTAAGCCCCCCCCTGCATCAAATGGCCTTCTGACATCTAGGTCAGAGGTCCTCGTTCGTCTGTTCTCTGGAGTGTCTCTCCCTTCTGCCTTCCCAGGTACATAAACAGAATCTTCTCACACTAACAAGTGAGAGTCACACATGTGACATTCTTTGAATCATCTATATTTTACTAAAGATCAGTGAATATCATAAAATAGCCAACTTAAAATAATAAATAACTGTGAAAGCATGCATTCATTAAATAAAAAACATTAATCTTATAATTTAACTTTAACTCTCTTCTTAATTTTTTCCTTAAATTCATTTATAAGGTTGTTCCCCCCCCCCCCCCCCATTTTTTTTTTATTTGTTTCATTTAATTTTTTCTTTGGTCAAATCAAGATCATTTATGCGGTTCAGATAACATAATATTTTGAGTTTCTGTCGATTGAACCAATCTCCTTCATTGTATTAACTCAAATTTGTAATTTCAATGAACTCAAAATTAAGGCAACCAGGTAAATTACTTTTTTTTAAGTAAAACCAACAAAACAGTTTTTTACAGTTGAGTGTGTGAAAATGGAAAAATGGTTCTTTCATCTTGTTGCCTCTTTGTTTCTGTAATCTCTGAACTGAAACTAAAGTAATCTCTTCATCTGAGAGAGAAAGAGACAGAGAGGTGAGAGATTTAAAAAATAAAGCTTGAGGCTGCAGGCGGAAATAATTTTATGAAATCTTCACACAAAGTCATGTTTTTGTGTGATCTGTGATACTGTGTGTGTGTGTGACAGTGAAACCAAGATGCAGATGTAAGACGCCAACAAGGAAGGTGAAGGAAAAACAATTAGACATTTTATCTCCGCTGAGCTCCTGTATGTCTCACACACACACACACACACACACACACACACACACACACACACACACACACACACACACACACACACACACACACACGGACACAGGGGGTTTGGAGGAAGAACATTACTACTTCCTGCAGTCTGATGCTAATGCGCTTCTGTTAAATATTTCACCGTGAATGCATGCGCTCCGTCTGTTCTGCTAGTGTGTGGTTTCTCGTCAGCGAGCAGAGAATCACATTCAGTCTGACAACTGTTTGCGTTTTCATAAGCATATTTTTAGAAAGGTCCATCTCTTCCCCTCACATAGTGTCCTGTTTTCTTGAGATATCATCCTTTTAAAGTGGATACTGAACACTTCATTTGAATTAATTTGGAGAGATTAAGACTGGAGAGAAGTTGCTGTGCACATGTCGTGCGTGCGTGCGTGCGTGTGTGTGTGTGTGTGTGTGTGTGTGTGTGTGTGTGTGTGTGTGTGTGTGTGTGTGTGTGCGCGTGTGTGCGTGTGTGCGTGTGCGTGTGTGCGTGTGTGTGTGCTTATTACGCACTACAGAATCAGTACAAAGTAGCCACAGGATTATACTCTTATTATGAAGGGAGAACACCAAAATCTAGAGCAGTTCTTTTGAGACAGACGTCTTTACTGAGAGAAATGTAAATGTAAGGCGTTATGTAAGCTTCAAACACAGCGTGAGTTTAAAGCATTAACAGACTACACTGCACAACTATAGTTGCAAAGTTATATGGAGCAGAAACAAGAGCTCATGAATACTGATCAGACCCAGTCAAACTAAGGCTCGTGCGTGGGAGAATCTCAGCAAACCTGTCGAGAACACGTCCAGGTCATATTTCACCACTAAACCGCAAGAAAGAAATGATTTTTTACATGAAAAAAAAAAGGGTGGTAAAATGCCCTTTTCACAAGATGTAAAATAAATCTCTGATGTCCCCAGAGTGTGTGTGTGAAGTTTTAGCTCAAAATACCACACAGATATTTTTATATAGCATGTTAAAGTTTTCACTTTTTGAGGGTTTGCAAAAACGCGCCGTTTTGTGTCTGGCCCTTTAAATGCAAATGAGCTGCTGCAGAGGGCGGGGTTTCAAGAGCTTGTGTGTGTGTGTGTGTGTGTGTGTGTGTGTGTGTGTGTGTGTGTGTGTGTGTGTGTGTGTGTGTGTGTGTGTGTGTGTTAGCAGCTGCGATTACTTCACACAGACACACTAAAATGACAGAAACTGTTCTGCCTTTAATGTTAAAACGGAGTCAGACAAAGATGGAGAGACTCAAGAAGAAGTGACAACATTCTCTTTCTCAGTAGGGATTCTCATTATAATAGTTTTTATTTCAATGATGTAAAAAAGTAATCTCACTAATAACTGATACATGGGACAAAACATATCACACAGTTTACCTGCCAATTTTATAATTTATAGATCATTCATTTTGTTTAAAAAAAAGTAATGTACACACACCGGCCACTTTATTAGGTACCGGGTTGGACTGCTTTAATTCTTCGTGGCACAGATTCAACAAGGCACTGCACTGCAAAAAAATGCTTTTCTTAGTATTTTTGTGTAGTTTCCAGTCCAAATACCTAAAAATTCTTAAGTCAAGATGCATTTACTAGATGAGTAACATGACATTTAGTGAGTTTTTGCTTTAAAAAAAAGCTAAATGATCTGCTAATGGGGTAAGAAAATAATCTTAATTCAAACAGAAACAAGATTCTTACCCCAGTGGCAGATAATTTTGCTTTTTTTTAAAGCAAAAACTCACTCAATTTTTATTTATTTCCCCAGAAAACAAGACATAATATCGTATGTAATTTTACTCATCTAGTAAATGCATCTTGATTTAAGAAATGTTTGATATTTGGACTGGAAACAAGACAAAAATACTAAGTAAGAAAAGCATTTTTTTGCAGTGGAAACATTCCTCAGAGATTTTGCTCCATATTGTCATGAAAGCATCACACAGTTTCTGCAGATTTGTCATTGCACATCCATGATGTGAATCTCCCGTTCCTTCACATCCCAAAGCTGGATTGAGATCTGGTGACTGAAGGACGTTTGAGGATATAGTGAACTCATTATGTTTGAGATGATTTGAGCTCTGTGACAGGGCGTGTTATCCTGCCATCAGAAGAAAGGGATGGACATGGTCATACAACAATACTCAGATAGATTGTGTCGTTTAAACAATGCTCAGCTGCTACTAAAAGGCCCAAAGTGTGCCAAGAAAATCTCCTCCACACATTACACCAGCAGAAGCCTGAACCGCTGATAGACAGGATGGGTCCATCATGCTTTCATGCTGTTCACACCAAATTCTGACCCGATGAATATGAATTGAGTCTCAGTTTTCTGTTCTCATCTGATAGGTGTGTGTGTGTGTGTGTGTGCGTGTGTAACTCGGGTGTAGCGAGTGGTTATTGGAGTTACTGTTGCCCTTCCATCAGCTCAATCCAGTCTGCTCGTTCTCCTCTGACCTCTGGCATCAGCAAGGCGTTTTCTCCCACAGAACTGCAGCTCACTGGATATTTTCTCTTCTTTGGCCCATTCTCTGTAAACTAGAGCCCGGCTGTGCATGAAAGTCCCAGTAGATCAGCAGTTTCTGAAATACTCAGACCAGCTCGTCTGGCACCAACAGACACGTCATGTTCAAAGTCACTCAAATCTCCTATCTTCCCCGTTCCGATGCTCAGTCTGAACTTCAGCAGATCGTCTTGACCATGTCTACATGCATAAATGCATTGAGCTTCTACCATGTGATTGGCTGATTAGATGTTTGCATTAATGAGCAGTTGAACAGGTGTACCTAAGTAAGTGGCTGTGTATAATATCTTATATGTTTGTCAAGAAAATACTGTCAGAATGCTTACATTAAAAGAAACTCCAAAAGTCTAAACAAATAGACACGTTCTTTAAGAAAAAAAACGTATGTATTTCTTTTGATTCTGGGGTTAAAAATGACCCGAATCAGTTCTTGGCAGGTTTAATGAGCACATTTCTGTATTTATTAGTGTTTTCTGCTACATACTCACACACATACACACACACACACACACACACACACACACATGCTGATGGGAATCTGTAGAATGAAACGCAGCCTGAGGAGATACAAGACACGGATAAAAGCAAAGCAAGAGAACAAGAGACCGAGAAGATGATCAGAAGGCATAAAATGCGAGGATTTCAGTCAGTACTCGCTCTCACACACACACACACACACACACACGCACGCACGCACACACCTAGATCAGGAGTGATGAGCAAGTACACTATGCAAATGGACTTTCTGATTATTGCATCATGTCATTACACGAGGCTGTCATCTCCAGCTGTCTCAGGGAGTGTTATTGGGCGTGATGAAGCCTTAACCAGCCAATCGCAAGGCTGGTTTGTCTCGTGGAGGCTGTTGGCATTGTTGCCGTGGCAGCATGACATTTCACTTTCTTGTTTGTCCCTTGTGTTCGGCTTCAGTCGCTGTAACTTTATCCCTCAGTCTCAGCAGTTCTCTGAGGTTAGAAACTCTGTTGTAAGATTACCAATGTTTATATAAAATATATGTGTATATATATATAAAATGTATAGCATATATATATATATATATATATATATAAATAATGTGTAGAATTTATTACATATATTTTATATATAAATTAAATATATATAAATTAAATATATACATTTCTAAAACATAATAAATTATACACATTATAATTTATTATATATATTTTAGAAATATATAAAGCAAATAAATTGTAAATAATATTACATATAATATTATATACATGCAGTATACTGTATATATTATATATCATTTATTTGCTTTATATATTTCTAAAATATATATAATAAATTATAATGTGTATAATTTATTATATGTTTTAGAAATGTATATATTTAATTTATATATATAATATATGTAATAAATTCTACACATTTATATATATATATTATATATATATATATATATATATATATAATGTGTAGAATTTATTACATATATTTTAGACATTTATATATATATATATATATGATTTCTATATATAGCAAAAATATTATATTTCATATAATATAATACAGTATAAGTGTATATATATACTGTGTGTGTGTATGTGTGTGTGTGTGTGTGTGTGCGTGCGTGCGTGTGTAAAAAAAAAAGTATTTATATGCAGACTAGATACAAGCTAGTCATTGGCCATTTTCTTTAATATCTCCTTCTGACCGTGTGTGATTTCCCTCGCAGAGTGTCATGATCTTGTGTTGTTTGTTTTCCAGTTGTCGCACCAGTAACCGGAAGAGTCTGATCTTGACCAGTACGTCTCCCACTCTCCCTCGACCTCACTCTCCTCTGCCGGGACACATAGGTGAGCGCTCACCCTTGATCACATGACACATCACCGGCGTCTCAGTCCACAGGTGTCCTCCTCATCCGTGTCTCTGTCCCTCTCACAGGAAGCAGTCCGCTGGACAGTCCCAGGACCTTCTCCCCCAGCGCTCCTGCACATTTCTCTTTTGCATCATCCAGAAGGTAAATAAATGAACCAACAACAGTTTTATACTGGAGATACCTGGAGAAAGCTCTCCGCTCTCGTTCCCATTCATCTCAAGGACAGTTATCTGGCTGGGACGCTCTGAAGTGTCAGAATAAAGTAATGTCTCTTACTCGTTTAGTTTAGTACCCCGGCTGCCACTCTCATTTGTGGAAGAGTCTCTTTCTGTCATAACGATGCCAAAAATGTACACTGACAACACTGACTTCTTCACTAAAGTTGATTTTGTCGCCTGTGGACGATTAGTTTTAAAGATCATATTTGAAGAGCACACTGTGTGTGTGTGCAGTGTGAAGAAAGCCTGACTGTTCTCTTCAACAACTATCTGAGGAACACACAGAGCAATCTCAAAATCAATACTTAGATGTTGCTATTTTTTCCTTTTTGAACAAGCAATAAAAAAAGCTCTTGTAATATTAAAAATAAAAATAAAATTCCCCCAAAAAAGATTTTTATCTAAAAATAAAAAAAGGTACTTTTGCTACTTTTTATCTTATTGCTACGTGATATAAAGTCAGAATTGCGAATTATAAAGTCAGAATGTGAGACATAAATTAGTAATTCTGAGGATTTTTTTGGAGTTTATAACTCGTAATTCTGAGAAAAGATGTCAGAACTCGCAACTTTTTTTCTCAGAATTGCATGTTTAGCTATATCACACAATTCTGACTTTATATCACGCAATCATGAGTTTATATCTCGCAATTTTTAATTAATTAGCTACATGCAATTGTGACTTTATATCACGCAATTCCGAGAAATAAAGATGTAAACTCGCAATTGTGAGATAAAAAGTTGCAATTATCTTTGAAAATAGCCTTCAATGCTGACATGGCATTAATACGTTTATTTATTTTACATTTTGTTTATTTTTATTTTTATTTAATCTTGTCATGAAAATAGCCTCGAATACGTTTATTTATTTTAAATTTTGTTTATTTATTTTTTTATACTTTAATTGAATCTTGTCATGAAAATAGCCTTCGATGCTGGCATGGCATTAATACGTTTATTTATTTTACATTTTGTTTATTTAATATTTTATTGAATCTTGTCATGAAAATAGCCTTCGATGCTGACATGGCATTAATACGTTTATTTATTTTACATTTTGTTTATTTAATATTTTATTGAATCTTGTCATGAAAATAGCCAACGATGCTGACAAGACATTAAGCAATGCACTACTACTACTAGCACAACAAATCGCCATTGAAACATTAAGATAAAGCATGAATTATTGATGTTTTTGTGTGCTTTTTATTATGCATTTTTTAATGCATACTTTTTTATGCATAAAATGCATTATTATGCATTTACAAGGACCAATTCTAGTGAAATCACCTTTATAAATTTTCATTAAATGCTTTATTAAAGCTGTTCGGTTAGCTCAGAGGTTCTTCATTGTGAAGATCAAGTCTGTTTGCGAGCGGCACACATCATTCCTCAGCGAACGACAGCCCGTCACACAGACGTTTGTCTGGAAGACGAGTGCGAAGGAGAGATTGAGGGACGAGAGACAGACGATTGATCCGCGCGTTCTTTCCTGTCTGACGCGAGGGCTAATATTGGATTTCGCCCATATAAATCTCGTGCAGCGAGGCGGTTGCACAGCATGAATCATCAATCCTGTCCAAAGCACAGAGCTTCTGCTCACAGCAAACACAGGAACATGAACATATAGTGCCTGACACAGAAGACACCATCCAGCCCATCACAACAAAAGTTTGCAAGACATAAAGACGCATGCATGATCAAAAAGTCTCATTTTTGAGGCGTGCGGTTTATCCCTGCTGAGATCCTCTTTCCCTTCGGTTCTGCTCTCTTCTGGTGTTGTGGGATGACAGCTTTAATGACCCCACTGGGAACGTTGCCCGGCACCGAAATATGCACTAAACAGTGTAGAAATGTGATGGTTGCCTAGCAACCGCATAAGAATGCCGCCACATGGACTTATAAACTCTACCCACAAAGCACTGTGATAACTGGGTCACATTTAATGTTTTACACAAGAAATATCAAACGCAAACAATCTTGCCATAGGTTGAGCGCATGTTTCTGTTTGTTGCTGCTAGTGGCACATAAACGACTTTACTGTTCATTTATAAAAAGCTGAAATAAATGATACAGTAATATATTATTATAACTTCAAATAGCTGTTTGATGCATTTTAATGTTTTCAAATGTCATTTTAAATGCTGAATTTTCAGTCTTCAGTGTCACATGATCCTTCAGAAATCATTCTAATATGATGACTTGATGCTTATGAAACATTTATTATCATTATCCATGTTGAAAATATTTGATGCCTTCAAAGCCTTTGAATAATCATGATTCATCTACAGAGTCATACACGTTCATTTCATTGTAATGTAGGAGGGGCAATGAATCATTTATCTAAACTGTAGCTTTCAAACATTCAGTTTGGTTGAAACGAACATGTTTAATGTTTAGCGTTTGGTTGAAACGAACATGTTTAATGTTTAGCGTGTGATAAACTGTGGCTACGATGTAAAGTCTGGTGGATGCTGAAGCTTGACTCGTTCTCTCTCCGCAGGGCCGATGGCAGACGCTGGTCTCTGGCCTCTCTTCCCTCCTCTGGATATGGGACCAACACACCCAGCTCGACGGTACATGAGGAACCAGTGCAGAGAACGCTGTAGCATTTATAGTTTTGACTAGATAGTCAGTAAAAGGTGTTGTGAGCGGCAAACTATTGCAGACAGTGAAATACAGCGCCACCATCGTTTAAACGTGGATATACTATATCAAATAGAAAGTCAAAACAGGATGAATCAAATGGGTGAGAATGATAAAGTTAGAAAGAGTCATAATGGGTGTAATTAAATAGATCCAATGCAATATATTTATAATAATTAGATCTATATTCATTAATGTATATATATTTTTTTAAATAATTTGAATGGGGTTTCATTACAGCAAATTGCAAGGCAAGGCAAGGCAAGTTTATTTATATAGCACATTTCATACACAATGGTAATTCAAAGTGCTTTACATAGAAGAAATTAAAATAATCAAAAGAAATGAGAATAATTAAAACATAAATAAAAATAAAATACAGTGCAAACAGTCGGACGCACAGTGGCACAGTGCTCATTCAGTAAATGCTAAGCTAAACAGATGTGTTTTGAGTCTGGATTTGAATGTGGCTACAGTAGGAGCACACCTGATCTCTTCTGGAAGCTGGTTCCAGCTGCGGCTGGCATAATAGCTAAAAGCGGACTCTCCTTGCTTTGAGTGAACCCTTGGTATTTCTAGTTGATGTGATCCTAATGATCTGAGTGATCTGTTGGGTTTATATTCAGTGAGCATATCTGCAATGTATTGAGGACCTATGCCATTAAATGATTTATATACCATTAATAATACTTTAAAATCAATCCTAAATGTGACTGGGAGCCAGTGTAAAGACCTGAGGACTGGTGTGATATGTTCATATTTTCTGGTTCTGCTCAGGATCCTGGCGGCAGCGTTCTGTACGAGCTGCAACTGTCTTATGGTCTTTTTGGGAAGGCCAGTAAGGAGTCGATTACAATAATCCACCCTGCTGGTGATGAAAGCATGCACAATTTTCTCTAAGTCTTGACTGGAAACAAAGCATCTAATTCTTGCAATATTTTTCAGATGGTAGTATGCCGATTTAGTTATTGATTTGACATGACTACTGAAGCTAAGGTCTGACTCTAGAGACACACCAAGATTCCTGACTTGAATTGCCATCTTTTCCTGAGATCAAAAATGTGTTACATAAACATTCTAAAGCTGAAAAAGCTAAAAATGAATAATAATGAGCTCATGAATATGAATATCTGAGTGAAGTTACATGATTGAGCATATATTATACAGTAGATACAATGTGTTCAAAGATGTGAAGCCAGTATAGTACAAATGTCTGTTTTGCATTATACTTATATAATATTATTATTAAATATTAAAATAATATATTATTAACATATTAATATTTAATTATAAAATACATTCAAATTATCTAAAAAAATGGCATTAATTGCATATGGATGGATGAATGGTTAGATATAGATGGATGGATGGAAAGATGGATGGATGGATAGAAAGGTGAATAAATGAATTGATGGATGGATGGATGGATGGATGGATGGATGGATGGATGGATGGATGGAAAAATGGATGAATGAATGAATGGATGAATGGATGGATGGATGAATGGATGGATAGATGGATGGATGGAAAGATGGATGAATGAATGGATGGATGGGTGGATGGATTAATGGATGGATAGATGGATGGATGGAAAGATGGATAAATGGATAGAAAATTAGAAATATAAATAAATGAATTGATGGATGGAAAGATTGATGAATGGATGAAAGATGGATGAATGGATGGATGGAAGGATGGATAGAAAGAAAGATAAATAAATAAATGAATGGATGGATGGATGGATAGACAGACAGATATGGATGGATGGATGGATGGATGGATCGAAAGATGGATGGATAGATAGAAAGATAAATAAATGAATTGATGGATGGATGGATGGATGGACAGACAGATGTAGATAGATAGAGGTGTATAATGGTCTGTTTCTTCAGTCTTCCAGCTCGTCTCAGGAGCGTCTCCATCAGCTGCCGTTCCAGCCCACACTGGACGAGCTGCACTTCCTGTCCAAACACTTCGGCAGCACCGAGAGCATCACCGACGACGACGGACGCAGATCGCCACACGTGCGGCCGCGCTCGCGGAGTCTCAGGTACACACGCTCACACAAACGCCTGAAGCACATTAAAACCAGTTTGTGCCAAATGTCACTTAGTGTGTTTAGATTCAGTGTTAAATGCCAATGTGAACGCTAAATGGACCAGGACTAAATTATATATTTTTTGATCTGGACCAAGTGAACCAAGCGAACCGAACTACAAGTGTGAACACACCCTGGTCGTCTCTCCTTTCTTCTGCTCTATTCTCATGCTCTGTGTTTCTCTCTACAGTCCGGGGCGATCACCTTCCTGCTACGACAATGAGATTGTTATGATGAACCATGTTTATAAGGAGCGGTTCCCCAAGGTTAGCAAAACACAAACACACACTCTTCAGTGTTTTTAAAATCATGTCATTTGTGAATCCATACACTTGCAGCACATATTATATTTGTTAAACATTACTTGAGCGTTGCACATACGTTTGGACTTTAACCTTTTGCCGCAAAACATGTTGAACTTCACAAAACATGTCAAAAAACATGTTTCACCCCAAAATCAAAAGGGGTTAAAAATATGAAATCATTTTTTTAATAAAAAAAAATAGTTTTGCTATTTGAATACAGAAAATAAATTAGTTTGGCATTGTGATATTTTCCAGAAATATTGTCGAGAGATAATTCTGAACCCTAGTTTGTCTGTGCAAGTCCACAGTATATATTAAACGCGTCATTTAAACGTTGTCTGTCCGCTGCGTTCAGGCCAAAGCTCAGATGGAGGAGCGTTTGGGGGATTTCATCGAGTCGTACTCGCCTGAGAACGTGCTGCCGCTGGCCGACGGGGTCCTCAGCTTCATCCACCACCAGATCGCAGAGCTGTCCCGAGACTGCCTGACCAAATCTCGCGAAGGCCTCATCACCACCGTCTACTTCTACGAGCTGCAGGAGAACCTGGAGAAACTCCTGCATGAAGTGAGCATGGCTCTAAATGTGTGCGCTGGATATGAGTCAAGTCAGGTCACCTTTATTTATATAGCGCTTTATACAACACAGATGTTTTCAAAGCAGCTTCACAGTGATCACAGGAAAATGATGCATTTCAGCTGTTGTTCAGCGGGACATGAGTATGTTTGCTTCAGCTGATATTAATTAACATCTCGCTTCATTTAACTGGATTATTAAACCGTTCATATTCCATTAGCTCAATGTTTGTTTATTATTTTATTTCATCTCTAATTACTTACGGTGAATTAAATTGGTTAAAATGGCAAAAAAAAAATAAGATTTTTCAATTAAAATACTTGTAACTTCTTTAAAAAAAATCATATTTAAAAAATATTAATCATTCTTTTTTTTTGTTCCACTCCTTCAGTCATAGCAAAATCCATTTGTAGTTCCACTACTATGGAGGGTCATATAAAAGAATAAAAATGTAAATTGAATATTTACTTTTTTCTTTTCTTTTTTTTTACATATTGTTGACTGACAGCTATAACCCTGCAAATGAAACACAAGCTTGTGCCTAAATGAAAAATTAATCTAAAGATAATTATAAAAATGAATGCAAAGTAATGCTAAAACAATTGATTGGTAATTTAATAATTAATTAAATCATTCATTTAATTATTTTTATGCTTTTGTTAAAGCTGCAGTCCGTCGTTTTTCCTCTTTGTCGCCATCTCTGTTCGAAATCTGCAATTGCAGTTATTCGCGGAATTATTAACTGTGCGTGGGTAGTAAATCGGCATGAGACAGCGCGGATGAACACAATGTATTGAGGCTGCCGCGTCGCTGTGGATACTGTACTTTCATCAGCAATCTCAGAGTATACTTTTTGAAAGTGTCAACATTAGAATTTTCATCGGAAAATGTCATCTGAACAAGTAAGTAACATTCACTTTTGTTCTGACCAAATTCGGGGGGTGGGGGGAAGCATTGCAGTATAGGGTACCATACTGATCAAATCTAACGATTGCTTATATCACGTCAAAACGTGAAAAATATATTTTTTCTGTAGCCAATCTGAAGTCCGAAGTCTTTGTGTTTTACAACTGGTGAATCTCCAGTTGTCACTGGTGATTGTCGCTTTAAACTTTCGGGATCCGCCATACCAAGTGCTAAGCTAAATCTCCACCATCATCCACACACGCTAGCCGGGGACTCCTTCTCTATGTTTACAGAAGTGACGTAATGACGCAAAGACATGCTCGAAATTCCCGCGGAAATCCACCAGTACCACTGGAATTAAAATCATTATTACAAGCTTACCGTTTTGAATCGAGGTAAGGCAAGCAGATCGTTTTGAACACTGGCTGGTTACGTTTTTTTTCAAAAATGTCTTTTTTGATATTTTTAAACACAAAAAAGTGCCGGACTGCAGCTTTAAGTATTTAATTATGCTTTTAATGATTCATTTAAATATTTATTTAATGTTTTAATTTGGAATAATTTGGCCCTGCGTTAACTACAGCCGTGAGCAAATGCTTTCTTTGAGCTTCAGATTTAGTAATGAAATCTATATTTGTCTACAAACCTAATATCAGGAGACCTGAAAAATATAAATTCACTCATGCTGGCTGACCAGAAGTTTAATTTCCCGATTAAGATTGTGAGTAGGTAAAAGAGTTTTTTTTAATTTAATGGTCTTCTGTTGTCTTTTAGGCCTATGAGCGATCAGAAAGCTCAGAGCTGACCTTCATCATAGAGCTGGTGAAGAAACTCTTCATCGTCATCTCCCGCCCTGCCCGACTGCTTGAGTGTCTGGTGAGAGTCCACACACACACACACACACACACAGGCCTTGATCTGCCTGTCGCTGGGCTTGGTCACATCTTCAGCCTACGTTGTGCAGTTGCCATAGCAACTGTCTGATGGGGTCACCAAGGGTCAGGAGAAGAAAGTACAATGTGCTGAAAGGCTTCAGTGTAACAAAAACCTCGACTGGTATTATCAAACACAAAAGGCTCCCAGTAGTGGAACCACTGGAAATATGGATCACTGCATACATAAATAATATGGATCACCAGATAAATACATATGGGGACATGAAATACAAAAATTTTTTACCTGTTTATTATCTTAAAGCTTCCACTAAAGAAAAAAACGTCTGTTACAATCGAACATATTAATTGACCTAGCAACAAAAATTAGCGCACAATCACAAACAAATATTCAAGATCGCTGCATAGTAAACAAAACTATGCTTTCATTCGAAATTTTAGAATAGGTACGTTTTTTTCTGCATTAATTGATCAAAAGTGGCAGTAAAGGAAATTTCATTTTCATAAAATGTGATATTTCAAATAAATGCTGTTCTTTAAACCTTCTATTCATCAAAGAATCCTGAAAAAGAAAAACGTATCAAAGTTTCGACAAAAATATGAAGCAACTGTTTTCAACATTGATAATAATGAGAATATTAGAGTGATTTCTGAAGGATCATGTGACACTGAAGACTGGAGTAATGATGCTGAAAATCCAGCTTTGCGTCACAGGAATAAATTACATTTAATACATATTCAAATAGAAAGCCGTTATTTTAAATTATAATAATATTTCACAATATTGCAGTTTTTACTGTATTTTTGATCAAATAAAATGCAAGAAAGAGATTCTTTCAAAAACATTGACAAATCGACAAACCCCGAACTTTAGACCGGTGGTTTCTTTCACTACAGAATGCTACAATTGACCAACAACTGCATCTCCCGCTGTTTCCTCAGGAGTTTAACCCTGAAGAGTTCTACCACCTCCTGGAGGCAGCCGAAGACCACGCTAAAGAGGGCCAGCTGATGAAGACCGACATCCCACGATACATCATCAGCCAGCTCGGCCTGACCAGAGACCCTCTGGAAGGTGAGCGGGACCAACACGACTGAACATCTTCACACAGAGCGTGTCAGTCTCTAGAGGAACGAGCGTAGCCGAAGCCGAGAGACGGGGGGGAGAAATGTAGGTCATACTGAGAGACATTGATGAGATTATGGAACAGGTTAAGGAGACGCACAGGCAGTGGGAAGTTTGTATTTCTGCCAAGAACGCTGGGAAATGTGTAAGCACCGCTGTGAACCTGGCAAACAGCAGCCGGCTCAGAGTAATGGGGCTTTTGATAAAAACATGCACTTGCTCTCTCTCTCTCACTGCACACCTAAACGCAACAAAACACTCTTCTAGCAAAAAATGTGTTAGCACTCTGATGCTACTCGGCCTATTTAGTTAAAGTAAGTCCCCCTGTAGTCAATAATCTTATCCCCTAAAACTCATCTTTGATCACCAAAATGACATATTTAAAATATGTTCATTGAAAATGTTTTTTTCATGCCTTAAAATTGCTTGATTGTAACTCGACACCCTTGCCTCATTTAGTATACGTGGTTCTATGAATATGCAAATGAGACCCGCCTCCACTCACTCACTCCAGCTCAGAGATCCACTGGTTGACGACCACACGTTGATCTGATTGGTTACAAGATAGTGTGTGACGTCAGAAACACCAGCGATTTCAAACCGTGTTTTTGAGACTGTCTTTGGTTCACCGCAGTTTTAAGGAGAAAATACTCAGCAATGGTGTCGACTTAAGCTTTAAGTGAAAATTTATGTGAAAAATGTATATTAAAAACACCACTTAGACTTATAAACAACATTCAGAACTTGATTTTCACCACAGGGGGACTTTAAATTAATTGCACTGCAAATATAATAATGTGAATTTAAAGAGACAGTTCACCCAAAAATGAAAATTAGCCCATGATTTACTCACCCTGAAGCCATCCTAGGTGTATATATGACATTGTTCTTTCAGACGAACACAATCAGAGTTATATTAAAAAATGCCCTGGCTCTTGATAATGACAGTGAATGGCTGTATGTCTTTGGAAGTCCAATAAAGCGCATCTATTCATGATTAAAGACGTCTACGCGGTTCTGCGGGTTAATAAAGGCCTTCTGAAGCGAAGCGATGCGTTCGTGTAAAAAAAATATCCATATTTAAAACTTTATTGACTAAAATAACTAGCTTCCGGCAGACGGCCATACGCACTGATTTACGCCAAAAGAGTAACACTTGAACTTGACACACAACGTAATGACGAATACCATTGCCCAGCCCTGTTTGAACCGTGAGAGGCGTCAATTGCCGTCATTACGTTGTGCGTCAAGTTCAAGGGTTACTCTTTTGGCGTAAATCGATGCGTACGGCCGTCTGCCCGGAAGCTGGTTATTTTAGTTAATAAAGTTTTGAATATGGAAACGCATCGCTTCACTTCAGAAGGCCTTTATTAAAGCGTGGAGCACTTTAATCATGAATACATTCGCTTTGATGGACTTCCAAAGACATTCACTGCCATTATGAAGCATGGACGAGCCAGGACATTTTTTAATATAACTCTGATAGTATTATTCGTCTGAAAGAAGAATGTCCCATACACCTACGATGGCTTCAGGGGGAGTAAATCATGGGCTAATTAACATTTTTGGGTGAACTATCCCTTTAAGTGATCAAGCATAACTGTTACAAAGTTCAGGGACGAAGGAGGTAGACGTCAAACAACTTAAAATATGCATAAACGACAAAACGAAAGGAGCGGCATCAGCATTTAAGCCTAATAAAAACAGCAAGGTAAAATGTCTCAGGCCCTCGGCCCCACCCTGCTTCATTACCACGGTAACGTTAATAAAACTTTAATACATTAGCTCACCCTCGGATTCCCGTCGGATTGCTGTCCATCGGCTGTGGAGGTGAAGACGAAACTCCCATGATTCCACGCTCCTTCACGGCATCATCAAGCCACGCCTTTGTTATTGTTTTGAAAACGCGGCCTCTAGTTGCGAAACTTACATACTGCGCCTTTAATTTATTTAACTTAAGTTCATTGCATGCAGTGAGTATAAAATGTATACCTAATCCATTTATGTTGGGACTTTATGAATCATTTTCATTGCCGTTTTTATAGAGTGAGATTATGGTCCAATGAGATTTCCTGTGTAAAGCAGTCTTGTTTGGCCTTGTGTTTATTGTCGCCAGAGTCCAGCAGCACATCATTTATCCGGATGCAGATTTAAATCCTGCCAGCTTGAGTTGGACACTGTGAAACCGTATCCCTGGGAAAAGCAGGTTTAACTCCGGTCACTCAAGTCTAGTGTGAAATTGCGAAGACTCGTTTCAGTCACCTCGCTTAATTTTCCGGCTGCACAAGTTGCCAGAGAAAATGAAGTTTAAAATCCCAGATGTGTTGAAGATGATATTTTCCACATGCCGATATACTGAACTCAGCTTGAGGCTGACGGGGAAAAAATAACTGTTTTAATTGCTGTTTGAGTGCTTGTTTGTGTGTTTTTCAGTGTTTTCTTGAGTTGTTGTTTATTTATATCATAGTCTTTATTTAGATCAGCGATGCTTCATATTTCTCTCTAGAATGGATGGTTGCTGTGGTGACGGGAGGGGTTGTTTTTAGACACGATTAGGCAATATGCTGTTGGATTGCTCATGGAAAGGCAAAGGCAGATGGCTAATTATTTATGAATTTTAGAAACTCTTCATTTGTTGAGAGTGATCATGTGCATGCTGCTCATGATTACATATACACAATTTTGGACATATACCATAGAATTACAATGCAAATTTTGTATATATATATATATATATATATATATATAATCATGATCATGATATATATATATATTTTTGGCCATTCAGAAGTTTGGGGTCAGTAAAAAAAATTTTTTTTAAAGAAAAAAATACATTTATTCAACAAGGACACATTAAATTGACAGCAAAGTTTATTTATAATTTATCATTTCAAATTAATTTCAAATAAACGCTGTTCTTTTGATAAAAAAAATCCTGAAAAAATGCATCACAGTTTCCACAAAAATAATAAACTGTTTTCAACATGTAATAATATTTCGCAATATTACTGTTTTTACTGTATTTTTGATCAAATAAATGATTTGTGAGCAGAAGAGACTTCTCTCAAAAAATAGTAAAAGTCTTACTGGCCCCAAACTTTTGAACAGTAGTGTATATTATTAATATATTTATGTTTTACATATTAATTTAATTTCATTTGACTAGAATCTTAGGCTATTAATTGGACTAAAAACTTAAGTTTAAAACATAAAACTGTTTCTCAAACAACACATTTATGTAATTTTATTTCCTCAAAGTCAGTACATATTTAACTGCATAGAAAAACATCAAATTAAAAATGAGTAACCAAACCTCCTCCTCCCATACAGAAATGGTGAATTTGGAGAGTTATGACAGTGAGGGCCCACACACGCCGGAGACGGACGACTCGGCTGAAGTGAGTGCATTGCTGTAGTCATGTACATTTTGTGTTGCAATGACCAAAGAGTTTCTTTTACCGACTAGAATAAAGTCTGTGATTCAAGCAAAGAGCGGGGAAAAACAGAGCGAGATGTGTTATATAAGCTTGCAATTTTCTCCCTCTTTCACATGGAAACATATTTTTAATTAAGGACTCAGCCAACTCTAGGAGCACAACTGCAGCGGCAGGGATTCAGGATGAAAGCGGGAGAAATGAAACGGCATAAGGAGTGAAATGATGCTCCAGTGACTCTACTTATTTCCCCTGCATTGAATCGCACTTTTTCTCTCTCAGGGGAAGCTCAAAGCCATCAAACCGCCCTGTGAATCCGACTTCCAGACTATCAAACTCATCAGCAACGGAGCGTACGGGTAAGGATACTCGAACACTGTTATTCACTCTGAAATTACTCAAAGCCATTTTGTAAATATGGATCTCTCCCTCTCGTTTGGATCATAGAGCTGTGTATTTGGTCAGACACAGAGAGACACGCCAGCGCTTTGCCATGAAGAAGATCAACAAACAAAACCTGATCCTGCGGAACCAGATCCAGCAGGCGTTCGTGGAGCGGGACATCCTGACCTTCGCTGAGAACCCCTTCGTGGTCAGCATGTTCTGCTCTTTTGAGACACGCCGTCACCTGTGTATGGTGATGGAGTATGTAGAGGGTAAGACATCACACACACACACACACACACACTGTAGTGATGTGTGTGTGGGTTCATTACGTCTGTCACTTGACAAATTAACGAAAGACTCGGAAGGTAAAGTAATTGTTAATTTGTTTCCTGTAAATTATTTTTGACTGCATTATAATGATTTCTTAAAGGGGTCATGAACTGGCCGTTTTAATTGTTTTATATTGTTGTCTGAGGTCAACTTCAGCGACGACGTTCGCTTGATTTTTACATTCAAAAACATCCAAATAAATAAGTAATAGGCTATTTTCTACCCTGGTTTTGAGCCTAGCTCCTGAAACGCTCAGTTGTTATGGGCGTGCATTGAAGACTTGTAAGTAAATGCCCACATTATAATGAGTTGCATGTAATACGCAAATTGGTGGGCGGGGCTAAACCGGTGGTGTTGAAGTGGGCGTTGATCCTTCTTCTGCAAAGGCGGTGTTTGATACACTTTGACGCCATAAATCCCCACTTTGAAAAACCTGTCGTTCGCTGTGACTGCTGTCAATAAAAGCTTTTATTGGACTAACAAGGAAGTTTTCAGTTCTGATACTTACGATACTTACTTATATGTATATATATATATATATGTCAAAAGCTCAAGGAAAATTTGATTTCTCAGTTCATCACCCCTTTAATTCAGAATATGATCAAGATTGCGTAAGTGGATGTGTTTGGCTGTTAAGAGTATAACATTTAAAGCCACTTGAATGAACGAAATGACTCGGAAAAAAAGACAGATCGAACAAGAGAGTCAGTCAGTAAAATGATCCGAACTTCCCATCACTGTGTGTCACACTGAGCTATTGGTTCCGAACATGTACGGATGTTAATTCAGCCATTTTTAAAATCCCCGTTTAGGCGGCGACTGTGCAACCCTTCTGAAGAATATCGGAGCACTTCCTGTGGAGATGACTCGGATGTACTTTGCTGAGACTGTTTTGGCGCTGGAGTACATTCATAATTATGGCATCGTACACCGAGACCTGAAACCAGACAAGTAAGTCAGCGCCCCCTGCTGGAGTGGAGGTCATCTGTCAAGTAAAATAGTGGAAGTGCAGTCGGTGTAAAGATGTCGCACTCATTATAATGCCTACAGACAAGCGCATGTATCCCACAAATATCCTCTGAGCATAGAGTTCAAAAGTTCAAGCAGCCTTGGTTCTGGAAGTATTTTTCCCATATGGATTTTTAAAAATAAATCCTTATTATAGAGTTATAATAAGCCAAACCAGCCAGCTATGAGCTGAAAAATGAACCAAAATGACACCAGTACAAGACTGTGCACTTAACTAGTTTAATGAGGGAAAGAACTACAATCACCATGAAGCATTGCGAATGACATAATCGAATTAAAAAAGATGGAAATATATAAAACTATGAATTTAAAAATGTTGATTGTGTATGTAGAAAAACACACATTTTACATTTATTGCAAACTGTGCATATGTAAAAAACAATTATCGTCATTGCTTAACTTTCTGATTTGTTAATTGATGTATTTTCTTTTATGTGTCGGAAAATGCATTTCACTGCACGTTGTACCATATTTGTGTGACGAATACATTTAAATATACAAATATTGAAGTAGTTTGAGAGCGTCGGGAGACTGACGCATGTCATTCGCTGTGCTTAATGGAAGTGGATGGCTCTTTTGGCACAATTAGCTTGTTTCACTTCAAATTGTTGGAGATTTCTCTGCAGAATTATGGGTAATGTAGTTTTTCAGCAGGAATTCTGCTGTGAGACTTTACTGAAATAATGTGGGCTGACGGCTTGAACAAAAGCATAAACCATCGATTAACAACCTCATATAGCTCACAGTAGGTCTGTCTTTAAAGGTTAATAAGTAATCGTTCCCTATGGAGAAAATGAATGAGATTTTTACTTCCTGTTGCGCTCCATTTCAAGCTGTAAAACAGATGCCACCCCTGTCTAGTGTACGGCTCATCTTGTCATCATCCTTGTTCAAGCGAACTCTCACGGCTGGTTCTTTTTCACAGTCTGTTGATCACGTCGATGGGTCACATTAAGCTGACTGATTTTGGCCTGTCAAAGATGGGGCTCATGAATCTCACCACTAACCTGTACGAGGGACACATCGAGAAGGACGCCAGGGAGTTCCGGGACAAACAGGTAAAGACGCTTGTCCTATTGTGACGGGATTACATACCAGGTGTAAACACGGCCGTAATGACTCTGTCTCTGTCTCAGGTGTGCGGCACACCGGAGTATATTGCCCCGGAAGTCATTCTCAGGCAGGGCTATGGGAAACCAGTGGACTGGTGGGCCATGGGGATCATCCTCTACGAATTTCTAGTGGGTTGTGTGCCGTTCTTCGGAGACACGCCTGAAGAGCTCTTTGGTCAGGTGATCACAGGTGAGTCTGAGGATTCGTTTACGCGACAACGATATGCTTAAATGAACACGCCGACTTTTTAGATTGAGTTAGATAAGTCCATACATACCCTTTTCATCTCCGTGCGTGCCGTAACTCTGTCTGACGCACCCACCGCTAGCCTAGCTTAGCACAAAGACTGGAGGTAAACGGCTCCAGCTAGCATACTGCTACCAATAAGTGACAAAATAACGCTAACATTTTCCTATTTACATGTTGTGATTTGATAGGGCGAAGCACTGTTATTTGGGCGGAGTGATTAGCGCAACACTCTGAGCGAACTCTCGGCTCCTCACCACAGGGCTTCTCAGGCGCTGCGAGCTAATCACTCCGCAGAAGTAGCAGTGTTTCGCCTTCTGAGAATATAGTTCCCATACGGTTATAAGATGGCTGTGTCTCATGTGACCTTGTTATTTGTACGCGCTGTGACTACAAATCACAACATGTAAATAGGAAAACGTTGGTGTTATTTTGTCACTTATTGGGAGCAGTATGCTAGCTGGAGCCATTTATCTCCAGTCTTTGTGCTAAGCTAGGCTAGCGGTGGGTGCGTCAGACAGAGTTACGGCACGCACGGAGATGAGAAGGGTATGTATGGACTTATCTAACTCTGGGGGATACGGTGAATAAGCTAAAGTCACAAAAAGTCGGCGTGTTCCTTTAAAATTGAGAAGTTTTTCCTTTGAGTTTTCTGCATACAGACAACACCATTTTCAAAACGATCCCCGTTCACACGAGTCGACAACAGTGACTAAAAACACTGTATTCTGCTGCCAGGCCATTCGATGGCAATGAAACATTATAGACTGAACAAAAAAATTTTAAACCCATTTTAAACGTTTTTGTTTCAACCCAAAATCGTGTAAACGAACGGCCAAAACGCATACATTTTTTTAACGTTTTTAGTGTGGTGTAAACAGCCCCTGAATGTTGTGTCTCACGCAGAGGTAAATCCTAATGCTTAATCACACATTGTGTCCTGACACTTCTCTTCTGCTAATCTGGCTTCAAAAGCAACTTCTGTGCTAATATTAGCAACAGCGGTGTTGATTAGTGCAAAAGCCAAGCCTTTTCTCTCCTCCAGAGAACTCTTCCAAAGCGCTCCGTTTTTCTTGCAAAGGTTTGCAATTACAGAAACTGAAATGGGATGAAGAGCGTCAGTGCTGCGAACAGATTTACTGTGTGTGTTTGTTTGTTTGTGCAGATTATATTGAGTGGCCTGGGGGAGACGAGGCGTTGCCTAGTGAAGCTCAGAGCCTGATTTCCGACCTTCTGCAAACCAACCCAGTGGTGCGACTGGGCACAGGTACACTTTACCACGCTTTCACTGGCAAGACAACTTCAACAAGTTAACATGAAATCAAATTAGATCCTTTTTAATGTAATACATGGTCTTGGTCTTATTGTGAGCAATTCATCTATGCATATTATTATTTCATCTTTTTTTTTGTTGACTACCATATCAATGTTTGGGATTTGTACGATTTTTTTAATACTTTTTAAAAGAAGTCTCTTCTTCTCACCAATATTGCATTTATTAAATCAAAAATACAGTAAAAACTGTAATATTTTGACACATGTTTACTATTTAAATCTACAATTTAAATTGTAAATATTTCCGCATTTTCAGCTTCATTACTCCAGTCTTCAGTGTCACATGATGATTTGATGCTCGATTTTTTTTTTTTTTTTGTGGAAACTGATAAAAAAAAATCAGGCATCTTATACAAATAGAAAGTTTAAAAAAAAAATGTTTTATTTGAAATAGACATATTTAGTAACATACTCACTTTTGATCATTTTGATGCGTCCTTGCTGAGTAAAAGTATTAATTTCTTTAAAAAAATAAATCTTACTGACCCCAAACTTTTGAATAGTACTGTATATAATCACTAAAAATTAAACTTCTGTCATCATTTCTTGTTGTTCCATATGATGGTTTCTGTCACAGGATGTGAAAGTTGTCACTGTTCTCTATACCATAAAAATAAATTATGAAAGCTTATGAGACAAAATGATGAGATGAAAGCTGCCAAGATCTGAAAACAACAAAAAAGTTTTTGAAATTTACAGAAAGTTCAGAAATGTTTTCCCTTCTCTGCCATATTTTTCAAATCTCATTTGTGTTTGTGTATATTCATGTTTGCCGTGACTCCATCTTGATGCACAATATGTGATTCGATGCAAAACTTTGTCTAACATTAGAAGACTATTTACCTTATAGTGTTTTTCATTTATTTACAGTCCCAGTCCCTAGTTTTTTTTCAGTGTATGGAAAACCGTTGTTTGGACATACTGATAAATTAAGAAATTTCTGAAAAAGAAAAGGATCAGCCAGTTTGAGTGTTTTGCATCACAATCCATGATCATAACACCTAATATCTTACCAAGATTTGCTGTTTATCTGTTTACATTGCCTATAAATGCATGTGTGTTGACCCCTGTGAACAGGTGGAGCGTTCGAACTGAAGCAGCACTCGTTCTTCTCGGGACTGGACTGGAACGGTTTACTCCGACAGAAGGCCGAGTTCATCCCTCATCTGGAGTCTGAGGAGGACACCAGCTATTTTGACAGTGAGGACACTCGCATTTGCTTTTGAGTCTGGCCTTGATCTGCATCCCTCTCTCTCTCACCATCCTCTCACTCTCCCTCTGTCTCAGCGCGGTCCGAGCGCTATCGGCACATCAACTCCTACGACGAGGACGACACCAACGACGATGAGCCGGTGGAGATAAGACAGTTCTCTTCCTGCTCACCGCGCTTCAGCAAGGTCAGTCTAACACACGGCTGCATCCATATTTCATGCTTTCTTTCTAAGAAACACTCTCGCATGCATAAACACACTCATTAACTCTGGAACAACATTTGAAACGTGCATTTTCTTTGAAGCTGCTTTTGTGTTGTAAAAAAATGCTAAACAAATAAATGTGAATTGAATAACACTCATCCTTTTTATATAGGTTGTAATTGTATCCTTTTTTTCACATTACATCTGATTCGTTTTAGTGGAGACTGGGGCTAGATGTCACAATTATTACTCCAGTGAATATCGAAAAAACATTTTTAGATGTTAAAGTCTTGGCAAAAGCATTTGTGCATTCGAACATTTATGACTTATAACTCATGTGACAACTAACCCCACTTGTCCTACATGTATCCATTGAAAAGGCCATCACTGTTAAACTATTTTCAAAAATCTCCTCTTCCAGTTAATTTACGTTGCATAAACCTTCTTTTCCCAGAAATGGCAGGAATTTTAATGTGTTTGTTCTGAACGCAGGTGCTTGATAAAAACACTTGTGTGAAGCAGTGGGCTTCAGATAAGCGAACACAATCGCACTCTTACATAATAAACATTCTCTGATCTTCTTTAGCGTGAATATGCTAAAGGATTCTTCTCAAGACGTGCGACCCTATTCAGGACCTGAACAAAGACCTTGGATTATATAAACAACAAAACAAACACAATTATGCAAACAGCAAAATGACTGGATAATGAACAACATCAGTGATTTCAAGCACCAAAGTAGCAGGAAAGCACCATATAATTATATACATTACATTACCATTCAAACGTTTGGGGTCTTCTGCTCACCAAGGCTGCACTTCTCTTAAATAAAAAAATACAGTAAAACCTTAAATGTTTTTACTGTGTTTTTGTACAATATACAGTAAAAAAATCTAAAATCTTATTACAATTTAACAAAGCTGTTTTCTATTTGAACATATTTTAAGATGTCATTTATTCCTGTAATCAAAGCTGAATTTTCAGCATCATTACTCCAGTCTTCAGTGTCACATGATCCTTCAGAAATCCTTCTAATTTGTTGCTCAAGAAACATTTATGATTATTATCAATGTTAAAAATGTTTTACATTTGTTTAAAAGTTGTGCTGCTTAATATTTTTGTGGAAACTGATATTTTTTTATTAATAGAAGGTTCAAAAGAATAGCATTTATTTTAAAAACAAATCTTTTGTAACAAGTCTTTACTGTCACGTTTGATCAATTTAATATCCTTGCTGAATATAAATATTATTCCTTTCAAAAACAAACAAAAAAACATACTTAGGCCGTGTGTACACCAAAGCGTTTTTCACGTGGCTGGCGTGTTTTTTCAATTGTTTTCAATGGGAGAGCCGCGTTTTTAAAACGCCATGAGTGTAACGAGGCGCTGAGCGTCTTTTTCACGCTGAAGCGTTTGCCGTTTTTTACAGGTCGCCGAGAGTTGAAGAATGTTCAACTTTGGGTAAACCGCCGCGCTCATCACTGTTACTTTTTACCCAACCGACCAATCACAGTGGAGGAGGGCGTGACTAATACCACACCGACCAACGGATATTCTGTATCATAGCAACGAAGCGTCTCAACTGCCAAAACGCTCTTAAGCGCACACAGCTAGGCGTTTACAGCAGAGCGCCTAGCGTTTTCAGCTGGCTAAAAGCGCTTTGGTGGACACACGGCCTTACTGACCCCAAACTTTTGAATGGTAGTGATCATATGACTTGTGCTCTATATTTCAAGACAACGCTATTCTATGGCTTCAGAAGACTTTTATGGTCTTTTTTTTTTAGCTTGACAGCCCCAATCCCCATCCTTTTTATACTATAGAAAACATTCAGGATATTCTTCAAAAAAGTCAGACTTCCTACAGACTTCTACAGCACATGTGAGGTGTAAACAAAGCAGCCTTTGGCATTGTTCTCTGTCTGTCAGGTGTATAGCAGCATGGAGCACCTGTCCCAGCTGGAGCAGAAGTCCCCTGTAGTCACCCGCCGAGAGCACAAAGGGCGCCGCGAAGACAAGATGGCCAAGCGGGAGAGTCTGGGAAGCTTCAGCATGAGAGACAAGAGCTGGAGGACGAGCTCACCTGAGATGTACGTCTGTGAGAGTTTGATTCAAACCATGTTTGTCAGATATATCACCATAATACTGCGCATAAAGATGCTTTTTTTAAATGATGTGGTACGTTCTAATACTTTTCACAGGAAACGTCTGTCATGCTCTGAGTCTCTGTATATGGAGGGAGACTTCAGTCCTCCGATGGGTGCCCGGCGCCGCTTTTCAGCCCTAATGGACACGCACCGGTTTGCGGCTCCTCAAGAGGGCGATGGAGAGCTCTTCGCACGACAGGGTGCGGCTAAAGCCCCTGGACCATCGGTAGAAGGAGCCACTGCTCCATCATCGCCCAGTGCGAACGAACAGAGGAATGCTGGGAAGGAAGTGATGTCAACCAGTGCCGGTAAAGGGGCAGGTGAGTGAAGGAAAGAAGTGCTTATATATGAAGTCAGGTGTTGTGTAAAATGTAAATTTCTGTGAATGTAAATTTGGCAGACAAGCCATTGAGAACAGGTGAGATATCGGCACCACAGGCCATACCTTCTACTGGGGCCACAGCAGCGGTCTCAATCGGTGACCCCGTCGGTCAGCGGGCGACCAAGGATCTGGTGCTTCGGCGAGCGCGTCATCAGCAGATGTCTTGCGATGGGGAGAAGCGCACCTCCCGTCCCAGCAACAAGGTCATCAAATCTGCATCTACCACCGCGTTGTCTGTCATCATACCTGGAGGTACAGTTCAGTCTCCAATCGCACGTGAGATTTTACAATGCAACATTATTTTCAGAAATTTTCCCTCCAATTCTCATTAATGTAATGCAAAAATTCTGTGCTTAGTTGTTATGAGCCAAAAAAAAAGATTTCCTTTCCTAAAAAGTCATTTTTTTACTAGTTGAGCAGCACAGTAGCTCTCCACTGGCCAGTCCTATGTCTCCACGGTCTCTCTCGTCCAACCCCTCATCACGAGACTCCTCTCCCAGCCGGGATTACTGCCCCACAGTCATGGTGCTCCGTTCACCAATCACCATCCACCGTTCTGGCAAAAAGTATGGCTTCACACTCCGTGCCATTCGGGTCTACATTGGAGACACTGATGTCTACAGTGTGCATCACATAGTCTGGGTGAGAAAGCAACACACCATGAGATAAAGTTGACTGAGTATAGAACAGAAATGCTGCAATAATTTTGTTGATGCAATAATTAGTAATTCTGTCCTTATCCAATCACAGCACGTGGAGGATGGAGGCATGGCCCAGGAGGCAGGACTATGTGCTGGTGACCTCATCACTCATGTCAATGGTGAATCTGTGCATGGATTGGTCCATACTGAAGTCGTAGAGCTTATACTTAAGGTGAGACATGAGTTTGCATGAGATGTTTTCGTCAGCAAGGCAAAAATGGCAAGTTAACCACTTAGAAAAGTAATAACACACCTGTCCTCAGGAATCCACATGATTTGAGCAAGATTAGTTGATAAAGGTGTGCATGTTTCTTTGCTTTATCTTCGTTCAGAGTGGAAACAAGGTGACCTTGACCACCACGCCCTTTGAGAACACATCCATTAAAGTGGGACCTGCACGCAAGTCCAGTTACAAGTCCAAAATGGCTAGACGCAGTAAGAGGCCGGTGAAAGAGGGACAAGAGAGGTATAATGTGTAAGGATAGTCATATAAGAAAATCTTTTATCTTTTTTCTCACCTCTGTCTTTTTCCTTCCATTATCATTCTCAGTAAGAGGCGCGGATCTTTGTTCCGCAAAATAACTAAGCAGTCCAACCTGCTGCATACAAGCCGTAGTCTGTCGTCTCTAAACCGGTCCCTGTCATCCAGCGATAGTCTTCCTGGCTCTCCAACACACAGCCTGTCTGGTCACTCCCCCACCCAGAGCTACCGCTCAACCCCCGAGTCGTCCCACCTTGGTGAGTAGATCAAAGTGTGTTCTGTGATTATAAAAGGGTAAACTAAGAATTCAAAAGTTTAATGGACACATTAAACCCTGGCTTTTGATCTTCTTGACCCAGGTGCCTCCTCCCAGAACAGCTCTCCTGCTTCCAGTACCCCAAATTCCCCTGCAACAACCCAGCATATGAGGCCCAGCTCCCTGAATGGACTGTCCCCAAAACTACACCGTCAATATCGTTCAGCCCGCTGCAAGTCTGCTGGCAACATTCCCTTGTCTCCGCTGGCTCATACTCCGTCCCCAACTCAATCCTCACCACCTCCTTTGCCTGGACACACAATCGGAAGCTCCAACACCACACAAACCTTTCCTTCCAAACTGCACTCTTCCCCACCGATCATAAGGCCTAGACCCAAGAGCGCAGAGCCACCCAGATCACCGCTACTCAAAAGAGTGCAGTCAGCAGAGAAACTTGGGTCACCGCTTTCATCTGAAAAGAAAGGGGGGATTGGGATGATGAGGAAGCACAGTTTGGAGGTTGGACATTCGGATTATAGAAAGGATGGTTTCCACTGTGAGCTTGGCCTGCAGAGTTTGGTGGAAATTGAGGGTGAGAATCTGATATCTGCCCCAACAACTTCTCCTTCACCCACACAACCGACCCCGTCACCGCCTGAAACGGGCGTTCTGAAGCCGGTCAGGAAACTAGGCCGACAGGAGTCCCCTTTGAGTAGAGATGCTTTGCTTGCTGGGAGAGAAAGGGATAGAGACAAGGAGAGGATTGGCGAACCAAGTCAAGCTAGTGAGGCTAAACCAGGGGTGGTCAAAGAGACACTCCCTTCTGGTGGCATTACTCCACCTGGTAGTAAAAAATCTCCAAGTTTTGAAACATCTCAGCGGCCCCCTTACACTCTACAGGAAAGTTGCCTGGCCAAACCCCAAACTTGGCAGCCTCCATTGACCAAATCTTCTCCAGTAGCATCAGAGTCAAAGTGTAGTGTAGTTGCCTCCATTCCATCGCCCCTGTCCACAGCGTCTTCCCCGTCTGCCAAAACAACAGATCCAAGTTTCATCATGGAAGCAGGGAATAATGACAAAGGAAGTCTTACAAAGATTCCCCAAAACCAGGCACAAGGAACCAATAAGCCTTCATGCTCTGTAAGTACATCAGGTGTTATCAGCAAAGACATGTTGGAAAAAGAAGGGGGAAAGGATACTGGGAAGAAAGAAGTGAAAACAGAAGTTGGGAAGACTTCAACTTTAGTCAAGCCAAGCATACCATGTAGTGCTCCTGGGATGACAACAAGCACAGAGGTAACCAAAGCAAGTAAGGGATCAGGTGAAGGAGAGGGTCTCAAAAAGGGCATATTAGATCCCCATACCAGAACTTCAGATGTCAGGGTGAGAACTGCCTTAGCTCCATCCAAAGGGGTTGTGCCATCCCACCCACCTCAGGCGCAGTGCTCTGTTTTGGGAAAACTTCGGCAGGACAAGTGCCTGGCTCCGGTCAGCTGCTACCGTGGAACATTTGATTGGGAGGACAAATGTCTCTTGGAGATTGTTGAGGAACACTCTCCATCTCCTACTCCTTCTCCAACTGGAGTGCCTCCTGATTTGCCCAAATCTCAACCTCAGTCTCCATGGGAAAGATCTGGTATGGCTCCACAGTTGACAAGCACAGGGAAATCTATAGGGCTTGTTAAAGAGGGGCCCAAGGCCAAAGAGTTGGAGGTCACACAGGCTTGTGCACCAGGAATATTTGAGTCTGCTTCTGGGAGTAGACCAAGCTCCAAAGGATTCAGTCAGAGTCCAACTAGCACCTCTCCACAGGTGAAGACTGTCGTTACTCCTAAGAATGGCTCTTGATCTTGTGCTTTTTGGAAAGATAGATGCCTTTAATGGGGGTTTAGCATAATTTAATGTTTTCAGGCACTTTAGTGGACATTCCAGCCAGTGAAAACAAGTGACTAAATCATATTATGCTGAACAAAGGACAACAACTCCAAGGTTATTTCAAAGGCTGTTATTTATTGTACATGCAGAGCTGTGTCAGAAAATTATGATAGATGTATTATACAAGAACGTGTGTTGGGTGTTTGTGTTTGTGAGAAGGTGAATGGGTGCATGTTTCGTGGTGCTTATGCAACAAGGTAAAAAAACAAAACAAGCGCAAAGTGCATTAACAGATCAAACAATGCTGTGAACACCAAAACAATGTTCCTACGTTTTCTAAGATGACCAGCCACATGATTTCCTTAAAACACAAAAACTGAAAAGGTAATATCATATCAAGTTTTTGGCGTAGAGACAGAACGTCATCAAGGACACATTGCTTTGATAGCAGTTTCATAGCTTGAATCTAAATCAGGAGTTTTGCATATCCATTAGCAGCTAGCGCATACTATTTAAGTGGGGGATGTTTGCTAAACTGTAGATTCATTCCCCTTATAAAATAGACACTTAACCAATTCTTTCATTATACTGAATTACAAATGCTGAATGTTGAAATTGTTGACATTTTATTGATGTGTTATTTTTATTTTAAACCAAGGTTTGCATAAGCATTCAGTCTTCAAATTAATATTTGCTGAGCCATCTTTTTCGGCAATTAGCTTGATGCCTTTTGAGGTAAACATCAAAGTCCCTTTATGGCAAGTCGGTGAATTCGGCAGCCATGCAAGTATAGCTTTCATCTACTTTAATATCGTAAATTTAGCTTATTTAGCTAAATTTAGCTATTTTTGTCAAATCAAACAAAAATGTATTCTATCTGGCCCAGATAAAAGGACAAGGTTGCAACGTGACAGTAGTTAAAATAGTTGATCTGATTGTAGAAGTTCATGCTAATGGCCACTATAGCGCATCCTGCAGCAACAAAGAATGCAATGCATAATTTGCAGCATTATGGTCACACAATGTATAAAATAATGTGTGCAGGATGTTCTTTCATATAGATATTTTTTATAGTATATCATAATTTGGCGGCAGGTAAATTAGGCTGCTGTCACTTTAAGATTGATGCACGGATCCATGATACTGATACAGATGCGTTTTCTTTCTCAACTCTTTACATTCACTTAAAATATAACTGACTATGTTTACGTGAATACTGCGTTACACGCCACGGCTGAAATCCACCAGAATTTGTCTGGTTGGCGCGTGTTTAAGTCAAGCCCTGCTGGCAATGCATTGTCAAGCAGGCCCCTCTACATTTACATACTTTCCTAGAGTATGTTTCAAGCCTCACAGTTTTACTGTAAATATCCAGCCGCTGTTTAAAGACTGATTTAATTCATTCTCGCATGTAGGTCAGTGTTATGCACACAGCTCTTCACTCGAACTAGTGCATTTTGACTCTATTTTGTGCTACTGAATTGTCCTTGAAAGTGATTGTTCACCTCACGCTCCAGTGTTAGATGCGCTACACGAATAATAATTCTTCAGCTGTGGGGTTCCTCATTCGTTTAAAGCAAGAGGACATGGTTTGGCGGGTTAGCATGGAGCAGTTAGCCTACTAGTAGATGTCATAACTACGCCATCTGGCTGCAAAGAGAGCATCTTTCTCCATTGACAGCAATTCAAAAGTAGCCATATATTGAAATGAATGCTAATAAGTTTTGTAAATCGGTAAAATTAGAGAATTTGGTTAAGGGTCTGAACGTTTAAGGCACTGGATAGGTTTATAGTGCAGTGACTATTCAAAACAAAACCATAAACTACGAACCTTAAGTTTTGAAGTAATAAAGCATATCACAATTTTAGATGACATCCTTCATGAGTCATAACAGGCCGTGATTTGAGACATTGTTGGATCAAAGACCGAAAGAGGATTGTATGGTAAAAAATATTCTATAGTTAGTCAAGCATTAATAAATGTCACTGTTGTCATGGCAACCCGGTGTAGCCTGTGATCTGAATGTTGTTCACTACATGCAAAGAAAATATCAGTAAACATTTGTTTGTAATTTTTCAGCATATGTAAAACATAAATGTTTGTAGGGATGCGACTGATGTTTTTCTTTTTTTTTGCAGCGTTTGTTCTTTTCATCACTTGAATGCTAGGAAACAGTTGTGGAGATGAACAATGGTTTTACTACAGTAACCATACTTTACTACAGTAATCATAGTGTATGTATAGTAATACAACTAATACTATGGTTTTAGTAGTAAAACACGGTAAAGTATTGGTATAAAATAATAATTAAATGGTATGAATTGCATTTGTCTCAGTATTATTAAGTAAAGCTAATTATACATATTTAGAAGAAGACTGAAAACATTTTTGTGTAATCAAAAGAATCAACTGCTTTTAAGCATTTTCCGTCATATGTTAGGTTTTGACACTCTAGTCAATTTGTAGAACATAAGGACATTGTTTTTTTGGTTTATCATTTAATTCATGTATATTAATGTAACACAAATATATCACATGATGAGGACCATTTGAGGTGTGGCAGAAATAGACCTTATTCGGAGCAGCGCCCTGACAGATATGAAAGCGAGGCTGTGAGGGATAAACTTACTGTGTTTTCGGTTATGTCTGCTGTAAAAACCAGTATAAAGCTCCTAAATCACTTAATTTTCCACAGCTCATGCCCAGTTTTTTGTCTAGTCTACTGAAATTTCTTTGTAAGAATTTTTTTCAGTGTTTCGTAAGCAGAATAATTATATAGCTGCAAGCAAAAATTAAGCTGCAAGCGCTTTAATGCCTTTAAGGGGACTAGTTTGCGAAAGTAGGTTTTTGAAATAATCTCCAATATTTAACGAACGATTCGATTGACAGCGGGCAAAGTTGCTCAGAATGAGGAGTTCTACCATAAGGTATAAAGTTTCGTTCCGATCGGCCTCTGTTAACCTTTCTGAGCTGCTCAAACTTCATTAGCCGATGGCGGCCATGTTTTTCAAGATACGCAAATGTCCTCATAAAGAATCGCGGCACCTTGGACCAGCCTTGGTCCAGTTTTCCAGTTTTCAAGTCAATCAAGCTGACTGTTGCGTAGCTACACTTTTTTGGAATAGCGCCACCAAGTGGCCAGTCGCCGAGTCCTTTTCCACGTGACCACAGACCGAGCCGATAAAGGTGTACCGAATTTGATGAAATTATCTAATTCCGTTCAAGAGGGTTAGCCGTTTCAGTAAAAGTGGCCACACCCACTTCATACGTTTTGGCATCCCGTAAAGGACGTGAATAGAAATTTGGACTTTTTATATATACCGGTGTATATATAATTATTGATATTTAGACTGCAGAGAATCTTTCTGCACTGGTTTTGGTTTTTAAATTTTTTGGTTCGAAAAATTTTAAATACCTGAAAATTTAACATGGGTGGCAAACGAATCCGGTCTTGGCCCAAGGATTTCAACGATATATATTTCAACGGTCCCTTAACCAGCGACTAATGGTTTAGGAGTTGTGAGCCATATAGGCCTACTTTTGATCGCTGTAGCGCCACCATCTGGCCGATTGGGCCGAGCCTTGGTGACGTTGTGGACGGGGTGGGTATCATCGCTAAAAGTTTCAAGTCTCTACGACTTATGGTTTGGTCTGCCCGATCACTTTTAATGCTGATCCTTGGAAATTATAACAATTATAGGGTTTCAGCACTACTTGCTCGAACCCCTAATAACAACAGGACAACCCACTGAATAGATCCGGGATCCCTCACAGCCTCGCTGTCATTCCCGCTAAAAATCAAAGATGGCGCTACTGTGAATAAGGTCTATAGATGGGGTTATACTGCCATCTGATGGCTAACAGGGACACTGTCACTATTTTACACCTTATATTTATATGATGGTATTAGGAGTAGGAGCAATCAGTGACGAGACCAAGAGTGCTTTATTTATTTGTATTTCATACTGTAGCTTGATAATGCCTTTGGATAGACATTCAGATATCTATTAATCCTTAAACGTATTCTGACGCTGTTTATCCCTCAAGCAGCTTTCATTTCAGATATCCTTCGCTGTTTCATACCTGGTTTGGGTGTTAGTGAAGATTTCTTTATATCTATTAAAAGCATAATAGGTTTATTTATTGTATTATACAGAAACTCAACACAGAGAGTTATTTGGATATATCAGTGAAATGGAGAAGTGATGATGACATATGCATAAAATAATTGAAAGATTTTGGGTGAATGTGTTATAGAGGCTATATCTAATGTTATGTTTGTAACAATAATAATAATAAAAAATACATAGTTGCTGTTCTTGTCATATTCGTCCCTTTCCCATGCATGACTTTTCAGTTGTGGTTAAAGACGACTAACACTTCACTGGCCTGAATGTTTCCACTTTATACCATGTGACTGTTATAGTTGAATACGAGAGGAACCAACTAATGTTTTATAATGTTCAGTTTATCTGCACTGTTAAACCCTGTCTTATTCGCTTTTGAATGATTGAATGATGAAAAACAAGAATCTACACATATTCACACTCGTATGTCGAAATGTATTCTTAGTGCTTGTGTTTGTTTGAGAAATTTCTGTTTTTTTTTATGTAATTTCCTACAAGATGTGATCTTTTGAGAATGCACTTTATTTCATGTTGGATATAGTTATTTTATACGTTGCTTTAATGATCTGTCCAAAATTCTGTACAATACTGTACATAGAGGAAAATAAAGACATAAACATGATGTTCTGGTCTAATGTGATCGTCCTATCGGAGAAATGAAGAGGATCGTGTATGTGTGGCATTTTGGACAGGTTGCGTTGAAACGAATCTGTAATTTAATCTATTTATTTGGTTCTGTACATCACTTTTACTTAATGCAGATGTCCATTAACTGAGGTGCAGTGTGTGTAGTCAATCAATAAAGATGTATTGTATAAAATTACATGCTTCTTTTATTTGCTTTAGAGAATAATACTGAACTCACACAGGAAAGTTCATCAAGGCATTGTTAGATTTTTTTTTGGTCAAGTCAACATAGACCTTTGGTCACTGAGCTTTTGTCCTCCTTTATCACAGTATGAGTTACAAACTATTAGTTAACAGTGCTAAAACTGACCTTTTACAAATACAAAAACTGGCTGTCATGTGATGCACAACGATGATGCCATTAGTGCTCTGCATGCAGAATTTACTTATGTAAACAAAGCATAACTCTACACGACCCTTTACTTTTTTTTTTATTATGAACTTTGTCAGAGGGAAGCACGTGATCCTTCACAGTACAACAAAATTGCATCAGTGCAAAACAGAATTTAGAGTATGTTTTTATTGAAAATTCAAAAGGATTTTAGTGGAAAAATCTGGATAGTGGACTTTTTTGTTTTGCTCATGAATGTAAAATGTGTCTAAAAATAAAAAGCTTAAAAATGTAGGCCTACCCTACTTAGCCTTTTTATCATAACAAACCAAGGTTTGATTTATTTCTTACATATTTTCAAAATTATTTTAAAACTGTAGAGTAGGCTACTACAGAAATTATGAAATAACTGATCTAAATAATTTATAACAGTTTTACCAAATACATAATTTCTTTCCTTTTGATAGGTTACTCCAAACTGTTTAAATTTATTCATACGGTATGAACATATTTTATTTAAATAAATAAATAATTCAGAATTCATTGACTACAGTTTATCGTACGTGGAGATCGTCCAATCATCAAACGGCAACTGTCAAACCTGGCCAATCACGTCGCCTGGTGGGCGGAGCGAGGGTGTGTATCCGCAATGACAACAGGAAGTAGTTGCATACTGATTTAATCGCTCGCTGATTTGTACACTATTCATCTCTCAGCTGACAGTTCGACCGATGTGTGTGATTGTATAGAAGCAGGAACTCATGACTGCGTCTTTAATCGATACTCGCCGAGATTACGGCTCCTGAGAAGGCCTGAGCTCGGTCTCACAGCGCCTGTCCTTGCCAGACACCCAGACGGGCGTTCGTGCAGCTGGACGCCGTTGACTATTTATAGGAAAACTCGGAGAAATACCCGGAACATCCAACATGCCGAGTCTAACGTGAAGGTAACCAAGCTTTCAGATGTTTAGTCTGGCTGTTTAAAATGACACTTGGAGTGCATACGTTACATTTCAAGATACGTGATATCTGTCTTCATACTTAATTTTTTAATATTTCACACAAACACCGGAATCAGGCTGCCTTATTTGATATCTGTATCATAACTGGTATTCGGCGATTACTTGGTTTTAAAAAAAAACGAATTAATTATTTCCAACGAAATTATTGCATATTCAGCCACAGGAAACTGGATTTTCCTCTTAGGCTGTGTTCAAAATTAAATACTAGCGTACTTCTTACTGCATTATGTGCACTATATACTGTATAATGCCTACTAACTTCTACAACGCTATGTGAAACATTAGGCAGCAGCATGTGACACAAAACGTTTCAAACATTAGTTTGCTAAAATGCTTGTCAGGTGACTTCAATAAGCTGCAGTCTGGTTGTACTCTTTTTTTTTTTTTACACTTTTGGCAGTCAAAAAATGGTTGATGATGTTTATATTAGGTCAATCGCATTGCATTGTGGGAAACTGTGTAATAAGTTGCATACTACACATTTTGACAAATGTAATAAATTATGCAAGTGTTCTGCGCATGAATAAAATGCATGTGCACCGTGTACACACTGCATACTGCAGTAATAGTATTTTTTCATTAATGTAGTGTGGTAAGTGTATTGTGATGACCTTTTTTTGCTGAGCACTCAGTGGTCACATGGCTTACAATTTACATGTGTCCACTTTCCCCAAGCAGTCTAGCGCTCTAGAATGAAGTGGAATTTTTTTAGAATTTGCATTATTGTGCAATGACGTTGTTTCTCATTCTGAACTGATGACGTTGTCTCATTTCCCGCCGTTATACTGTAAGCTCAAACTTCCTTGAGAAAACAAGGAAAAGGGAAGTCATATTCCTTTTTGTAAAGTGTGCTTGAACCTCCTTATACTGTCTATGGCTTGAACTCAGTCACCGCACCTGTCCTCAGTCAGGTCTCATGTGACAGATTCATTTCCCACACTGCTTGTTTTCTGTTTGTGTAACACACAGGTTTTCTAGTGTCTGAATAGTGTCTATTGTGACTTCACTTCACAGTCAGCAATTAAAGCACGACTTCAAAAGTGACAGTAAATATAATGACATTTATATAATGTAACAATAGATTTCTATTTCAAATAAATGCTGTTCCTTTAAATGTTCTATTCATTAAAGAATCCGGGGTGGAAAAGAATCAAGGTTTCCGCAAAAATATGAAGCAGCACAACGGTTTTCAACACTGGTAATAATCAGAAATGTTTCCTGAGCATCAAATCATCATATTAATGATTTCTGAAAGATCATGTGACACTGAAGACTGGAGTAATGATGCTGAAAATTCAGCTTTGATCACAGGAATAAATTACATTTTTACAATATATTCATATAGAAAACAGTTATTTTAAATTGCAAGAATTTTTCACAATATTACTGGATTTACTGTATTTTTAATCAAATAAATTTGGCATGCCTGAGCAGAAGACTTATTTCAAAAACATAAAATAAAAATCAATTCAAAATTTTTGAATGGTAGTGTGTTTACAGTGGGAGGCATACGTTTAGACACCCATGCTAGAGTTGACTAAAAAGAGGAATAAAAAATCATCTTTTGGAAATTGAACTTAATGCCTTAATCTCTAGGTATGGTGAAGGGTATGTGATGATGTGGGGCTATTTTAATCCCAGAGGCCAAGGGAACTTTATCAGGATGCAGAGTATCCTGGATCCATGAAGTAACTGGCCTTTAAAAATAAAAATCTGCCTGGCTCTATGGGAACTTAACATAGGGGTGTCCAAACTTATGCACCCTGTATTTTAAGGAAGAACATTTATTTATTTACGATACATTATTCATTCACAAAGAAAATTGTTGTCCTTAAAGGTTGGATTTTTCCTATTTTTTTAAATTAAGGCATTAAGTTCAATTTCCAAAAGATGATTTTTTATTCCTCTTTTTAGTCAACTCTAGCATGGGTGTCTAAACTTATGCATAGCACTGTATGTACATTTTTCTATTTGCAATCATCTCTAAAATAGGTTATGATAGAAATTGCTTTGTGTGATTCCAATCTCTAACAAAAGTCCTTATCAACATCCAGTACATAATGCTGAATGGTACTTAAGAATATCATTGTATTACCATGGTATAAATGCTAAAATATATATATATATATATAAATATAAATAAACAATTTTGAAACCGTGAAACCCTGGTACTCATTTGTTTTTTTTTCGTTTGTTTTTAACTAGTGGTGTTAATGTGTTAGATGATCAAGGTCATTAATGCACAATTAAATATCCATTATCGGCTGATATATATATATATATATATAAAAATTTGTTAACTGATGTGGTACAGATATATTTTGCATTCCTTGAATTTAATCATATTTTTTTTTCATATTACTTGCATCACTCATTACTCATTATGTGAGTGTGGGCGCCACATGTTAATGTTTCTGATGTCAGAAATCAGATCTCAGAATGAGAGATTTCTGCATCTTAGTTTTTCAGTAAATGCTTTTTTTGGACTAGAGGTTTTGAGTTCTGAAAAACCACACATGATGTCATAGCACAGCTGCTCCGTTTCAAAAGCTCAAGGAAGTATTGATTCCTCATGATGTCAAAAATATACCAAGATTTTAAGGAACCTATCATGCTCTCTTTCACTGTCCTTCAGGCTGACGTTCTTCTGTAATGCTGCTGTATCCGGCCTGAACCATGAACTCCGTGTCTCCCAGTGGCGTTCAGTACAGGGTGGGCGGTGCAGCTCATGATGACAGGCCCTCGGCCCAGTCCCGACACCACAACGGCCACGGGCCGGAGCCCGACGCCATCAGAGAAGAGCCCGACGAAGTGGATCGCCTGAAAGCCAAGTTCATTTCGGCCTGGAACAACGTCAAATACGGTTGGTTTTCATGCGCACGATTGAGAACTGGTTTCTGTGACTGACACAAACGCTTGTTCCCTTTTTTTTCCCGGGCCATTTTTGAAGTCAGATGTCCATCAAATATAATTGACTGTATCTCAATAAGTTCCTGTCTTCATTTTCTCAGGCTGGACGGTGAAATCTAAAACTAGCTTCAACAAGACCTCCCCTCTTTTCCTCATGGGTCAGTCCTATCTGTTCAATAGTGAAGGTGAGTACACACTTGCACACTTGTTGTCACTGTAAAGCTGCCTTGACTTGACTTGAGCTTGAATTAACACAACAATAATTATAAGTGTGTGTGTGATTCTGTTGTACTGAGATGCCGTCTCGTTCCCAGACGAGGTGGAGCGCTTCCGGCAGGTGTTTGTGTCGTGCGTGTGGCTCACCTACAGGAGGGAGTTTCCTCAGCTGGAGGGGTCGAGTCTGACCACTGACTGTGGCTGGGGCTGTATGCTGCGCAGTGGACAGATGCTGCTGGCACAGGGGTTACTGCTGCACCTCCTGCCCACAGGTCTCGGATACTTTCACATTTCTTTATTTGCATGTCAATTAAATGCAGGAAGTAAAGCAGTAGCACTTTATTTTACAGTCCTGTTTTGCATGAACATACTGGCCTGGTTTCACAGACAGGGCTTAGATTAAGCCAGGATTGGGCCTTAGTTTGGTTAGGACATTTAAGTCATTTATTTTTAATGAATAGTAGTTTAATAAAAGTAGTTTTAAGTTTATAAACATGCCTTAGAAAAAATATTACTGGTGTGCATCTTGAGACAAAGCAATGGCATTGACATGTTAATATATATATTTTAATAGAATCTAATCTGAACCCATGTAGTTCCCTTAAATTACTCAGTATTAAGTAGATTGATGGTGCACTTACTGTAAAGTAAAGTGCAACCAATAAAGCAATATATTAATGATGCAAAATGTTTCTAAGACTTTCTTTAAATGTATTTTTTTAAATGTATATAATTACTTTTATTAGCCATACATAATCACAACAAACAACTGTTTAAGTAATAGTTAAGTAATCTAGACTGTTTGATTAAGTGTATTAATATATACACTACTGTTCAAAAGTGTTTTGAACACTAATGTTTGTCTCTTTTACTCACCAAGACTGCATTTATTTGATCAAAAATACAGTAATATTTGGAAATATTATTACAATTTCAAATAACTGTGTTCTATTTTAATATATTTTAAAATGCAATTTTTTCCTGTGATCAAAGCTGAATTTTCAGCATCATTACTCGACTCTTCATCGTCACATGATCCTTCAGAAATCACTCTAATATGATGATTTGATGCTCAAGAAACATTTCTGATTATTAGCAATGTTAAAAACAGTTGTGATGCTATATATTTTTTTATGGAAACCGTGATGCATTCAGGAATCTTTAATGAATAGAAGAACAGCATTTATTTGAAATATAAATCTTTAGTAACATTATAAATGTCTTCACTGTCACTTTTGATCAATTTAATGCATCCTTGCAAAATAAATAAAACAAAAACTTACTGACCCCAAACTGTAACTGCGTACATTCTTCTCTCTATATCCCAGACTGGAGGTGGTCGGACTGTCATCCGCTGGCAGACGTTGATTTTGAGTTGCTGAAGCCCCGCTCTCCTTCCCGCCCGACTGGCATGTCCCTGCCTTCCTTTAGTTCTTCCTGGACCAGCCCCATTTCCCAGCGGGACCCCGGCTCTGGCAGTGCTGAGGGTCACAGACGGACCCCTGAGCAATGCCCTGCAGCCAGACATGACCCTCAGGTGGAGGCGTTACACAGGAAGGTGGTGTCTTGGTTTGGGGACCATCCCTCGGCTCCGTTTGGGGTCCACCAGCTGGTGGAGCTGGGAAAGGAGTCCGGGAAGAGGGCAGGGGACTGGTACGGCCCGTCCATAGTGGCACATATGCTGAGGTGAGAGGAGAACAAATGAACATCAGTGTACATTGAACTGAACTGTGTGACTTATTTAATGTCCTTTCTTCTACCAGAAAAGCAGTGGCTAGAAGCCCGGAGTTTCACAGCCTTGCTGTATACGTGGCTCAGGACTGCACGGGTGCGTCTTGTGCATCATGTGATCATTTGACAAAAACAGTTAGCGAAACTGAAACTTTGTTAATGTACATGTTTGTAAGTGATGTTTAGCTCATACTTCTGCTTCTGTGTGTGTGTGTGTGTGTGTGTGCTGCAGTGTATAAGGGAGATGTCATGGGGTTGTGTGAGTCGGCCCTGACACAAGAGCGGCCCGAGTCCGGTGGCACAGGATGGAAATCAGTCATCATTCTAGTGCCAGTGCGACTCGGAGGAGAATCCTTAAACCCCTCCTACATTGAGTGTGTTAAGGTACATGTACTGCATATGAATTCACGAAAAAAATAATTAATTTGTTTGAAAATAAAAAAATATAGATAAATTATGAAAGCTTGTTTCCGCCACTGGGTACATTATTTTTATTTTTTTTATTTCTAAAACACAATTCTGAATCTTTTCTCCCAATTTTGAGTTTATATGTCTTATTTCAAACTTTTTTTTAAATCTAAACTCAGAATTGCAAGATATAAACTAGCATTTCTGAGGAAAAAAGTCAGAATTTTGAGATATAAAGGCGCAATTACCCTTTTTATTTTGTAATTTCGTTGCAAAAAAATTATAATTGTGAGATGTAAACTCTGAATTCAGAGGAAAATAATCTAAATTGTGAGATGTAAACTTGCAATAACTTTTTTTTTATTTACTTTATTTTTATTTTTTATTCCATGGTGGAAACAAGCTTTCATAGTAATTAAATCACTTTGCAAACTGGGCAAAATCATTTTAATTTTATATTTAATATAATATAACTTTTTTTATTACTTAAATAAATGGCCTTGTGTTGACATTTGTTTTAAATGAACAATCTCTTCTTTTCTAGAACATCCTCAAGTTAAACTGCTGTATAGGTATTATTGGAGGGAAACCCAAGCATTCTCTGTTTTTTATTGGCTTTCAAGGTACGTGTCTATTAAGAACTATGATTTGATTGGTTACCGTGTTGCTGTCTGCTCTCTGATTGGCTGCTGTCTGTCTTCCAGATGACCAGCTATTGTATCTAGACCCACACTACTGTCAGCCGGTGGTGGACGTCACCCAAGGCAACTTCTCTCTGGAGGTGAGACCGAAAGCAACCCTCTTAATTCGTACAGGAAAAAAACAAAACATTATAATATTTATAATTTCAAAGTCTTGTATGAAGCTGAAGTCTCTCGTTTCTCTCGTAGTCTTTTCACTGTAACTCACCCAGGAAGATGAACTTCAGTCGTATGGACCCCAGCTGTACCATCGGGTTCTACGCACAGACGAAGAAAGACTTTGAGTCGTTGTGCTCAGCGGTCAGTGAAGTGAGTGTCTTGTTTGAATCTGTAACACTAGAAGGAATTGATCCAAGAAGGTAAAGATCCTTTGCTTCCGGTGCATAGTCAAAAAAAGTAAATGCAGACAAACAAAGGAGTTGCTAAAGGTGTCCTGAAGGTGAAGGTGAGCACTGAAGAAAGCAGTGTGCTGGAAACCTTTGCTGATGCACGTATCCCCTTTAATTCACTTACACTTTGCAATTTACACTTAAAGGAGAACTCAGGGCAATTTTTAAGTTAATCTTAATCGTTATACCTTTGTGAGTACTGTCTATAGAAAAAAGAACGAACCGGATTGGTGCTTGCAACACGGAGCTGCTACCGCTAATGCCCAGAGCTCCCACTCAGCTAAACAGCAGTTATGGGGGCATAGTCATAAAGAGTGTTTTTGTGCCTCTTAACAGACACAAAATGCAATTAAAATGTCTGTCCAACATGAACAGGGTCCTTAGATGACAACAAGATGCGTTTAGCAACTTAGCCATTGTTTAAATTCACCTAAATAGTGTTTTAGACGGCTAGCTGTAGTCTCGCGCTGAAGTCCCGTGGGAACTCCCGTTGTAGCCGGAAAAAGGTAAATACACATGTGCAGGAGGAGGAGCGTCGTGTGTGCGAAGAGTGATGATCGGAGTTGCTCACAAATGAAGAAGAAATGGTTCGTAACGTAATTATGGAGAATATAAAAGATTTTGAACACATGGAAGAGGCTTTTGAGTTTGGTCGTCCTTATTTATTCTAACCAGAGTATACAGACGAAGAACTAGCCTCACACTCTTCTCACACACACAACGTTTTCCGGTGAAAATTCTTATGTTGGTCATACTTATAAAAAGTAGAATCTGAACGCCAGTATCAGTATACACCGGCGCGGCGACTGACAGCCGCACATTCTCCTCAAAACATTGGATTCATCCGCGCTGTGCCGTGCCGAGTCACAACCCACTTGAAGTTGATAATTCCACAAATAACTGCAATTGCAGGTTTTGACCAGAGATGGCGACAAAGAGGAAAAACCTGCGGACTGCAGCTTTAAATTTTATAAAGATCTCTTTAGGTTTGAGACTTTGAGCTTTGAAACTTTACAGATCTTATACATGCATAAACCTCTAACATGACACACTAAAGAAAAAGGAAAACAAAAAAAATCGCATCATATGACCCCTTTAAAGCATATTAAAAACATTACATAGACATATAAACAACATTAAATGCTTGATTTTCACCACAGAGGGACTTTAAATACAATTTCTCAGTACTTAAATTTGTAAAAGGGACATATTAAAATAAAGTCTAACCACATTTGTTGTTCTTTTCAGGCTTTGTCGTCGTCTAAAGAGAAGTATCCCATCTTTACTTTTGTGGAGGGCATGGGACAGAACTACGGACTGGAGGGGCAGAGCGCGGGCTCGCAGGACGGTCCGGCAAACATTTTCTCATGCAACCGAACGAGCAGGAACAATAAGAGAGGAAGCACAGATGAGTTTGTGCTCCTGTGAGGAGCGTATGGCATGTAACGCTGCACTGAACCTCATGAAACTGCTGTTCCTCACGTCTGTACACTGATAAATATAACGCGCAGCTGACATTGAGAATCTCTGTCTAGGTCATATTCCAAAACTAAGAAATTATGGTTTGCATTAGGAAAATGTTGCGTATTTTTAGAATTATTTATTAGTAGTTAAACACATTTTTCACCTATTTATCATTACCGTAATGCCAAAAAAACACGTATTCTCCGTAATGTGATGTAAAAAATGCTACATTATTTAAATGCCTTTATGCAAAGTTTTAGTAAAACAAAAAACAAAACAAAAAACGCGATTTTAATTCTCTGCATTACAGTATAAGCATGCTTTGCATTATGGTAATGAAAATTGTAAGATGAAAAATGCATCAATTATCAGTGTAATAATTCTAAAAAAAATACGGTTTATTTTCTTTATGCATACTATAATTTTGGGGTGACACCTACATTTCTTTGGTAAATTATCTGTACATTTATGAATGGATGAGGAGCTTTCTCTTATCAGCTCAATTTGCAACCGATTCGGCCTCACACACACTAAGGTTTTACTTCCTCCTGTTTGTCTCACACACTGAACACATGATCCTGCTGTTGTGTCGCTCTTTATGAAGGTAAACGGGTACTCTCTAAGTGTGTTTCTCTGAGACTGCTCTATAACTGGACAGCACTGAAGGGATTATGGGTAATTTTGACATTGAGAAAACCTCCTGGTCGCTGTATGGTATGTCTGGTTTTCTAAGTCGTGTATATTGTACATCTCTCAGCTGTGTTTGAACTGAGTGTGTTTTTGTTTTAAGTCGTTGTGCTGTCGTTTGTCGTCAGTTTACAGCTTTCTCTTATTTAATTGTATATTTTATGGGGGATCACAGCCGTTGTACCTCCTCAAGCTCTGGGAGACTGTGTGGCATTTGAGTTTGGTGCTGGAAGCTGTCTGAATATTTGATGTCTGATTTGCTTTTGCTTGTTCAGGTCAACCAAATTAGCTGTTACTGTCCGATCTTATTTAAGCTGTTAATTTTATTTTTACAACTTGTATTTTTGGTCATAGTTCTGTCTGAGGATGCACCGGGATGAAGCTGAACTACTGTCACTGTTTGAACAATCATTTTTGAATAATAATACTATTACTAGATTTTTTTTTTTTTTTTTTTTTTTTTCATTTTGGATTCTCTCTCCTGAACATACATGCTCAAACGGACCAGTGGACGAGAGGGTGATTTGCCTCTGTATGGATTATTATTATAATTTTTTTCATAATTGGAAGATGGAAACTTTGAATTAAAAGTAAGAGAGAAGTAAATTGTTTATAATTCCATAATTTCCCAACTGAGTATATGTCCTTAAAATAACTTCAGGTATTTTTAAACAACAGTGTTTGAACTGAGTTGTCTATTTTTATCAATTATTGTGCATTGTTATCTATTTTTATGCATCCATTGAATAGGAGAGCTACTGGCCTGCTTGCTTTTGAGGTTTCGGTGTAATTTTAACTAAAGTCCGTCAAAATTAGAACAAAGAAAAATGATGAAAAGAGTGATCATTTTTATTTATTTATCTCTGACTTGTCATCTGCAAGCTCTTAAGGAGTCCTGCCCCAGTTGTCTGTTCTGTAAGATCATGGAGAGAAGGAAAAAATCTAAAACTATAAAATGCAACAGACAATATAATCATATTTAGCTACACTGTAAACCTGAATAAGTTGGCAAAACTAAAAAAAATTGAGGTAATCAGTCACATAAACATTTTTAAGTTAAGAGATTCAAAGTTTAAGTGAGCAGAACCTGCAGATTTATATAGTGTGCTCATACGTTTGAATTGCTCTTAACATGAAATATTTGAGTAAGCTAATTTATACATTTAACCTAAAAATGATTATCATGTCATTTCAATTTAAGTACTTTTAGTAGTGGAAGTTAGCTAATTGAATAAATGCCAACTTGTTAATTGGTAACACAATGCTTTTATAGTATCAGCATAGCAATTGCTGAATGAGTGTGGTTGGGCAAGGCAAGTTTATTTATATAGCACATTTCATTCACAGTGGTAATTCAAAGTGCTTTACATAGAAGAAATTAAAATAATTACATAAATAATAAAATAAATAAGAATAATTAAAACAGTTTAGAAAATAAAATACAGTGCAAACAGTGGGTCGAACAGTGGCACAGTGCTCATTCAGTAAATGCAAAGCTAAACAGTGGTAATTCAAAGTGCTTTACATAGAAGAAATTACATAAGAACATTAAACATATCTCAAACTCAGCTCATGCTCCACTCGTCAACATGATGGCGACACTCAAAAAAAAACATAACACAAATTTCTTCTAAATTAGCATAGCAAAACATTAAGCACTACTAAATATCCCACTTAAAATTCATCTCGTACAACAACAACAACAAAAAAACATTAAATGACACTTAATTTTAGAATTGACTCTCCCTTTTGAGTGTCATGGTTTCAAAGCATTCTGGGAAAGAAAAATTCCTTCAGTTAAATTTTAATTTGTCTAAATTAAAAGAAACAAGTTCATAAAAGACTTAAAACAATTAAACAATTCATATATTTTTTTAATGTGTCAGTTTTGATAATTTAAAAGGAAAAAGAAAGTATTTAAAAGTTCTAAATACTCGAAAGTTAATTTGATTGAACTAATTTGTTCAAATTTAAGTTGTCTACTCAAACCAATTATTTTGAGCAATGGGGTTTACAGTGTATAGCAATGAAAAATATGTATTATTAATCATTTTGTACCTATACAGTTCATGTCAATATTAATAAATCCCAATTTTTGATTTTAAAGTCCCCCTGTAGTCAAAAATTGTATCCATTAAAACTCATCTTTGATCATCAAAATTACATATTTCAACTTTTTTCCTTCTCATTTAGTACACACGGTTCTATGATTAGCCCCGCCTCCACTCACTCACACCAGCTCAGAGATCCAGTCGTTGATGGTAGTTTGTGACGTCAGAAACACCAGCAATTTCAAACTGTGTCTTTGATTCACTGCAGTTTAAGAACAAAAATACTCAGCAATAGAATTGACTTATGAATTTACACATGGTTTGTCTTAAAGCATATTAAAATACCACATAGACATATAAACAACATTAAAAGCTTGATTTTCACCTCAGGGGAAATTTAAGGACATTTTGTTATATATATTTTCGTTGCTGAATTGCAAAAAATGTGGTTTTGAAATGAAATAAATTTGTGAAAGAGGTTGACAAAATGTATGTGCTAACTTTTATTTTAAAATGGTTAAAAGCTTTTATTTTGTAGCCATAAAACGTCTTTTCCTTTGAAGCGTCGTGGCGGACCTTTATTTTGAAGGGGTGTGAAGGGCGGGGCGCTGAGTGACTTCCGGCTGGCCGAAGACAGCGGCAGCAGCGCTGAGATCAGGGCGGATTCACAGAGTCTGTAGAAACATGGACGGTCAAGGCAGAAAAGTGGTGGTGTGTGACAACGGGACCGGGGTGAGTGTGATAGCGGACCTCATACGGCTCTGCCCGGTCTGAAGGATGTTTTATTTTGCGCTTGTGTGTGTTTAAATGACGGCTTGCAAGAGAAAGATGCAGCGGAACAGGAAGTGAAATGATAGCACCTTATTTTACACTGTGATTATCTGTGATTTACACACGAACTGAAATGTGGAAATAACACTGATCAGATGTTCAACAATCATAGATCACGATATATTATAAATGGTGTTGCATGTGGATGTTTAGAAGGAGCTGTGTATATTTATTGACATGATTGACGTTTACAGATATTTTGATTTATATTTTAATGAGGTCGCAGTGTGAGCATGCATTATTGATTAAATGACATGTCTATGCGCGTTTATATCAATGATGCTTGACTATCTGTGTCTGTAAAAGCAACGATAAAGATGGATCTCTAACTCACTTCCGAGTTTGTAATCTCACATCTGGCCGAGAGAGGAAGTGACATGCTAGACAAACCAAACACATTCCATCATCATTCTCTCGCTGTCTGATAACAAATGCTATTGATATGATAGTCAAATGATACACAAAGTGACTCCAAATTATATTATGGTGCATATCCTGTATTACCATATTATTATATGTCGAGAAAAACACCATATTAAATGTCCAGAACAACCTATTTTATATGGTAATGGTCCAAAAGGCATGATATTACCATAATACGGGTTCATATTTTGTGGTAAATGTTCACAAAACATGCCATTACTGTAGTACATGTCCAAAAGAGATGCTATTACCATAGTACATACAACATATAAACATTACCCTGGGACAAAAGAAGAAAAACTCAAATGTGAGACTTTCTCAGGTGAACTTTAGGTTAGATGTGTCGCATTTTCAATGTAATTACTATGGTATATGTCGTTTTATTATTATGGATGATGACAACCGGTGAAACGCCTAATTTAGTTGTTTGTCATGAAGTGCGCACTAATGTTTCTGATAAATGTCTAGAAGCATCTTTTTTTTTTTGCGTGTTTCTGATTTTTAATGACTAGCTGTCTTTCTTTCGGTCTGTATTATTACTAATATTTTTAGGAAAAAAACTAAACATTTTTAGTTTGAGTAATTTCGTTGTTATTTATTTATTATTCAGCTTTAATCTAGCACTTAGTTTTAACAGTTTCCCCCCTTTTTTTCCTTCTGATTGGTGATATTTGTAATGATGTAACTCTCTGTCTGGCTGTCTTTCAGTTTGTGAAGTGCGGATATGCCGGCTCTAATTTCCCGGAGCACATTTTCCCAGCTCTGGTGGGGAGACCGATCATCCGCTCCACTGCCAAAGTGGGAAACATCGAGATCAAGGTAAAGTTTCCTCATTAAACGGCACCCTAAATCTTTCCCTACACCGACACCATGATTAGGGCTCTGCTCCAATCACTCAGTGAGCTGCTTTGCTGTATACACCCTACATGGGCATCTGTCTCCTATCTGGCATCTAAAGACACCAAACTAGCGCTGAAGAACTACAGCCGACTGTCAGCTAGCATGCGTGTTCTGCGTCTGCGTGTAAATGAGACAACGGTCTATTTCTGAAGATGTATTTATCTATTTTCATCATTCAAAAAGGGAAACCAGCGCTACATGCTGCAGACACACGAACCGTAAACAAAGCCGCGCAAGCTTACCGTTTTGACTATCAGTCCTGCTGATCACTTTCTTTATTCCACTCTCCTCCTGTTAATATTAAAATATTCTCCCGGGAACACTCCGGTATGATGACGTAAAATAAGAACATCCTTCTGTCTGTATAGTTTTGACTTCTTTGCTTTTGGTGTTTTGCTATTATTCTCATACACTGACTCGTTCACTAAACTGAACAGCCAATCAGAGTTCTCTCTCTCACCGACGGCGTCCAACTAGGAAAAAAACTACGCTGGGCGACGCTCAAAAACTTCCCGACGGCCAATCATCGGCTTTGTGTGTCCCGGGCTTAAGGGTGTGTTCACACTTTCGTTTGGTCCGGACCCAAAAAAAAATAATTTGTCCTGGTCCGCTTAGCGTTCACATTGGCATTTTAACACCGAACCTAAAGATACCGAACCTAAAGGCATAGGGATTCGTTCACAACCTGATTGGTTGGCTTTTATGACACATATTTTGCGACTGAACTTCTCGAACACAATGCTGTGTTCTGGGATAAATGCGCTCAGCACTGTATGTGCGTAGCTACATATGATGGTATTCTGACCAGCTGAGAACTCGTGGAGAGCTTATAAAATGTTTAAAGGAGTCAAAACAGCGTCAGGAATCCCTCCGACACACACACACACACAGATCTGCTGTGAGGAGACGCGGCTCTGATGTCTGTACTGAACTGTGATGAGCAACATCACGACTATGGTGAGAAAACAGGAACGCTTGAGGATTTTTTAGGGTCGCATCTTTTGACATCATGTCCTGTTTTTGGTTTGTTTACGTGTGTTCGGTCCGTGTTGTTCATATTTCAGTCGAACCGCACCAGAGTTGGTTTGGAGGCGGACTGAGGCTCATCTTTTTAGCGTCTCGCTCCTCTTGTTTGATGCATCAGGGTTCAGACGGCAGCGTTCACACTTATACAAATGAACCGCACTAACAGAGCAGTCGCACCAGAGTTCGCTTTAATCCAACCAAACATGTCAAGTGTGAACACACACTAAGTGACAATAAAGTAACTAGAGCCGGGGTGTCCAATCCTTCTCCTGGAGGGCCACTCTCCTGCAAAGTTCAGCTCCAACCCCAAATAAACAGCTGAACCAGCTAGTCAAGCTCTTCTAGACATACTAGAAACTTCTAGGCGCGTGTGTTGAGGTAAGTTAGAGCCGTGTTTAGCTAGGTTTCCATCCACCTATTTTTATGTATATTGCATAAAAAAAATGCTAGATGGAAATGCCGAGATGTGCATTAAAAATGAATGCAAAAAAAAATGTGATCCGATAAGAAACCATGCATGCGCATAAACTACAATGGAAACACATTTACCAAATAAATTCCTCGATGCGCATCAAAAAAGACTTGACTGCGCGATGGTATGGTTTAACTAAAGTAATTTATTATATTCAAAAATTATTATTTACAATTATTATTTAAAACTTCCATTTTTCTTAGTGATATTTAGCGCCAGTTTATCATGAATATAGATTTTGTTCTCTTTAGCTCACTGGATAGAAACGCTGTTTTATTCGCAAATGTTTTGTGCGATATTACAATTTTGCGTTTAAGTTCAATTCTTACTTTGGATGGAAACAGAGCTATTGTCTATAGGTATCGTAAGACCTTTTGGGACAGCCTACATGTCAAGTGCACATTTATGATGCTTTTAGATTCACTAGACTTTGAATCAGAGGTTGTAAATCGTCAGATTTCAAAGAAGCACCATGGTGTTATTTTGTAAGAAACGGCTACTTGTGTAACTTCCCGCTTGAGTTGAAGTTCCTGCTGAGTGTTTGTCAGTAGGGCTGGAGCCCACGTGAGCTGTGAGAGGGGTTTATGGGTTTCTCTGATTTAAAATAATAATAATAATACTCTTTCAGGGAAAATCCAGAAATATTGAGATGTATATTTATTATTGCCAAAAGAGACCCGTTTTAGGCATATCACCAACTCTCAGTCCTGGACCCGTTTTTAGCTACAAACACAGTATGATTTCTAAGACAAGTGATGGTGTTATTTTTAACATATATTATTTAATGCTGTAAATGCTTTTTTTACTACAAGTAGTCTTCAAATAAACAAGTGCTTTTTGTTTTTCCACACAAAAATCCGGTTCCTAAATTCCTTAATTCTCTACCATATTTTATTTGTTTATATGAAACATGTATATTTTTGGGCAAATAAGACAGTATGTCATGTAGTTAAGTTGACGTTTTATTAATGTAATGTACTTTTTTTGGTTTTGTTTTCCCATTAGCTTCCACACACCAGTTTCTGTTCCCTGTGTATTTAAGCCTGGAGTTCGGTCTTTTTATTGTCGATCTATGTTAACGTGGTTGGGTTTGTTTCCCACGGTCCTACAATCTTGTTTTGTTTAGAACAAAAGTATTGTTTAGATTTAAACACAATGTTATTAACACACACACACACACACACACACACACACACACACACATATGTGCTAATGAGTTTTATGCCTCTGTAATCACCCTGTGTTTCACACAGAAACACAATATTAATTTCATATATGGTAGATCTCCTCATTCTGAACAATTTTAGCCTCAAGAACAACTGCTGTCAATCAAATCGTTCGTTAAATATTTGAGAATATTTAAAAAAAACTACTTTTGCGAACTAGGCCTAGGTTTTTTGCTCAACCTCAATAAAACCACTGCTGTACAATTCTGTTGGCATTGCAGGGTGATCTAGAAAAGAGCGTGGCAAAACATACTCAAGCCTACTAAACGAAAACTCAACTTAAATTAGGCAAGCGCACGCGACATATGACTCTAAACAAGCATGCAAACTTTTATGGAGTTCGGACGCTATAGGTGGCGTGGCGCTATATACTGCTATTTCCTATGGTAAATTCTCTGATTTGGCTGTAAATGGTGTTTTCCATCTATTTTTTAAGTGGTTACAGGCTTGCTAAAGAAAACATAATACCATTTTACGCATATTCTTAAAGGCCTTAAAGTGCTTGAACCACGTTAATTGCGCTATATCTATCTCTCTCTCTCTCTCTCTATATATATATATATATATATATATTAATTAAATATTTCTTTAAAAATGAACAAATCTCCATCTGACGTTGTAGATAATTACTGATGGAGTTGACAGAACAAATCGAGGTACAACAGATTAAGCGCTAGTAAATATTTTTTGACTTATTTGAACTAATGTTAAATGTATGCATTTAAAAGCAAAACTGCTTTTTACTAAACTGAAACGTAAAAAAAAATCGTTTCTTGAAATGAAATGAAATATAAAAAAGTATTTTATTTTTCAGCTAGTTGCCAAGGCTTGATGAACTAAAATAACTAAAATAAAAATGTATAAGCTATATTGACAAATTACTTAAATTAACTAAAATTAAATGGAAAATATAAAGACAAAAACTGACTTAAAACATAAGAATAAAAAAAACGATAAATTATGCTAAAATAACTCTGCAATGAATGCCCTGAATATACAGGTTTCCTTTGTTTTTATGAATTTTGAATATAAGGCGTGTTGTGGCTCTCCTGAAGAGCGCTGATCCTGCATCCGTTTACATCCGGTCCTCCTGTTCTCTCTCTCTGTCCTGTGTTCCTGTAGGACTGTAGACGGATGGTAAGTGTGTGTATGGCTGTGAGTTCAAGAGCTGCTAGCGGTTTGATCAAAACTAACTACGAGTTCTTCTCTCACTAACCCCGATGAAATGATTTTGCTTGTGTGTGAGCGATGTTTGCCATTACCCAGCATGCACTGCTCTGTGCTGATTGACACGAGTGTGCTGTGTCTAAAGAGGATATACAGGGTTCATGCTCGGAAAACCTGGAAATATTAATTTACTATAACAACACCAATGGCAACCCTGGTTCATTCAACAACTTTCTCTAGACCTTTACTCACTTTTAATGACTGGATTGCAGTGATTTTTGCTGTCGTTAGTCAACTCATGAGTGAATTTCATAAAATAGTATACATTGATGCAATGAAAATACTAGTTTATTTTCCCATCTAACACTTAATTCATCTTTCACGGCTTCCGTTCACCTCGAAGTGAAAGATAACGTGGCACTGAGCCTCCTGACCTTTGACCTCTCCTCTGTGACCCGCAGGATCTGATGGTGGGCGACGAGGCGAGCGAGCTGCGCTCCATGCTGGAGGTGAACTACCCGATGGAGAACGGGATCGTGAGGAACTGGGACGATATGAAGCACCTGTGGGACTACACCTTCGGCCCCGAGAAGCTCAACATCGACTCGCGAAACTGCAAGATCCTGCTCACGGAGCCGCCCATGAACCCCACCAAGAACCGGGAGAAGATCATCGAGGTTTGTTGCGTTATTCTACGCCTCTGATGGAGCTCGCTGAGGTTTGTGTCCATGGGATTTATTTGTAACCCTCTTTTCCCCTCCCTGTAGGTGATGTTCGAGACCTATCAGTTCTCAGGGGTTTATATCGCCATCCAGGCCGTGCTCACGCTTTACGCTCAAGGTACTGAACCTGCCAACGGGCTTTAACCAGAGGCCAGAGCTGGTGGTGATCACCACACGTTAGCTTCTTTACGACAACATGCACTGATGAAAAGTGCATTATAGAGACAGAAGAAGACAGTAAGGAAGTTAATGGAGCCGTTTCTGATTTCATGTTGTTTCTAATGGTCAGAATGAAAGATTTAAAAAAGAAAATATTAAATATAAAAAAAAAAGATCAAATAAAATGTAGTAAATATTACATATAATATATAATACATATTAAATACGTATATTTATATATATTATATATAAAAAAATATTAAATATTACATTTATATAAATATAAAAAGTAACAAAAGAGTAATAAATACTAAATATGATCTATAAATATATACAAAATTAAGTAATAAATGTAATAAATATTAAATGCAACATAAATATAAATGACTAATAAATATAAATAATGTTAAATATGATTTTTATGTTAATATTTATGTGTATAAAAACAATAAACCTTTATAAACGTAATACATGCATGAATATATAATAAATAGTAAATGTATAAGGTATATAATACTAAATAATATAAAATAATAAAAAGTTATATATTAGGGCAGATCAGATGTTTCGATTCCCGATTCGACTCAATGAATATAGATTTAATACAAATCCTATTTATAAAAAAAGAACGGTGAGCATAAGTTTACAAGTGGTTAATTAATAAAAAGAAATTAAGAGCCACAAACCTGTATATTAAACTTTTTATTTTAGGTACACTTGGGTACATTAAAACCCAACTTCAAATGCATACTATGAATAGACAGGATTTTGATGAAAGATGAAAAATTTATGCTGTAAATTCAATTGACAAGTCAGAACAGTCGCATGCCTTAATAAAACTGGATCAGGTTATTTTATGTTTAAGAGAAACTAACATAAAATCTCACGGTATTCGCTGTAGCATGGAGACTGCAAGCCTATGAACTGTGGAGGAAAACTAATACTGGCTTTTGGGTGATGGATAAATATGGGAAAAATCGATTTTGAATCGACCACATTTTAAAAAACGATTACCGGTAATCGAAAAAGAAAAAAATTTGCCCAGCCTAATTATATATAGTTATAATTATATATTAAATTCAATATATAAATGTAAATAATTGAATAAATAATCTATAATATTTAAAAAATAAAATTAAGTAGTAAATACATTTTTTTTTAATGCAATACAAATAAATAATAAATATAATATATAAAAATGATAGTTAAATACTATTAAACATAATATAATATAATATATGTCCTCTGCAGGTCTGCTGACGGGTGTAGTGGTGGACTCTGGTGACGGTGTCACTCATATTTGTCCAGTGTACGAAGGCTTTTCTCTTCCTCATCTCACGCGCCGTCTGGACATCGCTGGACGAGACATCACGCGCTACCTCATCAAGGTGCATCTCTCACACACACACACACACACACACACACACGTTTTCATCAGTCTCACTCAATCCAGTCCAAATGCGTTTAGTGTAAATATTACCATATCTGAAAAAGTTAACGAGTCCGCTCAACATGTCAGTCTAGTGTGTATTGTAATCACTGTGTTTGTGTTCTTAACATATAAATAAATTTTTCGCACATTTGCTTTTCAATAGTTCTGTTTTCAGTTAACAACAGCTACACTGTAGTCCACTATAAATCAGATTTGATAGGCGGATTCCTCAGAGAAATGTCCAGACTGAATGTAACGCTCTCGGTGTGTGTGTCTCCAGCTGTTGCTGCTGAGGGGTTACGCCTTCAACCACTCGGCGGACTTCGAGACGGTGAGGATGATGAAGGAGAAGCTGTGTTACGTGGGCTATAACATCGAGCAGGAGCAGAAGCTTGCGCTGGAGACCACCGTGCTGGTGGAGTCCTACACGGTACATATGAACACACACGCTCTGCTCAGCATAATCTAGTGGGCATTTTAAGATATAATAAACCCTCTCAATGGTAGACTGGAGCAATAATGCCGGCCTCTGGGATGCCACTAGAGGGCAGCAGCGGCGTGTGGAGTGAGCTCATCCTCAGTGATTAACCGACTCTGTCCTCTGTCTGTGTTTGCAGCTGCCGGACGGGAGACTGATTAAAGTGGGCGGCGAGCGTTTCGAGGCTCCTGAAGCTCTGTTCCAGCCTCACCTCATTAATGTGGAGGGAGTGGGTGTAGCCGAACTGCTCTTCAACACCATCCAGGCGGCCGACATCGACACCAGGTCACTTCAGATACACACATTTCACACTCAGCATTCCGTATAACGGAATATATATCACATGTTATATCTTTTTGTCTAATATTATCATATTTGTATCAGTTGCTTTGTTTTTACAAACATGTTATATATAAAATAAAATAGAATACAACTTAAAAAATTTAATAAATAAAAAATGAAATAACTTGTAAAGTAGTACACATAAAATATATAATTAATGTATAATTTTAAAGTTATAATAATATTTAATAATGTTAATTATATTTTATAATATTGTTAGTATATATTAATATATTTTTTAATTATATTTATATATTATATAATATGTGTTGCATATTATATATATTTGTTCAAATATTATCTTATTTTTATGTATTTTTTTTTGTCTTAGGCTACGGTTTACCAACACATCATGTAAAATCTTTAAAAAATATAAATAATAAATTGTTAATATTTGAAATAAGTTTTAAAATAATAAACAAAATATGTAATTCTATAATATCATTTTAATAATGTTAATTATTATAATATTGTCATTGTTAGGTCATATTATTATTATATATATGTATGTGTTACAATGTATTATATATTCATGTAGGATATAATATAGCATTTTATGTATTATATCTTTTATATATATTGTCAAATTATTTTATTTTTATGCGTTTTACCAACACATCATGTAATATATTTGAAAAAAATACATAATAAATTGTTAGTAATTTTTTTGTGTGTTTTAAATAAGTTTTAAAATACTAAACAAATATATAATTCTATAATATATATATTTTTAAATTATAATAATATTGAATAATTTGATTCATATTTTTATAATTATAATATTATCGTTATTGTATCAGATTTTTGTGTACATGTGTATACACACTCATATTTGACTCTCTTTCTTCCAGGGCTGAGTTTTACAAGCACATTGTGTTGTCGGGCGGTTCTACGATGTATCCTGGTCTGCCGTCCCGCCTGGAGCGTGAGCTCAAGCAGCTTTACCTCGAGAGAGTGCTGAAGGGAGACGTCGACAAGCTCTCGGTACCGGCACCTCTTTATGAACCACAGCTACATCTAATGCAGACTCGCTCTAGAATACAGGCATCCTAAAAAACACATTTGTCCACAAGTTCTGACCACTAGCAGTTTGCAACTTCTTTATTTGAGGTGGACTATGGTGTCAGAAAATAAGTTATTTAACTAACTTAAAAAAACTAAACTCCCTCTGAATTTGGGACATTTTAATTTTTTTCCCCTAACCATGAGACAGTAACTGCAGATGCACTAAACCGATAACAAATATTAGCCATTTTGAAATGGATGAATCACTACCGCAGCAATTCTTGCCTCTGTGTCATAAATATCTAGAGCAATTTTTTAAATTTTTAACCCTTTTAAATTTTATTAGTAATGATTTCGCACACATACAGCATTGCTGTTTTACTGAATCTGTCGTCTTTTCTCTTTCTGTAGAAGTTTAAGATCCGCATCGAGGATCCTCCACGCCGTAAACACATGGTGTTTTTAGGAGGAGCGGTGCTGGCCGACATCATGAAGGACAAAGACAACTTCTGGCTGACCAGAGAGGAGTACCAGGAGAAGGGCATGCGTGTTCTGGAGAAGCTAGGCGTCACCGTTAGATAAATCACACACACACACACCCATATATACACATGCACACAAAACATCACACACGTCACAGGGTGGCATTTTGGCAGCGTAAACAGAGGTTTCCGGAAGTTTTTTGCCGACATACTTGAGAACAACGATCAAATACTTGAACTTCCTTTGCAATCCAAAAAACGCGCTTAATGTTTGTACGACATTCCAAATGTAAAGGTTCGTATCACTGCTGCACAACACGAGACGAAAAACGAAATGTTTATTTTGCTCACGAAGCCACCCGTTTATGCTGCCAAAATGAATCCTATAATCTAATGCATCCGGCATATCATGACCTTCTGTTTGTTCTGAGTCCTGTCCGTCTCATGAGTTCACATCGACCCTAATGAAGAGGAATATCGCTCTAAAAAGAGTAAGAAACAGGAGGATGTTGTGCATGTAAACAGACAAAACAATAAAAATATGTATTTTTAAAAAAAAATAAAGTTTCTTTGTTACAAAAAAAAATAAAGTTTTGTAATGAGGATAAAAATCGCTGCAGCAATTTGCTAATAAAAATGCTAAAGAATATAATAATTGTGGCCGATGGTATCAAACACATAGACGTTCATCCGAAGGCAGATTGCTTTTGCTGAAACGCCTACTCTCTATCTTACTATCTCTGTCTTTAATCTCCGTGTTGGTGCGCTTCATTATTGGATGTGCACTTCACCTGATGCCCTGGAAATAGCGAGAGAAAACTTCCCCAAATAACATTTGAAGAGAGTTCTTTTGTCAAATATCATCGCGAGGACGCTTTGAATGCAGCGTTAGTCTTCCTTATTGTAGTAATGAAAATCTGCATTGGGAAGTCTTCAAATATAGACTCTCTGTTCATGTCATTCCACCTGCGGTTCCAGGATCAGTTATTCCTTTCAGTCTAAAGGACTTTCATAAACAATAGCATCAATATCAGACTCCATTTGAAAGGGAAGTGATAGTGTTCTGCCGCATGTTTAGCATACAGTTAGAGCTGCAATCTAGAACCTCATTTCTGCGTTTGGCTGGGTGAATCTCATCAAACATGTCTCTCCAAAAACATTTCCCTCCAAAATCAACAGAAAGAAATGTTATAGTTCCTGTAAAGGAATGTTAGGGAGACCTTTTGCATTGTGCCATTATTTTCATACCCCCCATCCCAAATTCTCATTACCGTAATGCTAAAAATAAAATATCATTAGCATAATGCAAAAAAATCAACATTTTTATTACCGTAATGCAAAAAACAAAACATTTTCATTACTGTAATGCAAAAATTGTATTGTCATTACCAAAATGCAATTTTTGTAGCATAAAATGTGGTTGGTTTTTGCTGTACTGCCTTTTACGCTGATCTAAATGTTAAAATAATTGTACTTTACACTCATTACCGTAATGCAGAAAACTAAACATTTTCATTACCGTAATGCAGAAAACTAAACATTTTCATTACCGTAATGCAGAAAACTAAACATTTTCATTACCATAATGCAATTTTGTTTGAAGCATAAAACTAGGTTTGGTTTTTGTTGTACTACCTTTTATGTTGATCTAAATTTTAAAATAATTGTATTACGCTATTTGTACTCATTACCGTAATGCTAAAAAGAAAATATAATTACCGTAATGCAAAAAGTCTGCATTTTTATTACCATAATGCAAAAACTGTATCGTCATTACCATAATGCAATTTTGTTTGTAGCATAAAATGTTATTGGTTTTGTTATACTGCCTTTTATGCTGATCTAAATGTAAAAATAATTGTTACGCTACTTGTACTGTAATACAGTAAAAATGACAGTAATGGGGATATAATCAGAATCACCATCTTGTAGAATAATGGGAATTACAAAAAGTCAGGAAGTCAAATATTTGTGTACGTTATGTTAATGAGTCTGGGAGGTGAATGTGTATAATTGTCAAGAAAATAATGTCACAATGCCCCCCCCAGCCCCCCCACCAACCCCAAAAAAAAAAAAGATTGTAAAAAAGGGATAAGCAAATGTAATTGTGATTGCTTTTCTTTTTGATTGTGGGAGTTAAGTGAGACTCACACATGGAGAATTGTCGGTGAAACACGAGAGCAGCAGCAGTGTGTGTGTGTTTAGTGGCAGCTCATGCATGTTTCACACGCGTGCATAACCTTGTGTCCATATTCTATTGCAATAACCCTGCTTCCTTTTCATCAACTCATTTATTTAGTGAGTCTCAATCGAACCTCACGATTGTTCACATTCTCTACTTTTTTCTTATCGTTTTGTTTTTGCGTTCATGTTTTTTTTATCTTTGCTGTTTGTTGTCGGGTCATTGTCATGTCATGTCTTCACTACATCTAATAGTCTGGGTCTCGCTGACGCCCGATGGGTGTTTATGGGTCAGACGCTTCATTCCCAGACCGAAGGCGGCCATGATGTAACGGTTTACTGCCTGTTTGTAATATGAACGACATAATAATGATGGTATTGGTAATGATGATGATAATTTTTAGTGTTTGTACTCGTGACGGCGGTTTGGAAGCTGGATCAGTGATGTTTCTGTGTTTGGCTTCGGTTTGAACGCAGTCAGACTCTCCTCACTGTGTGACGACTCTTCTGATTTCATTCACACGCATTCTTCAAGTGCCAAGTCTGGGTATTGTAGTCATTTTGTTTGTTTTCTGCTCTTTTTTGTTTTTGTTTTGTTTGTAGCGTACTGCCTGACCACTGATTTGAATAAAGAAAATTGATTAATAACTCAACTGTTAAAGTGTGTGTGTGTGTGTGTGTGTGTGTGTGTGTGTGTGTGTGTGTGTGTGTGTGTGTGTGTGTGTGTGTGTGTGTGTGTGTGTGTGTGTGTGTGTGTGTGTGTGTGTGTGTGTGTGTGTGTGTGTGTGTGTGTGTGTGTGTGTGTGTGTGTGTGTGAGTGTGTGTGAGAAAGTCATTTTTCTTCATATGTGGCATGTAACTATGGAAGCGCACAAGGAATGTCTGGTTGCCATGTAGATGTGCTGTACACAAGCAGTGTCTTTTCTCTGTTCCTCTATTAAAGTGGTGATTTACAGTACCAGTCTTAGACACATGCTCATTATTTATTCATGTTTTTATCCATATTTTAGGTTATAAAATGTGTGGGGAAATGTAAACTGATATTTCCTACTGACACACTACAGCAAAAGATATAAATAACTGGCATTTTTCGGTAAAAAAAAAAAACACATGCCTGATACTTTAGCACAGTATTGTATACACGCGCGCGCACACACACTTAAAAAAAAAAAAAAAAAAAAAAAACGAATTGGACAGCACTCTGGAATACTTGATTCTAATTGGTCAGTCACCATATTTTGAGGTTAAATATTTTGTACAAATATTGTGTATATGACTGTTGTCAACGGCAACAGATTCCCTGTTTAGATGTGCTAGTTTTAATTTCTTTTCTATCACTTTTAAATCTTTCTTCTCACAAAAAAACAACAACTAAATATTGAATTTGTTTGTTTTATCTGGTAAGTAACCATTTAATAAGCGTGACTGTGTGTAGTCAGCCGGTCAATATCACTTCTTGCAATAATGCCAGGTTGACCGTACATTATCCCTAAATATTTAAAACACATGTATGCATGCATATGTGCTTTTGTTGTCCAGCCTCTCTCTGTCTCTCGGGCCTGGGCTGGATGAATGTACAATTACAGCTTTAGCAGGAATTATTTTTTTGCTTGCAACTTTAATACAAAGTGCTTTTCCTTGACATTTCTCAAGAAGGCGTCAGGTTTTTGGAGGTCTGAGTGATACAGTCATCTTGCACAGTGATACAGCGCTGTGTGTGTGTGTGTGTGTGTGTGTGTAGGAGGGGGTGATTGTGTTCACATTTGTTTCCGATTTTCTTCATGTAAACAGGGGGGGCTGTCAGACTCAGTGGGGCCTGTTTAAATTAAGGCCAGGCTGCTCTGCACACAGCGACTCACTCGCTGTACGTTACGTTTGTTTGTACTGAGAGACTACAGATAGATTTGCATAAATGACACAGAAATGCAAATTTGGAAGTTCACCCAAAAACACTGTCACATGTCGTTCCAAACCCACTTTTTGGCACTAAAAAAGTATCATAGAAGTCTATGTGGCTTGTGCACTTTATCTTAAGTCAAACAATATCTTTGTGTGAGGAACATATCAAAATGTGTCATTATTTGATATATATATAAAGAAAAAAACTCTTATATGTACTGTATATGCGTGTATGTATATATTTACAAGTGTAAATATGATTGGATGAATATGAATGATGACTTAGTTTTATTTGTTGTTGTTGTTGCATGAACTATCTCTTTAAGATAAGGTTTGTTTTGTGCCATTAGTCTTTTTTCTGCTTAATGACAAGTAACCTGGTACAGAAAACAGTGTTATCCACATAGTATATATCCCACAATTCCACTCTGCACTGTACACATGACTGAACTGCCCCGTGGGGAAGAGAATAGTTATTCTGTTCAGTTGAACATCCAGCACACAACAAGCCGATTCATTGGTGTATGAAATGAACCACAGACATGTTTACTATCAATATCATTATGCAACCGGACCGTGAGGGCAAATCTGGTGTAAATGCTTCTCTTCTAGTAGTTTTCAAAGGGTTATTTGCTGGAACAGTCAGCACTAGGGCATGCTGGGATTGAGTTTGGAGGACAATTATTATAGGCTATATTGCAGCATTCAAATATATTTCTCTCTTATATGCATATTATGAGAACATTTTCAAACTCATTTTACTTCAATAATATGACGTTTTATGTTAAACAGACTAACGTACCTGAATGGAGAGAGATGCAGATTACCTGACAGCTGTTTTGCAATTGGTTAACTTTAATGACAGAAAAAGTCTGAATTCTGAGATAAAAGGTCATAATCATGACTTTTATGTCATTGTATTTGACTTTTATGACACAATCATTTCAACTTTCTATATCATAATGACTAATGAGAAGGCCTATAATTTGTACTTTTTATTTAATAATTATGACTTAAACTTTTTTGATCGATTTTTTTTAAATATCCTAAAAAATAACTTATAGGCCTACAGAATGTTCTCTAATGGTTATTGTTAGGTTATTAATTATTAACCATGTAAAATATGTATATGTAAAATCAATTCAAATTAAAATGTTACAGATGTTTTTGTGTAATGAGAGATCTGAAATTAGTTTGATACGTCAGGGAAACAATAGAATAACATTAGGGGAACATTAGAATAATATTGATAACATTAGGGGAACATTAGATTAACGTTAGATTAAAGTTAGGGGAATGTTAGAATAACATAAGAATAACGTTATGGGTTTCAATAATGCTAGAATAACGTTAGGGGAACGTAAAATTTGTTTTAGGGGAATGTATGAATAACGTTAAAGGAACGTTAGTATAACGTTAGGGGAGCTTTTGAATGCATGAATAACGTTAGGGGAACGTTTGAATAATGTAATAATAACGTTAGGGGAACGTTTGAATAATGTAAGAATAACGTTATGGGTTTGAATAATGCTAGAATAACTTTAGGTTAGGGTAACGTAAACTTTGTTTTAGGGGAATGTATGAATAAAGTTAGGGGAACGTTTGAATAATATATGAATAACGTTAGGAGAACGTTTGAATAATGTATGAATAACGTTAAAGGAACGTTAGGGGAGCTTTTGAATAATGCATGAATAACGTGAGGGGAACGTTAGTATAACCTTAGGGGAACGTTTGAATAATGTAAGAATAACGTTATGGGAACGTTTGAATAATGTAAGTATAACGTTAGGGGAACGTTTGAATAATGTAAGAATAACGTTATGGGAACGTTTGAATGATGTAAGAATAACGTTATGGGAACGTTTGAATAATGTAAGAATAACGTTAGGGGAACGTTTGAATAATGTAAGAATAACATTATGGGAACGTTTGAATAATGTAAGAATAACGTTAGGGGAACGTTTGAATAATGTAAGAATAACATTAGGGGAACGTTAACGTCCCCTAACGTTAGGATAAAGTTAAGGGAGCTTATGAATAATGTTAGGGGAACGTTAGAATAATGTTAGGGGAGCTTTTGAATAATGTATGAATAACGTTAGGGGAAGTTTGAATAATGTAAGAATAACGTTCTACAAACCAAAAACTAACGTTCTATTTCCATTAAACCAAATACAAACCTTAAGAAAATAATGTTCTGAACGAAGAATGAACCAAAATCTGTTAGCTGGGTGGTTTAGTAGTTGTCCGGTGCGGTTCCTTTCACACAGCATGAGGTCGTCGAAAATGCCGTTTTGAGGCCTGAAAATGTACCGGCCTGAGTTCGGTTATAAAATGCGGTTGTGACTCTCGTAAGTAAAAAACGAATCGTGTGTTAACTTAATTGAATTAAGAGTGTAAAGGCAACGTGTTTTTCCTCTTCCTCCAAGTTGCTCAGATCCGGGTCTGTTTCCCATCATGCTGTCTGCTCATAAGAAACTGCTCCCATGGCTCTATTGAGACAACTTTTACAGTGTCTCTCTTAATACTTTAGTCTCAAGGATCCAGACGCTACCAAAAAACTCCAGACTTGGACTCTTAAAATGCACTTTAACCGGATTTGAAGCGCTGCATTGCTCCGCAGAGACTTGCACGGCCCAAAAGGCTCCAGTCGACCTCGGACTAGTGCAGTAAATTCATTACCATGACCTCTCCGGCCCTGTGGACAGGTTGCCAGATAACTGCTGCTGAAAGTAAACAAACAAGGGTGTACACGGGGAAAGAGACAATGCTGGCCCGGCCCTCTCTTTTCCTGCAAACACGCACACACACACACACACACGCACACGGCTCCTTCCGAGGTCCCTGTTCAGTGTGGGAAGACTCCTCTGGAGAACGCAGACTCCCCGAACATCTCTATTTCCTCCCTCGTCCTTGTTCTTTTGTATTAAGCTACAAATGTTGATATCAATGTGCATTTAATCTTTGTTGACCTTCATCATTCTCACACACTTCAATCTCTTTAGTTGTGTTTCACGCACAATAACATCCTGGTGTGTGTGATCTGTTTGTTCCCAACTGGGAGGAAGCTGTGTTGCACAAACACTCCTTCTCTAATGCGTGTGATGGCACGACAGGGTCCTGAATGAGACGGGCCGTCATCACGGCGCCTCCTGCAGTCTGGGAGCAGGGGTGGGTGACGGGGTTCAGGAAGATGGGCCGTTCTGGCACTAATGCATATATAAACGAGCACGTTTTAGGGTTAATTATGCCTACTGAGCGGCAAACGATTAACACCCTATTCTACGCTCCAAACAGCAACGTGACACATCTACAGTGAGTACATAGTGTCATAGTGTCGTCGCACAAAACTGGCCCTGAAAGAGGCGTACGTCACTTCCGACGCATAAGTTGTGATTTATACAAACAAACTTGATGGGAGAATTTGCGAACCTGCACGTCGCAAACTCATGAACGAACGTTTTGGAGACAGAGCAGTTTGGCGACACCGATGGTGAGCTGAGGGACTGATCGCAGATTTGGGAAAACCACTTTAAATCTTCATTATGAGTCCTAATCATAAAAACAGTGTATATTCACAATAACAATTTAAATAAATAAAAGAAGGGTTTAAAGGGGTGGTATAATGCCCTTTTCACACAAGATGTAAAATAAATCTCTGATGTCCCCAGAGTGTGTATGTGAAGATTTAGCACAAAATACCCAACAGATATTTTTATATAGCATGTTAAAGTTGTCACTTATTGAGGGGTTGCAAAAACGCACCGTTTTGTGTCTGTCCCTTTAAATGCAAATGAGCTACTGCAGAGGGCGGAGCTTCAAGAGCTCGCGTGTGTTAGCAGCTGCGATTATTACCTCACACAGACACACTCAAATGAGAGAAACTGTTCTGCCTTTAATGTTAAAACGGAGTCAGACAATGATGGAGAAACTCAAGAAGAAGTGACAACATGTAGAAGCAACAGGACGTCTCTGAATGGTTAGTTGATGAATTTATGTTGCTGATGTGGAGTTAACTATATTCAATTAGCATATTATTCTGTGATGATAATCTATAAATCGCTCGTATAGGAACTGTTGTGAGATGCACACAGAGTGACTTTCTATCGAATGTGAAAAGACGGATGCTAAAGTTTGAGCTGACTCACAAAAGTACTCTTATACAACAACTCTTCCTCTTCTCAACATGGACTGCTGTTCCCGGGGGCGGGGCTTATGAAGTAAATATGTTCGGTCAAATATTGATCAATAATGCACAATAAGGCCTATCTGGTTCCATTTAAAATATAAAGCAATTAAAAATACTATTTGGCCAGTGGAAAAAAAATTTGAAAAACTTTCTCTGAAATGTATTTTATACTATTTTATGTATTTATTCAAAAACAAGGCAAGGATAGGATACTAAATTACTTTTAGCAATGCAATGTGACGGCACATTCATATTTCATATTTTCCTAATGTCTTGTAGTCTACCGTTAAACATGGTATCACGTGGATAAAATGTGCATGCAAATGATATGCAGATGAGGATATCCATAGTAAAACTAGGCGTTGTAAGCTCCATATATGGTTATTTCGGGGAGCAGACGCATACGTGTGCGCACAATCTTCCGCTGACTGGGATTTATAAAGGGAATTTTGCGCAGGTTCTGGTGTACACGGTTTTATAAGTCGGAATATTTTTTGGCGTACGCCATTTTTGGCTCCAGCCCCCATCTGGTATGCGTGGGATCCACATGTACCGGATGTGGGCCGAATTACCATTAAAATCAAGTGCATAAAACAACTAGACAAAACTAGAACTCTTGTATTATAATCAATAAAGTTGTTGGTAAATGAAATGAGAAAATTAAACAAAAGTAGAGTGTTATCATCAATGGAAGCTGTCAAAAAATGTAAATGCTTGAGTTTTCATTAATGAAAACAAAAATGGATACATTAGAGCGTCCACAGACAGCAACATAGTGTCGGCCCAGATCCGGCCCACGTCTGGGCCGTGTGGAATCCACATGGGCCGGATCTGGGCCGACACTATGTTGCTATGTCCGGGGACCCATCCACGTAGATGGCAGCAGATGAAAAAACAAACCTAAAATGGTCATTACAAAAACAAAACAAAATAGGACAACAAAACTAGTACTAGTGTTATCCAAAATGATCAACAGAGCTGGCAGAATGACGAGAGTGAGACAAAAGTTAAAGGGGTCATGAACTGGCTTTTTAAATTGTTTTATATTGTTGTCTGAGGTCAACCTATGACGTTCGCTTGGTTTTTACATTCAAAAACATCAAAATGAATAAGTAATAGGCTCTTTTCTACCCTGGTTTTGAGCCTAGCTCCTGAAACGCTCGGTTTTTATGGGCGTGCCGCATTGAAGACTTGGAAGTAAACGCCCACTGCTGTGATTGGATAACAGTTTTGCATATTATAATGAGTTGTATGTAATGCGCGAATCGGTGGGCGGGGCTAAACAGGCAGTGTTGAAGTGGGCGTCGGTCTTCTTCTGAGGAGGCGGGGTTTGATACACTTTGACGTCATAGATCTCCACTTTGAAAAACCTGTCGTTCGCTGAGCCTGGTGTCAATAAAAGCTTTTATTGGACTAACAAGGACGTTTTCAGTTCTGAAACTTACAGGATATTCGTATAGTATGATGACCTCTTATATGTCAAAAGCTCAAGGAAAGTTTTATTTATCAGGTCACCTCTTTCAATGGTAAAACGAGCATTCTCCCATTATAATCAACATCTCTCTGTAGACGAACGGGCAAAACCAGAAGCGGGCCTGTTGATCACATCAGGATGGTTCTGATTTGGTCATGTTGTAAGGGGTTTTGGTCATCCCTACCGTGGTATATGCATTACAGTGTGCAGTTACCGGATTCCTCCGCTTTAACAGTGGGAAGAGGACAGAGAAGAACTCCTGTTGAGTCCAGCGTGGTCTAAATGTCTGCACATGCTGGAATTTGATGCTATTTGTAGTTACAGCTCAAAGCTGGACAAGGCCTTTGGGACAGCCTCGCTCTCCCCATCTGTCTCACTCAAGCTGTTATTCACTCATTCGGGAGCTCAGAATTAAGATGTTTTTTGACTTTGCATTACAATGGCTGCACGTTCATGAGATCTGTGAGATAATGCACGGGAAGAAACAAACTGAAGTGTTGGAGTGGGTCACTGGGGGTGTAATATGGGACGTGTTGTTATGCAAGCACGTGCCAGGCTTTCTGCACACACACACACACACACACACGTAATTCATGCACATTCACACACACTTTTCCATAATAACGAATGGTCAAAAGTCTGTAATTTGTCTATTATTGACTATGTTTGCATGCATAATGCAATTATGATGAGATTTAGGCAATATTACAGTAATACTTTGACCAAATTGATGAGATTAAGCTCATAATAGTATTAATCATAATTACCGCAGTAATATATGTGGCATATGTCGCAATAAATAAATAAAGAGTAATCACATTATTGGTGCACATGCAAACGTAGTCAATGTTTTCACATTAATATTCATAAATGTTCAGACTGTGATGACGCATTAGTTATCATCATAGCAAATTTAGTAAAGGTTTTCGTTTTTTAACCATTTAAAGTCCCCCTGTGGTTAAAATCCAGCGTTTAATGTTGTTTATGTCTATATGGTGTTTTTAATAGCCTATGTTTTAAGACAAACCATGTGCAAATTCATAAGTTGACAGCATTGCTGAGTATTTTCTGCTTAAAACTGCAGTGAACCAAAGACAGTCTCAAAAACACGGTTTGAAATCGCTGGTGTTTCTGACGTCACAAACTACCTTGTAACCAATCAGGTGAACGTGTGATCGTCAACGACTGGATCTCTGAGCTTCTGTGAGTGAGTGGAGGCGGGGCTCATTTGCATATTCATAGAACCGCGTATACTAAATGAGGAAAGGCTGTCGAGTTAAATTCAAGCTATTTTAAGGCCTGGCAAAAAAAATCCAAGAAAAAAACATTGAAATGTGTCATTTTGGTTATTTTTAAGGGATAAAATGATTGACTACAGGGGGATATAGCATTGATAACGCTATATATTGCTACATTACCTTGTAAAAAAAAAACAAAAAAAATAATCTTCATAATCATAATCTTCTGACCAACATAATCTCTCGATACTTTTTCTCTCTTTTGGAAAGCCGTGGAAACTCTTATTCCTGGGTTTAATACAAGTTTTATTTGCAGTCGTCTCCCGTTCACCGCTAAAGAAGTTTACCCAACTTCTGAGAACCCCGGAAATGTGAAACGGGTCCATACAGAGTTTTAATGTCAGTGCACATACATATAGAGATATAAAAACCATGTCATTTTAATATAAGAACAAATATATTTATATTCAATATATTTTTATTGATATATTTGTTACAAAATATTCAAATATATACAAATATATAAATAGTTTGAGGGTTGGGAACAGTTTTTTTGAAACAGTTGAAATGACACCGACTTGTGACTTTTATTTAGCATACCAACATTAAACAATCTCTGAGCTTGAGAAGCATTTATGTGGATGCTATAAAGTCACACTTTACCTCTGAAACACTACCGTTGTGCTCCAACCGACAAATGATCTTGATGTGCGTAGCATGAAGGACTGGTCGTGACAAAATGTTACCTTTTGTAATTGAAGCAATCAGATGTCAAAAGGAAGCGACGTAACATGAATGATGTGGAGATGGACAGAAGGGGTGAGACGGCACTGGCTGATTCAGGCACTTTCTTTTAATCTCAGTGTTCAGGAGCATCAGACAGACGGAGAACTCGCTCTCCTGGACACCAATACAAAAATAAAACCGCTCCTCTTTTGTCACGCGTCAGATAGTACTACTGCAAAAGCTTTTTCACAGGAAGAGGGGGGGATAGATGACAGACAGACGAGAGATAGAGCGACAAATAGGACATTAAACATCAGGATCACGGTCGTCATGACGACGCTGTCACAGTCCACTGATTGGCTGGATGTTGTGTTTGAAGGATTCTGCTGATAGGCCAGCGACTGGAGCTATATTTTTCCGAGAACTTCACAACAACTTTGCACAGTGTTCAGATGGTTGTTTTTCCTTGTTTGTTAGTTGAACTAGTTTGTGTTGTGCTTAAGACAAAGGCAGAGAAAAAAAAAAGACATCTTGTTTTTTCGTCCTATAGGAGGGCGTACGTCGATTTTGAGGCTGGTTTTCAAAACATCGGTAACAGGCACGTACACCTCACGAAACCTTATGAGAACACGGGACGTCCCAACTCACATCTCACCCCAAAAGCAAGCAGAAAAAATCACTTTCTTTTGGTATTTAAATTGTGACATTATTTTCATGATAATCGAGCACGCTATTTCATTACATAAGTGCAACAACAAGCTTACTCTCATTACTGGAATATGAAAAAATGTGAAGTATTTATAAGTAATAGTAGTATTTGGTGCACTCTTCCCTCTTTGTCTAGTCATAAAAAAACTAAATTATAAAAAAAAATACAAAAATATTACCGTAATGAGAATGATTTTTTTGGTGAGCATTACGGTAATGACACTTGTTGGCAAACATGCTTAATTGTCATGAAAGTAATGCTAAAAGGTCCAAATAAAGCACGTTTTCTTTCGATTTTGGGGTAAAATATGACCTGCACATGTTTCCTTGAGATTCCCCCACACACTTGCTTTACACTCGGGCAGCGATGTGTTTGCCATCAGTTTGCGCACTGCAAATTAATATTGGCAATTTGGCAAAATGTCATTTACCACGTCCATTCTGACCTCACACACACACACACACACACACACACACACACACACACACACACACACACACGAGATCTACCGTCCTACAGGTCAGCTATTTGGGATTCCTCTGGGTTTGTCTTATCTAGACGGAGTGGATCACAGTAGAAGAGAAGCCTCTGACTGAAGACACTATAACGAAAGGCTGACGCGGGAGAGTCAAATCAAATCAAACCAACATGTTAAAACACAGACGAGACGGAAGGCAGATAACTCAAACCTTCGAAGCTGATGAGCATAAAAATATAAAGTACCTGGATTTATATATTTATATCTACATATATTTATATATACTTTTCATATATAAATGAATATTTATCGTGTAGTCTTTTTAAATGGAAGCTGAGGGTTACTCTTTTTAAAAACAAAGAAAAATACAAACCAGGACACAGCTGTCCAGGACAATTAAATCGAGAAAACAAAACATAAAAATGGGAGGGGAAAAACTTAAATGCAGCCACAAGTTCATTCTTCCACTTTTCATTAGCATTTCCCGCTGTAGTTTCCCCCAGCTGCTGGTGTGCTAGCATGTTTCCCGCTCATCCCGCGGCTTTGTGCTTGCCGCCGCAGCAGTGGCACGCGACGCCACAGTGGTAGCACGCTCGCAACGGCGCGTAACAGCACATGCAGGGCGCTAGCAGCGACAGTCCCAGGAGTGCTAGCCAGCGCAGGCAGAAGCGCTCTTCGCTGGCGTCGCAGGAACAGGGGTCCGAATAGTCGCCCTCGGGGTCCGACATGCAGTGGTAGAGCAGGCTGTCCGCGCACCACATGAAGCTAACCCGCCGAATGCACGTCTGCACGGGGTCCGGGGCCTCCTGACAGCGCCCGCGCCTGTTTTCGGCCGGACTGAACATGTTTTGACAGTACACGCACCGTAAGCGCTCTCTGCTGTCCTCCACGCGCCGCGGCAGCCATTTAGCAGTTAGCGGTCGCGGCTGACCAGTGACCACGCCTCCGCCGATGCCCGTTTTGCTGTCGCGGGTAGTGTGTCCGTCCCCACTGAGTGGGTAAGAGTAAGTGTAGTCGTGTTTGGGAGGTTCGATCTTGGCGAGGTGAACGTAAGCGTCCGTGACGTCCGGCCTCAGGGGTTTGCCCCGCGTGGCTGTGGTGGCGTGCCGATAGTCCTCGTAGCCCGTTAGCCAAGAGCGCTCGCGTGGGTTAATCCGGACGATTTCCTCGTCCTCCTCGTGAAACCGTACGTGACGGGAACATGGGAACATGGGCACCGTCTGAATGGCACAAACACAGAGAATGTTTCGAGAGTTTAACACAAGCTGGATTTAGACATAAGAAGAATGACATGGAACCGGAATGGTTGATCTTGAACACATTAAACACATAACATATTTACACCACTTATCTTTAAAGCTTAAAGAGGCATTAAAAAGAATGAAACCACACTAAAACAAAAGATGCCATCATTTTTAACTTTTTAACTCTTTCCCCGTCCATTTTATCCGTCTTTCCGTGTTTTCACTGTTATACGGTAGGGGGCGCTATTACGCATCTTCTGAATGAGTACTGAATTTCCAGATCAAAACACATGTGAAGAAGAAGCAGAGCAAGCGATAGCATATGTAAGCAGATGCATATGTAAAATAACGCGATTATGAACATTAATCAGCATATAAATCAAAACTGCCTGATGTTAGACTGAAATATCGACCCAGGACGAGCCACAGGACTGTTATTAGACTCGATCTTCTCAATCTGTGTTTTGATCATCGTTCTGAATCTGATCCAGACAAAGTCTTTGACAAAAACTTTTGCTCAAAATGTTGCTTTTTTATGAAACCCACATTCAAGTGTTCATAAAAAAAAAGAATACATGAAGCTAGAATAAAAAGTTATTTCTGTGTTGTTTAAAAGCAAAGGCTCTGTTTTTTCTTTTGATATATTGCATGTTCAGGTATTCATACAACAAAATATTCTAGGGGCCATGAACTTTTTGTGAAAATCAAAAGTTTGCAAGAACAAAGTTTTACTCATACTTAATTATTATTAACAACTATTATTATTGTTTTAATACAACACTGCATAATAATACATTTTTCATATATTATTTTAAAATAAGTAAAATATTTTTAATACATAATAAAATTATGAAAAATTATTTTAAAAAATAGTAAAAGTCTGCCTGACTGAACAGTATACTGCCCCTAGTGTTTATGAATATTCTGCAAGTGCAGTAAAACAGTACATCGTGATGACATAACTTGAGTAAACAGATTATTCATACAAGCTCACCTGTTCCAGGTAGAAACGGTCAGAGTGCCTGTGCTGGTCATAGAGATGTCCCAGAATGCAGTGGTGTGGCTCGGAGAAGCTGATGGGTGCGAGCGTCTGCATGGACGTCTCTCTCTTCTGAGAAGAGTTCGACGAGCTGTCTGTGGCATTCTGACGGACACACAGAGAGAGCACAATAGAAATCGTTTCCCAGTTTGAGCATGTTGGCAGGATCATGGTGACTAGACACAAACCGAAAGACCCCCCCCCCTCCACACACACACACACACACACACACGCAGAGGTGTAAATAAAACATTTAAAAGCATCAAATCATCAAGAACTTTAAATGCAACTTTCACCGTGCAGAAAGTGTCTGTGTATAAAAGCATTTAAAACGCTCCACAGCAACACTGCACAGGTCATTCTGCTTGCCCTTTGACCCCGTGTCTGGGTGTGTGAGGTTTGTGTAAATGAAGTGCTTGAGAACTATCATCAGCACTATTATCTCTGACCTTCAACCCCTGAAATCCACACTGTCTCCTTCCTGTGGCTCTTCCTGAAGCCTGGAGTCTGAGTTTAGAGCCAGCAGAGTGCGTGTGTGTGTGTGTGTGTGTGTGTGTGTGTGTGTGTGTGTGTGTGTGTGTGTGTGCGCGAGCATCTGCTTTAAGAGTTGACAGAGAGCCACAGGGCCATCAATAACTCAAGAGTGTGTGTGTGTGTGTGTGTGTGTGTGTGTGTGTGTGTGTGTGTGTGTGTGTGTGTGTGTGTGTGTGTGTGTGTGTGTGTGTGAGCTCGAGATGATTACAAACACAGCTCGCCTCTCTTAAGTCATCTGGCTCCTTTCTACTGCAAAGACTGAAATCTACACTAAACTGTAAAAGACTTTTGTTAAATTTACAGCAAAAATCTGGCAGCTGCAGCATCAGGGTAACACGTGACACTAAAATAATGCAATAAACATTAACTACACAACATAATGCTACATAAACTCCCCAGTATACATAACCGACAACATAAGCAAATGTGATGCGTCTTTTTGGACTTCTGGGAAAATTCTTTAACGTTTTAACCAGAAATGATGTGGTCTTAAAAGCAAGTTTTGTTTTTTTTTTACAATGTGTTAACATAAAAGTACATCTATTGTCTTATAAAAAAAATTGTTTAATGTAAATGTTTTACTTCCACATTTTTAAACATAATTTTACTGTAAAAATGGGTAATTTTGTTAAATCTAAATGTAAAGGTGATGCATTATAGACATTATATTTACAAAAACAAAAGCATATGTGATTTTGTTCAATTTATAAGATAATTTACACTATTCACATATAAATATGTTATAATTTATTTCTAATTTTTACAATATTTTTTTTACAGTAAAAGTGCATGTATTGCCTTGTTCAATTATAATACACAATAATGTAATTATTTTTATTTATATTATATTATAGATAGATAGATAGATAGATAGATAGATAGATAGATAGATAGATAGATAGATAGATAGATAGATAGATAGATAGATAGATAGATAGATAGATAGATAGATCTATGCAAATGTCGTGAGTGTATATGAGAGTGTGAATCTACAAACATACTAAGTACATACAGAGTTGTGTGTATAATGTCTGGATGGAAATGTATTTGTGGCTGTGCTAATTATCACTTTAGACTTTACCTCAGAGGGAATTAGACATCCAACAGCTGCTGCCCGTTCAAAACCTACAGCACACATCCCGTCTCTCTCTCTCTCTCTAAACTTAGGAGCGACTGACTACTCTGATTAGTAATAATCAGTGTCTGGCTGGGCTTGTATGAATAGCAGTGAGTCATAAACTTCTAAAGTTAGCGATTAGAGGAACACCACTGCCGAGCGACCGTGGCAAACGCACCTAAAGCCTGAAGTCAGACCTAAAGAAACACATTTATGTTTCTTCACTCTGTATAACCTTGGGCTCTTGAATGCGTGCGTGCGTGCGTGTTAAATGGACTCTTGTATCCGAAGGCTTTGTTGTGGCATTGTTGTGTTGAATTAAGAGCAATAGGAGGACAAAGGGAGCAAAGGTCACTTCCTGAGCACACACACACACACACACACACACACACAAAACCATTCATCAGAAAAATTATGGCAAGTGACCCATTAATAGCATCTATTCTCAGAGGTTAGGTAGATAAATGAATAGAAAAAAAGAAGATAATACCCTGTTGATATGTTGAACATTCATGATTAGTCACAATGCTTTTGCTGGAGAAAGTTAAGCAATGCCAAGATATGTTTCACAAGCCTTTGATGAGGCTGATAAGACTGATTCATTTCTATGAATCACTTCCAAAACTTGAATCACTTTCATCACTCGGAAACGTGCACAGAAGCACGACATTTGTCATGTTAAAACAACAGGTGCCATTTATTACTATGGATCACCGAAGTGGAGTGTAAAAATTAAAATGATCCTCTCATTAAAAAAATTAATAATTAACCCTTCTGTGCCGTTTGGGGGCAAATGCGAGACTCTAGTCGGACTCACCGTGAAAACGTCATCATCCCCCAGTTCGGCTTCGTTCTGCAGGGTGGAGGAAGAAGTAGTGGAGCCTGGAGAAAAAGCAGGACTCGTGTTATAATCTCAGAGAGAACGGGACACGGTGTCTCGGGGATTTCTCATCTCGCTCACCCTCCGTCAGGTCCTCGATGGCCTTCCTCACGCCGCGGTCGAACGCTCGCGCGTCAGCGGGGCTCTGGAACGACAGGCCGCACTTTCTGTTGTCCACTCGCCAGTGATGGAAAGTGGGCGTGGCTTTAGTGTAGACCAGATCTTTCTTCAGAAAGCACTGCAAGATCACCTGCTCAACACACACACACACACACAGAGAGAAAGCCAAAGATATTAGGCTCGAGGAATCTGATTTTTGAACCGTATTATGCGGTCAGCTCTCTAACCTGCTTGTCTTTGAGTCTCTCGCCGAAGATGAGAAAGCCGTTGCGTCCCAGGATCTCCAGGTCAGCTGGGACAACCTTACAGACGCCCACTCGACTGAGACCTCCGCCCTCCTGAGCCAGCCAACCCCCGCTAGACTCGTCCCTCGTCATTACCACAGCTTTCACTCGCACTATGTAACTGTCACTGCAGGGAGAGACGGAAAGATGGGGTTCATTTATTTCATTTTCAATAAAAATGTCAAGTGGTGTAACTATCAAGCGAGAAATAAAAACATGTCCCTTACACCTTCAAATCATTATACATGCATTTTAACTATTGCAACATTTAAAGAAAAAATATTTTTACTGTCATTTTGAATCATAAATTTTTTTTCCTTGGGGTTATTTGGATTTGAAACCTTTTGACTTGTCATATCATGAAAAGGTAAAATTATCAGAAATATTTTAAGATACTACATATAATTATATATTTAATATAATAATTAGGGCTGTTCAACGATTAATTCCATCCAAAGTAAAAGTTTGTGTTAACATAATATATGTGTGTGTGTACTGTGTATAATAATTTTGTATATATAAATACATACATATTTATGTATATATTTGAGAAATATTTGCATGTATACTGTATATATATATATATATATAAATATAAATATTTTATATATAAATATTTAAAAAAAATCTTAAATATACACAAAATAATTATACACAGTACACACACATCAATTATGTAAACAAAAACTTTTATTTTGGATGTGATTAATCATTATTAATCGATGCACAGCCCTAATAATAATATATCAAAATATATCATAAATATATAAACAGCCACAAATATATAAAATATATTTATAAATCTACATAAAAATATTTATAAATATCCTTACTTTTGGTTCAATTATGTAAAAACTTATGCTAATATATCAGCATCTAACCTAAGCAGCGTGATTGGGCCCAGACGTGACTCATAATGATGACATCATAATCCGTTCGGAAAGATGCCTGAGCTTACAAATGACAGCTCTGCATTGCAAATAAGGTGTGCAGAAATCTTGAAGAGGATGATGTTCGTTATGCTAATGAGATTTTCGGTGGTTGTTTAAAGACAGTGATACGCCTAGTGCAGAGATATGATAATGCCATCCGGAATTCTGAACCACAAATATGACAGACGGTTTAACAAATGCAAAACTTGGGATCAGGATTTCTCAGAATGTAATTTACATACTGACTGCGGTAGGGCCTGGGAACTGCGATTACAGCCTCATCTTTATCTCGAATGAACCCGCCAGTCAACATCTGATATATGCTACCTCAACTTTCATTCACAGCTCATGTCTAAAAATTAATTTTAACGTGTAGCATCAATGTCTAAATACAAATACACGTCATGCTTTTATTTCTTGGGCTGCCCCTGACTACAGATTCTCATAGTCGACTAGTAGCCGCTCATTTAAGCCATTCGATGTCTAGTCGGACTTTTATGCTATTATTTTGATTTGATATTACTTATATTTTCAGTTTCAGGGCTGAGAAAGAAGGCACCGATATGAACATTTTGGCCGATTTTGCTGATAACCGATAATTCTTTACATTTGAAAGCCGATAACCGATAAATTGGCAGATAAATCTAAATCCACGTTTTATTTTATTTTTGAGAGCCTGATTACAATAACAAAACTCTCACAGTTAAAAGCCATGACCCAATCACACAATTATAACGTTCTCATAATTATGATATCATTTTATGTCATATATGACAGACTTGCGCTGCACATGTTGCACTTTACTGTGTTTTTCTTTTTTGAAGTGATTCCAATCATATTTCAAGCAATACAAATCCATCATGATTCATGAATCTGAGGTGATGAACAATAAAAACGTAGACAGCCAATATAAGCTATAGCTATATAAGTAGCTAAAGGAAATATGTAAAAGAATGGAAACGACAACAAAACTTCAAAACATTTCACAGCAATTTGACAGCAATACAAAAACTCAAAGAAATGGAGCCTCATTTGTAGGGCTGTGAACGATTAATCGCGATTAATCGAATCCAAAATAAAAGTTTGTGTTTTGTATATATAAATACACACACATGCATGTATATATTTAAGAAAAATTGGTTATTTATATATAAAATAGTTCTATTTATATATAATATAATAAATCATATAAAAAAATATATGCAGTATATAAATGCAAATATTTCTCATGTGTGTGTATTTATATATACAAAATAATTATACACAATACACACACACATATTATGTAAACAAACTTTTATTTTAGATTCGATTAATCGCGATTAATCGTTTACAGCCCTACTCATTTGTAATTTTGTCAATTGCAACATGGCAATTTGGGATAGGATTGGTTAAAGGAATTTTCTCCAGCGCTGTACACAGTCAGGAAGGAGCAGTAATCATGGTGTGGAGAACATTTAAAGGCCGTTTACAGGAACTTGCGTTAAAAACAGGACATCGCCATGGAACATTTGTTGAGAAATCAATGTAAACGGCAAGAACATGAGTTCATTTCCTCCTTATCAGAGCCGGAGGTTTTTCTGGAGTCTGCGAAATGACTTTCAGACTTATCATGCATTTGTTATTAACAATCTGATCTTTAGGGTTCGTGTCCACATGAACAGATAAAAAGGATTTAATTCTTACAATATTGCAATATATATCACGTTTCTTACTGTATCGCGAATATATGGTATTGTAACCCCTGTATCGTCTCTGTCTTCACACAGCCCTGGTATACAACAATACAATGACACATGCAGCTGCCAAAGCAACCATTGTCTCCCACACACTGAACAACATACAAAGGAAAAATTTTCATTCCAATCTTTAAAACTCAATTCCCATCACAGCGCTGCAGTCTCTCTTCATTCTGTATTTCACTACCCTAACACTTCCTGGCTCGCAAATCAATCCTTATCCTTACCGTAAATCCATCAGAACAGTTCATCTGGACTGACTTTACCTCAAAGTCACTCTCTCTTCCCCTCTCAGATATTATTGACCCATAATGGTGCTGCATATAGGTCATGCTGGGTTGATCAATATAGATTGCATTCCTCCCCTCCCAAACGGCCCAGAGGCTGGAGAGGGCATCCGGGTCTGAGGTCTGGGCGCCAGCCAGTTCACGTGAGCACGTACACACACCTTCAGGCTACAGTCATTATTACCGATGGGGAGCCACTGGTTTGCTCAGCACGTTTTTTGAGGAACTCGCATTCCACAAACAAACACCAGCATTCCAGAGTTTCCAGAAAACTCTAAAGTGTTTAACATTCTAACGGAATAGTTAGATCGAAACAAAATCTTCTCATCATTTACTCACCCTCATGTCATTCTGAAGTAGGAATAATAGTACAAGGTTGTAATGACATGAGTGAATGATTATACAATTCAAATTGTTTAAGTCCTTTTCAGCTCCCTATGATATTTATACATTTTCAGTCACAATGAACCTGAATTTATCCAGTTAATTTTGAAAAATGGAGCTTGTGTGACAGCGAGAGCAGATATGCATTGTGGTGATACAAGGCCTAATGGCCAAGAGGTCATTTGCAATAACACACAGGAAGTAGCGAGAACAGCGCTACAGTATTAAGGACAGTGACCTATTTAGTCAATATCAGTCAGGCAAACTCAAAATACATAGAGCAAACAAAGGTCACCAATGGTTTCGTGTAAAAATCTAGCACGACGTAGCTTTTTATAGTAAAACTGCTTAAAAGGTGATTTAATCTCCTAAAACAACACTTTAAAAAAATAAAAATGTTAAATAAATTGGCAGACAATTTTCCACCACTCCAGGTCTTGGGACAAATGTTTGGTATGTTGAAACGATTTAAGACCCTTAATGCCTGCTACAATCCTCTAAGATCATTAGATAAACTTGGGTACGACATGTAGACTGTACGATGATGACACCTACTGAATCGTAGGCTATGACGCAAGTAAGTATAGAAGAATAAAACGACATCAGCATGCGCTTATTGTAAACAAATAGACCAAGATGAATCGCATTTTAGCAATTGTGTTTTTATCTGCACTGAAAAAAGACGAGGAAGCGAAAGAGGAGAATATGGACAGTCATGGCTTGGGGAAAAGAGGCCAACTTTGCAAATGGAGCTTGAGGTAAGTAGTTTTCACTTTTAGTGCCATGTCATGTTGCATGTTTATTGGCTAGTCAGTACATAGGTCGTAGCAGCAAACCCACTGTGAGATGATTATCATGTTAAAATTTCTGACACTGTCAGAAAATTATCGCACGCTATCTTTGGTTGCAAGACCGCGACAACCGCCGTCTTTGAATCTCTCTCACTGTGCGACGTAGAGCCAACGTTGAGGAACCACAACCACAGAAACCGCCACGATTGGTTATCTTTAGTCTGGGACAGCCCAAAATCATACAATGCGTACCAGGCATAAGTCACAAATAAACAATGCGTGAGATAACAATATATCAAAACAACTGAGAGGAAAAAAAGATACTTTTCAAGCAACAAATTTCACAAACAAAATTTTTGTTTAAAAAAATGTTCAATTAAATAAAAAGCAATGGCCTTCAGACTTTTTTGTTAAAGTGCCCCAGATATATAGCCCATGTTTCAAAAGTTGCAAGACATAAAACTCCCATCTGTGATACCTGGGGCCATAACGGTTTAGACTAGGCTACACTACACAAAAAGAGAGATATGCCTATTAAGTAAAGGAGAAAGATTTCCTTTGCAGTGAAATGAATTGTGCAGAGTAACCCATTCATTATTGGCACGTCATTGAGAAATCAAACAATCGAGGGGCGTGACAGCACAGTTACGCTTCACCGCTTCACCCTCCTCTTTCACTTCCGCCGGATCTCTCTTTAATCCTCTCACCATTGTTTCCCTTCACAATCATTCCGGGAGCGCCTTCTCAGAAACCTCCTCCCATTTTTGGAGAGGCCCGTAGCCCTCCCCTCCGCCGATAAAAGTCAACATTTCACAACCCCGGGCTATTATATGGGCCTTTACATCCCAGTGTGACACACGTATTTACTCAAACGGGTGTGAGTGTGCCATAAATTAAAATAAGAGAAATCCCCCACCAACTTCGGGGTTACGCTCTTGCGATACATGATCTCCAGGAGAGGAAATACAACTTGAGTTCAAGCAATTAAAATGATAAATGTAACTTTTGCACAACCAATTCCTCCTAGGTTTAGGATGGTCGTTGATTATAAATGTAAGTTTTTAACGATGTTGTAGCAGCCAGATTGCGCTAGTTCGCAAACAAAACAAAAAAAATCGCCTTGGGTAACTATAAGATAGCCTAAGTAGGCCTACTAGGCAACAAAAAAAAAAATCCTTGGTGTTACGTTAAATGTTTTTAAGATATTTGACGGTTAGCTAACTGTGTGACCTGAGGGCAAACAAAAAGTCAATGTTTTTAACAGGCACACACAGCTTACGTTAGTTAGCTACGTCAATTTGATTATCATAATTAATTCAAGAACAAAATGTTACATGATTTCAATTGGCATTACAACACCAGAGTAGGAAAATTATTACAAAAGCACTCTTTGTAGGCTAGGCTACTTGACATTAATATTCACCAGTTAATGAAAAGTAGCCTAATAGATATAGGCTAGCCTACTTTAAACTCAAGTAGACAAATAGGCCCATGGCAATATTCAATTCTGAGTCATGCAAAAAAGAGTTACAGACGTTGAAACAATGTTACACCCCAGTCTCCTCTAAATAATATTCCTTAGGCCGGGATATTAAGAGTACGACTCTCACTACACTAGACTTAACGATAAACGTTCACATAATCGTTTGATCAAAACAGATGGCGGGACAAAAGACAGTCCAAATAAACATCGCCTTGTTAATACAGATTGAGTGTACGTTACAGAAGTTTTTAAGCCCCTAAAGAGCTCACGGAGTTAACGAGCCATTTAACACGGCCCTAATGCTATTAACGAGACTTTGATCGTCTGAGTCAAACTACCGTGAAAAAAGATACGAGTGTTTATGTTGTGCAGAAGAATGTGGCAAAAGAAATCCCAAACTAACTAAAATATAGCCTACTCGCTAAACAGTCCACTGTTATGACAACCGATTTGCGCTACATTTATAACGTGTTTATTCGCGTTCGCTTGTTTCTTGCAAATGGAAGAAACGGCCTGGTTAAATTCAACATTTAAAAAGCACATATAGGCCTATATATGCCATATAGGGCCTGTTTTAACATCAGGGCAGCTCTGAGACGCTCTCTCTCTGCTGCGCGCGCCCCCGCCTGTATTTTTATGAATGAAGGACAGTATGCAAATGAGAGCGATTCACGAAAAAGAAATGGCGGATATAGCATGTCAGACCACCACAAAGAAAGACACCAAGAACGGCCGCTGTGAGAGCTTATACGCGCTCATTGCACCAACATTGTGTGTTTATAAACTTCTCAGTCGTCAGTTTGCTTCCTCGGAGCGGAAATTCGTCTTTAGGGTCGAGGTGATATAAGGAATTCAGTAAAGGATCCCTCCACAAAATGTTTCCGCTCGAGCCCCTCCTCCTCCTCCTCCTCCCCCCCCCCCCGTTCTCGGTTTGAGACCAGAGCCCTGCAGCAGGGGCCCAGCACTCAAAATGTCTTTGACACTGCATTGTTTCTTAGTAATAACATCTCCAACGTCCCTCTCAGAAGCGCATGCACGAGTTCCCTGCATTTGACTGACCCCTCGTTCAGCTCGGGAACACATTCTTGGACACATGATAAGATTTCCATTCGTGTCCACATGCGTCGTTTTCTTAAAAAGTGAATACTCACTCGTCTGGGTGCGATTCCTCAGTCATTTTCCCCCTCGTTTCACCTACAATAAAAATAATATCCCACCGCGGGCGCGCAGCGTTCGGGCTTCATGTTGTCTCGATTTTCCACCTCGCCTTTTTTTTTTTAAAGTCCAGTGCATCAACGAGTTTCCCCCAAATCCGTTTCAGCGTTCCTTATTTTCGCTTTTCCTCCGCGCACTGCACTCTCTATCCGTCAAGGTTTGCAATGCATCTGCTTAAAGATCCAGGAATCCTCGCGTTATGCAACATCCCGATGGCTATATCGATGATTGTTCGCCTCGCGTCGCGTTCTGCCGTGGCTGAAGCCTGCGCGCTGGTCTCGAAGAGGAGCCCCCATCTCTCACTACTCCATGTTGGATTGTGTAGTCAGCAGCAGCAGGCGAGCGCCGCCGACACTGGAGGAAGGGGGGGGGGGGGGGACTTGCGGAAGCAATGACGTCACACAGGAACGACTGCAGCCCGTTTTGGACTGAGGGATCTCCAGTGTGACGGGCTGTGCCAACGTCCCGCCACCTAGTGCCTCCTCTCACCGTAATCTGTAGGTTGCTCGGGGTTATTAATTCCCCTGTAGTAATAAAGTTCACGCGAACACACATTTCTGTGTTCTGAAGTCCAGTTTAAGCACGGCAGCTGGTTTCTAACTGGTCAAATAAAGGTTAGAAAAGGCAGTGAAGCGATAGAAGTGACATTTTTGGTTCCCCAAAACTCCCGGAAACTTTCGGTAACACTTTATTTGACCGTGTCCTTGTTACACATGTTACGTGTAGTTACTAACTAGGCTATAAGTTATGCATAATTACATGCAACCAACCCCCTTTCCTAACCCTAACCCTGTGGTTAGTTATTATTACTCAGTACCTAAATGTATAATTACACTGTGACACATAAAATAAAGGGTTACACTTTATTTTAAGGTGTCTTTGTTACATTGTAATTATTAAGTACTGAGTAATATTAAGTGACTACATAGGGGTTGGGGTTGGTTGCATGTAATTATAAATAATTTATAGTTTTTATTAGTAACTGCATGTAACATATGTAACAATGACACTGTAAAATAAAGTGTTGCCAAATTAAGTGTAACCAAACAAAAAATTGTTCTTAAAAAAATCGTGTTTTCTACTGTGAAGAACATTTTATAATATAAAGAAACCTTTTCTAGAGTAAAGGAAACCATGCCAATAATATTTATTACATGACATAAATTGTTTAGGCATTTCTTGAAAAAAAAATATTGGCTATATATAATATATAAATTGGACCTATAGTACAGCTAGTCTCAATAACAAACAGTTTTGGTAAAATGTGGTGGTTGTTGAACTTGAATCCAGTTTTTCAGATAGCCAGAGGCAGTTATTAAAATTTCATCGCGAGTTTATATAGCCTATGCTTTCTGAAACTTTTCCACTACAAGTATGCAACGATACCTTGTGCTTTCTTCAAGTCTTCAAACATCTACTTATGTCTTAGAGTCTTCGATACAAACCCATAGAAATCTCCAGAAATGTAAACGACACGATGGTCGGAATAGTGAGGCTGTTTTAAATTGAACTGTGTGCCAAATTCTGTCCATTCGCCACGCGCTGCGTCGAGTCCGATCATGTGCTGCCACCACGAGGTAAAAAGAGGCGGTGCATTAACAACTTTTTTTTGCTGATGGAACTAAATTCACAGATATGCAAAAAAATAAAAAAGGATGTGCATCAGCATTTTTAGAAACGAGAAAAAAAAACTGTAAAGAAAATTGCAGTCTTACATTTTTGAGTACAATCAACTTGAATGTTTAAGTTCTTTCAACTTATTACGATTACATTAAACTGACTTTAAAACCTTGTATAACTTATAAAAAAGTTAAAAATTGCTTAACTTATTTTGACGAGTTTAAGCAATGTAAAAACATGTCCTATTGATCATATTTTTGTACTGTACTTTTTAGAAACAGTCTTGATAATTTTCTAATTAAATAAAGCTTACACAGAAAAACTGCAGTAATTGTCAGTTAACATTAAAGGTTAAACAACAAAGGGCAATAGTTAAAATTGAAAAAGAAAAGAATTTAGTCTTCAACTTCATGTTAAGAATGCAATCGGGTCTCTGTGACGTGGGAATCCTACATGAATATTACCAGTAGAGGGCGCCAAGAGCACGGTTATAAATACAGTCCATTTCCGTCTTCTCCTTTCCTGACTTGATATGTATTTAGTAAATAAACAGTGTTAAATCCATTTATGCTTGTATTTTTAGGAATTTCCACAGTAAAATGTTACTTTCAAAATTACACGAAATAATAATTTTGTATCTATGTATTGAGTTGTGGCATATTGGCCTGGTTTCACACAGTGCTTGAATTAAAGGGATAGTTCACCCAAAAAATTGTTTTTTCTTTTTTATCATTTACTCACCCTCATGTTGTTAGAAACCTGTATGAATTTCTTTCTTCTGCTGAACACAAAAGACAATGCTTTGAAGAATGTTGGTAACCAAACAGTTCATGGCACTTAAAACATGGTGAGCATCTTGAGAAAACTATTGACATATTTTAAGATGAGTCAGTGCAAGTTGCTTTCAGTTAAAAAACATGCATTTTAGTCTGAGACTAGCTTAAACATTGTCTGTGAAACCGTGGGATTATATTGTACATTTCTTATGATCTTTCTAAATGGGTTAAACTGTCCGTTATGGGTGCCAGAATGACTTATGCATTGTAATAATGGGACACAAACTGGTTTCTAGCTGGTCTACAACGCAAATCTAATCTGGGCATCAGCTAAATTACCGTGCAACTTCAATTGTTGGCTGGCTTATTGCTGGTCTAATATGGTCCTCTAATTATTATTATTTACATTTTAAATAATATGATACTAGTTGTCACTTTTCTTGAAAACTTGAATTTGGTTTCTAATAGGCATTTTCCCAGTGTCCTGCTCCGTATCGAGTTGTGCGCCCTTTACGCACGGGTTCGCTTTGGTCCCCCTTTTTACGTCTCCTTTAAGAAGTCCAAATGCCCTCTTCTACTCCTCCTCCTCCTCCCTCTCCGCGCTCCTCACATCTCATAGAGGTGTTATTGCATTAGGAATAAACCAGCCAAACGATCAAAGCCCCGAATGGAGTTTGCTTTTTCACCTTTTGGCTACAAATCTTCGACTGGAAATAGAAAAACAAGGCAGACGTCACACGCGCACTTCGGCTGTTTCGGAGCGTCGAGAACTGGAATTCTAACTTACTGATATCCAGCTTTGCGTGTGTTGCGAAAGCTGACCAGCTGAGTGTTTGGGGTGGATTACAATGTTATTGTTCAGCACGGGAACTTCGGGAGAGTTGTGAGTGCGGTGTGGGGCTCCCCGGGCTCGCGGCACTGAGATCTGGACGTGTTGAGAACAGGGAGTCGGTGACGCGGAGTCCTCATGGCGCAACGGGTGCGTAAAAACCCTCAAACGTGGCCGTCAAGACTAATTCTGCTCAGACGCTGATAAAACATAGGACATAATTACAGTCAGATGTCCTTTAATTCCTTCAATGAATCGTGTGTGTGCGTTTATACGCATACATTGTTTTTGGAATATACGCAGCAACAAGTGAAACCACCAAAAAAAAAAAAAAAAAACTTTAATTTCTTTAATTTTTTTGTCCCATGATATTTTTCATGCAGCCTACTTTTTAAAAAAACATTCTTTATTTTATTTTTTATTAAATTCAAATATATTTTTTTTATTTTGTAAGTATTATCCTAAAATTCCATATTTAGCTGACAGCCAAAAGAGTAACTTGATGCTTACAGCCGGTTCATAACTCATATTGCTGTCGTTGGGTACTTGTGCGAGACCGATTTAATGCTATAAAACATCGATATTAATTTCAGTAATGATTTTTATACGCAGTTAAAACATTGCTACATTTCTGTTACACTATACTTTTTGTGCATTTTGAAATTCAGCTATCGTAAACAATAAAATTGAGTTGAAATAGCTTAAATGTATAATAATAATAATTCAAAAATCTGTTTGACACGGTAATTTAAGATAACATCTTTAAATTTTACATCAGATGTGAATGATGACGTTCCATGTGTTTAAAATGTAAAACAGCTCCAAAAATGTTTTCAAGAAGCAATGACAATGATTAATATTTTCCGCTGTACGTTCTTGCACATTTAAGTCACAAAGGGCCTGAAAATTAAAACTAATGCCTGCCCAGTAAACAATTACCGTCTTTCAACGTTGAAATATGGTTGAAAATATGTCGGTCCGCCTTGGACTGGTTTACGACGTGATTTCAACTAAGTAGTTTTGGCCGGACTGTTTGACTACGTGTTTTCAACTGATCATCTAAAATGTTTTCAACTGATAATCTAAGACAGCTTGGATAAGTCTGTTATACATGCTAAAACAACAGAGAAAACAAACTACCAAACCATGTTCATTATTATCTCAAATAAATTTAAAGAGTTTTACATATTCCGTCAAAGTTATAAAAAAAATTTAAACGTTGAAAAGTCGGACAAATTTGACGTCTTTTCAATTTTCATTTTCAACCTTCAGTGGACCGTAATTAGACCGTAAAAATTACGTCTATTCAACGTCTAATAGACGACTTTTTGCTGGCTGGGTGGTTAATTGATTTGTTTTAAGTATGAAACTACTGACGTGTAATTCGGTTTAATTGGGGTTTGATGCTCAATTTAAACAAACAAATTGATGCTCAATTTAAACAAAAAACCTTTATTTAAAATAAAGGTTCTTTACTGGTGTCGATAGTTCCATAAAGAACCTTTAAAATCCATGGAACCTTTCCATTGCACAAAAGGTTCTTTTTAGTGGAAAATGGTTCTTTAGATTAATACAACCTTCTGTTCTTTGGGAAACCCCAAATTGTTCAACTATCACTGCGAAACCTTTATTTTTAAGAGTCCCTACGTGTGTAAAGGTGTGTGTGCAACAAAATCCCAATCTGAGTTTTAACTTCCACATTGTGAATTTCCTCAGTACGAGGATCTGGTGCATTACGGCATGGATGCGGTCGGGATCCCGTCTCCGATGTACGGGGATCCTCACGCGGCCAGAGCGATGCAGGCGGTTCACATGAGTCACGGCCCGCCGCTTCACCAGTACCCGCACCCGCACGCGCACCCCGGGGCTCCCGGGGGCCCGGCGCCCGTTAACGACGCGCTAAAACGGGACAAAGACGCCATTTACGGGTAGGCTATGTGTGATTAATACCCCATGTTGCCTATTTTATTATGTCGATGAGTTAGCCTGTAGGGCAGAATGTCGGAAGTAAAAATATTTTTCGATGTAGACGCTTGTTATTTTGTGGAAAAAATTTTTTTACGATATTCTGTTATAGTCTACTTTGTTATTCTGAAATTGAGGAAATATTTACGTGTCTGACAGTGTTTTTTCCCCCTTAAAATGAAGACTACAAATGCACTTTTATTAGGCTACGTATGTTTTCAATGATATGGAATTAATAGCCTACTGTTGGCCTGCTGTCACAACCATCATTTTTTGCATAAAATTTGAAATAAAAAGTGCTTAAATGTTCACGTAAAAATCACATTTTATTTTATAGCTTTATTTTCCATTATTTGAAAAGGTGTGGAGAGGGGGGGAAGACAGGGCCTTGAAGCCGAATGTCTTGTGCTTGAGGCAGAACAGATAATCTATATAAACTCCAGTGAATGTGTTTTGTTTTGCAGGCACCCCCTCTTCCCTCTGCTTGCACTAGTTTTCGAGAAATGTGAATTAGCGACGTGTACGCCTCGAGAGAGCGGGGTGACCGGCGACGTCTGCTCGTCAGAGTCATTTGACGAAGATATTACAGTATTTTCAAAACAGGTCAGGCCCTCGATTTACTTCTCCAACAACCGGTCATTACAATATTTAATAAAAGATAAATAAAAAAACTGTGATACCAACCAACAACACAGCCCAATTTAATTTTGTGTGACAATTGTAGGCCACAATCGTTATTCCGGGCTAACGATACGATCGCCATTGTTTGTTTTGTTTTTGTTTTGTTTTATTTCAGATAAGGGCGGAAAAACCTTTCTTCTCGTCGAATCCAGACTTGGATAATTTGGTAGGTCGCCCTGTAGTTTGAGACAATTTACAATACATTTTTACTCCACAGTTCACACTCAATTGAATTTCTTTTTTATAACTGGATAAAATAAAACAATAACCCCAAAGCCATTTTGTGACATGATATGTCGTTTCGTTTTAGATGATTCAAGCCATACAAGTGTTACGATTTCATCTGCTCGAATTAGAGAAGGTTTGGCTTTCAATTATTATTATCATTTATATTTGTATGGTAACAATTTACAATAAGGTTTCATTAGTTAACATTAATTTGAGTAAAAATGAACTAATAACGAACTATAGGCTACTTTACAGCATTTATTAATCTTAGTTCATTTTAATTTCAACATTTACTAATACATTATTAAAATCAAATGTTGTATTTGTTAATATTATAGTTAATGCACTGAACTAGCACGAACAAACAATGAACAACAGGAGTTTTATTAACTAACATTAACAAAGATTAATAAATTGCCTGTAAAAAATTAACTGCTTGTTAGTTCACGTTGCAACGTTATAACGCATTATGTTAATAAATGAGACCTTATCGTTAAGTGTTACTTTTATTTCGTTATATTACGTGTATTAATTGTAGGCTACGTGCATGACATGCGTCAACATGTAAATATCACACAGGCCTATCATTAATGTTAATAGTCTTTCCTCATCGTAGGTGCACGAGCTGTGTGACAACTTCTGTCACCGCTACATCAGCTGTCTGAAGGGAAAGATGCCCATTGATCTGGTGGTGGATGATAAAGAGGGGGGATCCAGATCTGACGGAGAGGAATTTACACGCACCCCGGGAGGGTCAGACCAGGCAAGCCTTCAGATAAACTCATTGTGGTCTGCTTTTAAACGGGCAGTGCTGAACATGTGTCCTGTGTACAAAGCTAGAGCAAGTGATCAGTTGACTTAACTTAAAAAAAAGTGAGGAAACCCGTTGCCTAAAAAATATCACGTAAATAAACTTCATGAGTAATTGAAAAAAATTAAGTTATGTGGAATTGTCAAATTCACATAACTTTTTTTTTCATACGCATGATACTCAATAATTTTAAGACAACAGGTTTCCTCACATTTTAAGTTAAGTCAACTGATCACTTTTTACAGTATTTTATGAAGCCAAGACTTTATCAAGAAAAGGTGATTTGCTTGATCTATTAGGCTAAAAGTTTAGTAATGATATGGAGCTGATATAGGACATATGAAAAGAATATAAAAGATAAAAAAAATTAAATATTATTATGATTTCTCTAGGCCTGGTGAGAATTTTTTTTCTCGGTATAACACTTAATAATGCATTATTCATTATGTATGCTATATAATGCATTTTATTTTCATAAATAATTGTAACCAAAGTTAAAATGCATTATAATATTTGCAGATTATTTGTTACATCTGAAATTGGTTATTTGTAATGCTTTTAATGCACTGTACTTTAGATACGTATTATAATTTATTATAACTGTGCTATTCATGAGATCATACAATGCATTATAAGGTGCATTACAAGGCATGATTAATGCATTACAAATATTTGTAATAATGCATCATACATAAAGGCTTTAAGTAAAGTGTTACCCTTTTTCACAGCAAATGCACGGCTGACATGAAACCTGTTTAAATATCTTTGTAATTCGTCTATATTTATTATGCATGCATCTTTTATGACCATGCATTAATTGAGACATTACTTGGAATATTGTACTTTAAAAAATTAATTTGTGAACTACAAAAAAAACAATAAAACCACAAATTTAAAAGCATACCCTTTCCATAATACATGAATATATTTGAAAATGTTGAATAGATTGGTCACCTGCTCAAATACAGTAGTGAAGGGAGCTTGAAACACTAGCCTGGAGATTGTTTTTGTGTGGAGGCCAGAAACTCCTGTTTCATGAGATACAATACGGCCACAGACTATCCGTCCCCGTCGTCTATATTAAATAACAGCAGAGAATCACTCTTCTGTCATATTATAATGAATCATTTTTGCTCTTTTGAGGTTAAATGAAACCTGACTCTTCCCATTACAGTGTACATGTTATGCATAATTAAATAACGTCCCACGAAATTATTACAGATCACATGATAATACAAATTACAAGATTATGTTGTCCATTCCAATACTGACCAAGTATAGTTCAGACCAAGGATTTGAAGTGCCTCCCACCAATCAAAAATAAATATATCTATATACACACACAGCAAACTTGGCAGTGTTAATTATTTAGTGTGTAAACAATCTATCAGAGTTCATTAGTGCGGTGTATGTCTTGAATACCTATCACTGAAGCATTGTTGACTGTCTTTACTGCATTATTTGCATGGATGCGTGTGAGTTTTGTGTCATGTGATGATGACTGGATTTCCCTTAATGATGTGGGTTTTTTTTGAGTCACCATCATTGCACTGGGAATGTTAAGGATTATGTTTGTCTGGTTGAAAATCTTGATTTATTATATGTTTGGCAAGATACAGTCTCCTTATTCCACAGAGATGCTCACTTTAAAACAGCTCCTTATTTGTACAAGGAAAAAGACAGAACTATACGTGACTATTGTGTGCACAATCACGAAGAGTGACAATACAGGGTTTTTTTGGTCCCGTTTTTGAATCGTTCGTTTCCCAACTTTTAATTGAGTAAAATCCGTAGTCTGGTATGTAGATATGAGATACTTTAACAAATCTAAAATAACTAAATACAATTAATATATGCATAAAATATAATAGGGGAGACCGGGGCAAATTGTCACATTGGGAAATGTAAGGTAAATCCAATTACACACATTCAAAATAGTGATTTTTTTGTATATCATCCAAGCTACACTTCCAATTTCATCATGCTTTTTAATTGTATTTGTGTAAAAATTGAACACAATAAACCACACTATTTTTGAAGAATTTTGAGTTGTTCTTAGGAGATTTTCCCCCCCTAAATCTATATATATATACACACACAGACACATTTATATATACTAGTATAGGCTATATATAGTCACACATAAACCCACTAATATATCTATATATATATATATATATTACCGGGGCTAGTTGTCACATTTACTCCATATATTTACACACACACACACACACACACACACACACACACACACACACACACACACACACACACACACACACACACACACACACACACACACACACACACACACACACAAACACACACACACACACACACACACACACACACACACACACACACACACACACACACACACACACACACACACACATATATATAGGCTATATATATATAAATGTGTGTTTAAATGTGTGTATGTATATGGAGTAATCAATGTGACAACTAGCCCCGGTCTCTCCTAATGTAATCCTTCTCACTCTGAATGGTTTCTGACCTCTGGTTAAGACATTTCTCTAGGTTTAGTGTCAGTTAAATGCAACACAGATTGCAGATTGCATCTTTAAAACATAAAAAAAAAATAGTAGTCACTGACATGTAAACGTTCTCAGTTTGGCGCTGTGCAGTGATATACACACTGACCAGATGAACAGGTGTTTCACGTCATAGCTGTTATTATATTATGTATTTTAGCACGGTTCGAACGCTCAGTTGACCAATCAGCATCCAGAACCGTATCCATCCGCTTCATCGGGGAAAGCTAACAAGCATGGGTCCTGTGCGTGTATGTTTGTTTGTCTTATAATTTACGTGCAGATGTTTGTGCGTGTGTTTATATACAGCGTTAGCTCTGGCAGCATGTGTTCTGTGTTACTCCTTACAGCACGCCTCTGGTATGCGCCGCTATACTGTACTTAACCAAGAATATATTACGCTTATTACTCTGTCTACCTGTGTCTCTCTCTCTAGGTGTTCTGGAGAGAGGACGACGCGGCATCTGTTCATTCCTCTGAAGCTCCGGCGGCCTGCAGCAGACGCGCCGGCTCACACAACGGAGACAACAGCAGCGAGCACGGTAACACACTTGCACGCTATGCTACAGATACACACACGCAAGAGCTCGCTGTGTGCCAAGTGAAACAGATCTGCTGCAGGTTTGTCATCTCTAGCATACATTTACACTTTAGCACCACCACGGGGGTCTCCGACTGCACACACACACACACGTACACGCAAGTACACACATCGGTAGACTGCTCCTAAATAACTGCAGCCCTCTCGGTGTGTGTGTGTGTGTGTGTGTGTGTTTGTGTGTTGGACAGGAAATGGTGCATGATGGATATAAAGACTCTTCTCTGGGCTCCTCTGCTCTGAGCACCAACCATGGCCAATAAAAACCAGAGTACATACTTCCCCGAGCACCGCATCTGTGTGTGTGTGTGTGTGTGTGTGTGTGCCTCAGCGCAGCAGCTGTGAGTCTGGCTCGGAGAGAATATCTCACTACCTGAGAAAGAGAAACAACAGACAGACAAACACACGAATAAGTGATCACAATGAAGCACAGAGTCTGTCCTAGAGCATTATTTATACTGTAAACATTTGTCTTTTCAGCTTTTAGGCCAAATCTAAAAGGGCCACATTATATGTTTTTTTTTTTTATGTAAAGTTTGGTGACGTTTTGTACCCTGCCTGCGCTATTTTTTTGCTTGTATGCTGTTAAGGCTATATATATAAATGTCTTCTTTGCATGTGAAATGAAAAAAAGGATAACCTAAAAATTGTAAATTCTAAACGAACTGGTTCTTTTCAAGGGAAAAAAATATAATTTAACATCACTGAATCATCAATTCAGTTGCAATTCAGTGCAATCAATACATTAATTCATACTAGCAAAACGATGTATGGGTTTAACTTGGTAGAAATAGCTCTTAAAGGCAACAAACAGCTGTAGGTTACGACATTTTACAGTGCAGTATTTTTGTCAGCGTTACAAGATGTTTTTGCTTTTTTTTTAAAAAAAATGGTTATTTTTCAACGAAGAAAGACATTTTTAGCTTTGAAAGTTACTGTTTTTACAGCACAGAAAGGAAATGTTGTCTCTTAATGAGTAGGGTAACAATATAGTTATTTTGTGTTATTTTATCTAATTTCTGTTATTTAAAATAAGAAAAAAGAGGCAAATTACAAACAATAGGACAAATACAAAAATATGCCAAAAACAAAAATTAAACAAATTAAGTTTTTCAGGTAAAATAGGTTTATTTAACATATTAGTACAGAAATGTAGCCTAATAATCAAATGTGAAAATTGTATGTCGCATAGTCTGTCGCTGTATGAATTAAATATAAATGTATTCTTATTAAAGCTAAAAAAAGTTATTCAGTCAAGAGCAGCAAGTTATTTTCTCTTTAGTTTGATTCACATTAATAACTGCAGGAATATTCGGCTGCTGTCACTTTAAGACCAAACGCACAGGGCCGGGTTTCCCGATAACGATGTATCTTAGCTCTTAAGAGCGCTCTCTACGTGCAAAGTTTCGAACGCTCGCGGCAATTCCACGCGCGTTTCCCAAAAATGCACTTAACATGAACGCGCGAGAACGCGTTCTACGTGCTACTTAAGAGCCGCTGTCCATTTGCAAAGTGCTGAAATATTACCTTATATGGATTCCTATTCTGAACGTTTAACCTAATAATCGTCATTTGTTGTGGATTAGCAATCAAGACAAGTCTATATAAAGTACCTACAGGCGGAGGCACTGACAAATGGCAAAAAAAAAAAAAAATAATAGATACCTTTCAAAAAGATTACATTAAAGAGTGCCCTATAAAGAGTGATTAAAGAGTGAGGAAGATGAAGAGGTGGAGGAGGTGGAAGAGGAGGACGACGACTAAGATGGCATGGGACATGATGGCCAACCAAGAAATCGCCAATACATGGCTGGTTTTCGTGCACGTCATTGACAGATTTTTTTGAATTCATCCCTATTTTGCCCAGTCTTTGAATTTTCCACATTACTTCTTTTATATATTTTTTTGTTAATTCATTTAATTTAGGTGTGTATTTCTATCTTTTTCTTCCCTTTTTAATTATTTCATTTATAAATTCATGTAGGCTAAACAAAAAACGAGTAAAATGAAGTGTACAATCAAAACATTATTATATTACTTACGTTGCAATGTGTTAAATCTAGATAAAAGTGTAATCTGCCGGTTGTCCTGCAGGTGACCTCAGAAATCTGTCTTCTTACGATGCACTTGGGGATGTACGATTACTCCAGAGCACTCGTAGTTCTACGAAGATTTTCAAGTGCTACTTAAGCTACGATGCTTTTGGGAAACAGACCGTAATATTAAGATCAGTCGTACGATCGTTTTTACGATCAACTTAGGCTTACGATGCTTTTGGGAAACGCAGCCCAGATCCATTACACTGATACACATCTGGGTTACACCCAACTGTTTACTTCCACCTGAGACATAACCAGCTGTGTGTACATGAATACTTCACACGATGGGCATTTTGACACAATTGCGTGTGTATTCGACCATCAAGCGCAACAAGACGTGAAAGAGAACTGAATTCACGATCGCACGCTGAGAGACGCGTGTGTCCGTCAGCGCGAGCACCGCATTGAGCTGTTTTTCACTGCTTATTCTTTGTGCTTAATAACACTTTTTATAATCGAGTACGTCCCAAATTAGCGAACTTTGGCAGTGTGCCAGTCAGCACAAGCTCATTTTCGGGGCAGATTGCACTTATAACTCTTTAATATCAAGCACGTCCGCTCTATATTCTCATTCATGCTCTTCATCACTCTGAAGTGTCAATAGTGCTATATATTTACATACCGCGATATACACGATATAATAAAACCTCTAACGATATTACATACCGTGGTAACGATATCATTATACCGCCCAGCCCCACAAATGAGTCATGATATTAACCCTTTAATAAAACTAACTGCTAAATTAAACCATATTGAACAGAAGTGAAATAATTAGTTGGAATTATGTATTTTGAGTATAATAAAAAATAATGTGTTTGAAATTATTTTAAATACTGTTTTTGGAAATGCATAAAGTACTGTCGGTGTACATTAATGGTGGAAATACATCAATATGGATTTGCATTTATTCGTTTTTGAAAATCTTAAAATGCAGCCAATGCAAATACAAAATAAAATAAAAACTTTAGTTCACTGTCACTCAAACATGTTAATATGGTTTATTTTTGTCAGGTGACTTTCTGGATCAGAGTGTCGCCTCTCCAAGCACAGGAGAGGAGGAAGACCCCGATCGGGAGAGGAAGAACAACAAGAAAAGAGGCATTTTTCCCAAAGTGGCAACCAACATCATGAGGGCATGGCTGTTCCAGCACCTCACGGTAAAACATGTCTCTGCTTTCCCAATAATCACCCTCTTATGATCATAATTATGCGTCTTATTCTGTAACCAAACCAGCACGTGCTGAACAAAAGCCGTTCAATGCAATTCGATATAAATATAAATGACATAATTATGGCTTTCAGAAACGATAATGCTCGACTACTTTGAGATTAATGAAAGCAGCTCAAGATAAATGCGTGTTATGTGATTATATAGTGCTCAGTAGTTATCATGTAACCTAAAGTTGTGCTCCTTCATTTGGAAAACTTAATCTGAAGTTCATCAACACACATATAGGCATACAAAACAGCTTACAGATCCACAGAACATGATAAGAAGCTCGTGCCGGCGTGTCTGTACCTGCACGACTGCATTATTTCAAGCTCGGTGACGCTCCCACATTGCCTAGAGGCTTAAAGAACACACACACACACACACACGCACACACACAGAGAGATGCACTAATGACCGGTGTAACAATATATTGGGATGAAACACAGGCAGGGTTTCCTTACTGTTGTCATGTGTACGGTGTGATAACGGTTTCCATGGTAAAGTGGGCGGGCACAGCTCAGAGCCCCTCCCCCTCGCTCTGGCTTTGAATATATAATCAGTCTCGTTGCTTTCAGAGCACTGAACATACAATAAGCCATCCTTATTTTCCTTCTCTCTCATTCGGAAACTTGTTGAATCTCTTTCCAAACAAATAGGCGCTCACACTACCTCATAAACACTAGCTCATATGCATCCCACATAAAGGCTGTGATTTGGATTGGGTAATTAGTGGGTAGTTTGTTCCCTTCTTGACAGCAGATGTGAAGCAGCAGAACACACGGCCGGCCTGAGCAACCAGCGTTAATGGAAGGATTTTTTTTATGATTTATATGAGAGTCACACGAGGACAGGAAAGAGCTGAACATGTGCTAGCCAGTCACTGCTGCTATGCATATTCAAGGTTTTTAATTGAAACCTACAAATAACAGCGTCAGCAAATCAGCTCCTTTCAAACACAACACACATGCAGGCAACATCTTCAGATGCGCTAAACCTAACTGTGTTTTCAACAGTGATAATAATCAGAAATGTTTCTCGAGCATCATATCAGAATGATTTCTGAAGGACACTTTAGACTGGATGAGTGAAGTGAATATCGTTTGGTTATTGCACAGATATGAGCGCACAAACACCTGAACACCCATCAGTGTGATTTGGAGGTAAACACTGAGACAGAATGCGGATTGTAGACGCGAGGGCTTTCCTTCAGGCGCCGATTAAGGTGGTGAGCATGCAGATAGATGACATTACAACATTCCCGGAGATCATTAGGGGGGTCAAAGGTCGTGTGCGTAAAAGAACGCGCCCCCCAACCTTTATTCCAGTACAGTTCCCTGATCCGTTCAGCTCTGGCACACACACACACACACCGCAGCGCCACCTCAGACATTACTGCATCCTTCTGTTTGAAGTTTAGAAATATGAGACGTGCATGCAAAACATAATTCATATGTTTTCCACCGCGCCTATTCCCAGGCTCTGATCAATCCAAATCTCCATATTGATGTTTGTCAGTTGTAAATGTGATTTCGCAGACGTCCGCTCGCTGATTACCGCTAATTCAGCTGCAGAGCAGACCAAAGGCATCGTGTTTAAAGATTTAGCTCATTATTTTTTCACTCTTATTGTTCAAAACCATATGCAGTTATTTTTCATGATGCGTGAGTCATTTTGTCTACTTTTACGGTGCTTTTTTTGGAGCTTTATAGTTTCCTTGTTGCATGAAAAAGAAAAAAGAAAAAAAAGAAAAAAAGAAAAAAAACATGCAGGTTTGGAACAATGAAGGTTATTAAATAATCCCATAATTTTCTTCATGGGTGAGCAATCAGTCAATGTTCACTTATTTAACACCCTCCTGTGATAGACGTTCTCAGAACAATGTTTTGAATGAATGTTTTCTCAGTAAAATGAATGAAACGTTTGTTCAAAGTTATCTGGTCTTTAATAATGTTCTCAGAATGTTAGCACAAAAACATAATTTATACCATCGGTCGTGGAACGTTTGGTTGGACATTCATCTAATGTTTTTTTTTTTTTTTTTTGGAATGTTCAGAGAACATTTAAAAGTAGCATTCCCATAACGTTTGCAGAATCATCAAACGGAATGTTCCCAAAAATCCAAACATTCTAAAAACTGGACTTTTTGAACGTTCCAGAATGGAAGCTTAATGGCGACGTTACCGAAACGTTCTTAGAACATGTATTTGTTAGCTGGGGTGCCTTTTGTTTGGGGCTTTATTTATACTTTCATGCTACTGTTTTAGCCGGTCTCTCCACAGGCGTACTCTTCCTTTGAAGCGGTGGAGCATTTGGTTGTAATGAGGGAGCCGCAATTAGCGTCAGTCTCCAAAAATGAGGAGCGGAGGGCTTTGTTGGGGGCGGGGTGGGCGCGATGGAGTTAATTTAGCCTAACTGCACGGGCATGTTGTGTGAGGATGGATCTGCTGGGGTTCCTTCCCCCCCCCCAGGGTCTCTCCAGGGTCGAACTCGCTGTTATCAAAACACCATCCATTACGGCTCTGACAGCTCCTCCTGGGGACCTGGGTTCTGCTAGACCTACAGGGAATTTCCGTCCTTGCCCATGAAAAGAAAGGGATGCGGAAAAGAAAAATGTTGGAGAGAATGAAAGAGAGGAGAGGTGATTCATCACGGCCAGACCCCCCCCCCCCCCCCCCGGTAAACGCAGAGGGGAGGGGGGCGACGCGGAGACACAGAGATGAAACGGAGAACCGTCGGACTGAGAAGTCATGCCTCACTTTGGGATTCACAGAAGACTGTAGCTGCAAAGTTAATGAAAATCACCGTCGGCCTGCTGGGTCTTTGCGGGAACATCTTTTTAGAAATGAAAATCTGTTTTATGCAGTGTTGGAGAAGCTACTTTAAAACTAGCTTGCCAAGTAACAAGCTACTTATAAATCAAAGTATACTACATACCGTAAAGCTACTCATTTGAGGAAAGTACTAACTACTTCAAATCTATTAGTTACAGTTATTTATAACTTTTGCTGTAGTGTCAGAAGGAAATATCAGTTTACATTTCCAAACATTCCTTTTACCATTAATTGTAATAATCCAATACAGCAAAAGATATAAATAACTGGCTTAAAACCATTTTTTGTGTGTGAAAATAGTAACATACTTTTGCACAGTACTGTACACACACACACACACACACACACACATATATATATGCTGTATATATATGTGTATGTGTGTGTGTGTGTGTGTATATATATATATATATATATATAACAATGTTAAATTAATAAAACATTTATATATAACTCAGGATTAAATATATGTATATACACACATATACATGCTTTATCTTGTATACTTTGTCTCACGTGTGTGTGTGTGTGTGTGTGTGTGTGTGTGTGTGTGTGTGTGTGTGTGTGTGTGTGTGTGTGTGTGTGTGTGTGTGTGTGTGTGTGTGTGTGTGTGTGTGTGTGTGTGTGTGTGTGTGTGTGTGTGTGTGTGTGTGTGTGTGTAAAAGTATTAACATATTTGAGAAAAATGGATAACATAAATATTAAATCAAAATTAAATAATACATACATTATAAAAAATATTTCTATTTTTTATTATAATACTTGTATCTGTCTTATATTATTTAGCATTTGAGAAGAACAAAAATCTATATATTAATACAGTAAGGACATTTTAATACAAATAAAATAATTTTACATAGATGTATTTTATTTTAACATCTTTATTGTAATACTATATTACAATGCTTTATTATAACACATACATGTATGTATACAATCAATATTTCTATATTATTCCAAATTTATAAATTATATTTAATATTACCATTTAACTGAACCAAAAAATATGCAAAAGTATTGTCATGACATAAGCAAGTTTTTCCCTCTCCCTTGGTTAGATTGAGTACTTGGATCTCGTATTGTTTTTCATCCCTGCTGTCTGTGGTTTTTGGGTTGTGACCCACCAGTTGAAAACCACGAGTATAGTAGAGTTTAAGTAGAATAGTCTAAAGTCTAGACTCAGTGTTTGAGTACAATAGAGGTACCATCACACACACACACACACACACACACACACACACACACACACACACAGCTGCAGTGGCGGGTGAGGCTGGGTGTGTTTTAGAAGCTTTTTAAGTACCGTTCACCCTGAATTACCGATCATTAGAGCCCTAACAGTTTTACTGCCTCTGTAAACAGGATAATGACCCCACACACACCTTTAACTCTTCATTGAGTTTCACAGGACACACACACACATACACACACACCTCCAGCCAGCATGGCTCACTCGGTCGTAAAGTTACCCACCATTTGCTACCAGAGCTCTCGGCGTGCAACAGGTGTTAAGAGAGAGTCATTCATGGGTGAGGTGTTTATAGTCGCTGCTGTAAAACTCCTGCTCCAGGATCAGTTTAATGCTCACTCCTCTTTATTTATAGATCTCGTTGAGGTTTAGACGGCTGACCCGGGATCAGTTGTTGTCTAATTACAGGTTGAGACCTCCCCTGTCACTGTGTGCGTATCCTCTGGGTTTAGAGAAAGGCTTTGGTGCTTGCTAGAGCCGTCACCCTTGGTTACAGGATAGCAATTTGTAATGACTTTGTGGCTTGGCGTCTAAATCCCAGCTGGCAACTCTCCGATTAGCGCATGGGGTTTCCTTTAGAGTTTAGGGCTTCATTTGCCAAGATATACAAGGAATTTGTTTGGCTGCATATGCAAACACCCTACAGCCACAGAACACAGTTCAACAGAAGAACAAATGCAACTGAAACCTGATCCTTTGTGTCCTGTTTTTTTTTTTCTTTCTGTTGCAACTCTTGTGTTTGCTAGTGTTGTAATTGTTGATGTTTGCGACCCGTAGCACCCGTACCCCTCTGAGGAGCAGAAGAGGCAGCTGTCCCAGGACACTGGACTGACCATCCTGCAGGTCAACAACTGGTAAGGGCTGATCACATCAGGCAAACACAGCATCAAGTTAAAAACACACAGATGTGAAAGTATCAAAGTATGCTATTATTTGTATTGAGGAAAAACGGTTCTGCATCCTGACACCAAAGGAGAAGCTTCTCAAAATAATTGTGTGTGTGTGTGTGTGTTTGGGGTTTTTGAGAAAAGTTTCTGTATTTCATTGATTAAAAATATAGTAAATACAGTAATGTTGTGCACAAAATATTCTATTTAAATATATTGTCAAATATAACATATTCCTGTGATCAAAGCTGAATTTTCAGCATCATTGCTCCAGTCTTCAGTGTCACATGATCCTTCAGAAATCATTATGATGATTAGAGGATCAAGAAACATTTCTGATTATTATCAATGTTGAAAACTGTTGCACTGCTTCATATTTTTGTGGAAACCGTGATAAGATGGATGGATGGATAATAGATAGATAGATAGATAGATAGATAGATAGATAGATAGATAGATAGATAGATAGATAGATAGATAGATAGATAGATAGATAGATAGATAGATAGATAGATAGATAGATAGATAGATAGAGATGGATGGATGGATGGATGATAGAGATAGATAAATGGATGGATGGATGGATGGATGGATTGATAGATGGATGGATGGATGGATGGATGGATGGATGGATGGATAGATGGATAGATAGATAGATAGATGGATAGATGATAGATAGATGATGGATAGATAGATGATGGATAGATAGATGATGGATGGATAGATAGATAGATAGATGGATGGATGGATGGATGGATGGATTGATAGATGGATGGATGGATGGATGGATGGATGGATGGATGGATGGATGGATGGATGGATGGATAGATAGATAGATAGATGGATAGATAGATAGATGGATAGATAGATGATGGATAGATAGATGATGGATAGATAGATGATGGATAGATAGATGATGGATGGATAGATAGATAGATAGATGGATGGATGGATGGATGGATGGATGGATGGATGGATGGATGGATGGATGGATGGATGGATGGATGGATAGATAGATAGATAGATAGATAGATGGATAGATAGATGATGGATAGATAGATGATGGATAGATAGATGATGGATGGATGGATGGATAGATTTGGTCAACAGCAATAGATACAGGAAGGGTTTTCTTCTCCATATCAACTTCTACGCTGATAACCAGATCTGGTTTGCTATCCTAACTGTGCAGTGTGCACGATTACATGGTTAGTTTAAGCATTTAGCATTTTTTCCCATGCAGAAATTCCTTTACTATTTTGCACACTTCCAGTTGAGAACCGCTAGTCGACTCAAGAACCCTACAGAGTGAGCTCTTGATAACCGTTTGCTGCAAAGAACCAATGCAGAAGTCTTATTTTTAAGAGTGTATGTTCTGATCCAGGAAATGACCTGTGGTGTCCCGGCACCAGTCGTGATTCATGAGAAGCATTTCTACAAGGACATAAAACGACTGCTTCTGCCATAGTAACTGACAAGTAGAGTTAAACAATGTTAATCTGGACTGGTTTCTTTACACTCCTTTCATTTGCTGAGCTCTAGCCGTGTACTGTAAGTTTGTTCTTCGCCAAAGCTTTTTGTTTGCAGAACACCATATGTGGAATATTTTTGCACAAGAAAAAAAAAGTGATATATATTTAAAATATATTTTTTTCAAATAAACAATAGTGCAAAATACAATTTCATTGTAGAAAATATATCTTAATATTTTAAAATATTACATTTTGGACTGTGTGTGTCGTCAGGTTGATTCAGTCACATCTAATCATTTCTGTGACCATTTTTTTAGTGCATTTTAATTGGCAGAACATTTTCTCGTCTTTGGCTTTTGCTCATCACTGTAAACAGTATTTAGACCCTCAAGAGCCCTTCATAATCAAAATGACAACTAATTAGCATTTTAATAACCGGAGTGAAAATACATTAGGTGCTCTTCAAAGCCCAACACAAACAAGAGCGCAGAAAGCGGTGTGTGTGTGTGTGTGTGTGTCAGAGGAAACAGGTGAGGGAACGCGAGGGGCGAAAACGAGCTGCTGTCAAATTAAACAGAAATTATCACAGGGAACAGCTGGACTGGTTTATTTAAACATGGAGACGCACAGACACACACTCGTAAAGAGGAACACTGTCCTCCGAATGACCTCTCGATACAGTGGGACTAAAAGAACACTTTATGTCTATGCTTTCCAGACAGGAACATTTGCTGTTGAGTTTGAGGTTCAATAGGCTACTACTATCACAGGGTGAATTCATATAAACTGGGAGGCCTAGGAATGTGCGGCGGGGTCCGAAAAGAGACCACATCGTTTTCATTCAAGCCTGGAAATTAAGTTTTGAGAATTAAAAAAAAATTTTAAACAAAAGAAAAGCGATGACATAAAATAAAGAAATATGTACATTTAGATTTTAAATGCATTTATTTCTGACAATGAGCATGAAAATTGGGCATTAACTGAAAATCTTGTTAAAGTTCATTTCAGTTTTTGCTGATAATAATAATTTGCAAATAAATATTTTGTATTAAATTGCAAAAAAACAAGTAACCCCACTATATAAATATGCTATATAGTAGCTATATAGATGCTATATATATATATATATATATATATATATATATATATATACATAATGCTGAATTATTTATAAATGTTTTATTAATTTAATATTGTCACACACACACACACACTATATTAAATAACGGTATATATAATTAGGCACGTTAGTATTTAAGCCAGTTATTTATATCTTTTGCTGTAGTGTATTATTGGATTATTATTAAAGGAATGTTTGGAAATGTAAACTGATATTTCCCATTTTATTAACTTTATTAATTTAACTATTTATTTCTGACGATGAGCATGAAAATTGAGCATTAACTGAAATTATTTTCACACAAATTATGCTGATAATATAATTTGCAAATACATTTTTTGTATTAAATTGCACAAAAAAACAATGAATCCCACTATATATATATATTTGCAATATAATTTGAATTGATAATTATAATTTGAAAGTAAATATTTTGTATTAAAATCCAGAATAGAAGTATTTGTACTATAGGATTCTCTCAAGCCCGCTGTATCCAGTAAGTTTGAGCACTTCAACCGCACATCGACGAGCTCTTCTCTATAAACGAGCGTATACGGCACAGCAGGTTTGCTCTGTGTTGGATTGTGCAGTAAAGGTACTATGTGTTTCTTTGCTCCCTTGTGCACAAGAAAGGGCCCCCAAATATTTCACTTGCTGCGTAGTGTTGTTATGTGTTTGGCGTGCGTGTTGGGCCGTGTGTGTGTGTTTGGAGTGAACAGGCAGAGGCATGAAGCTCGTAAACTTGGTCTCGTGGTGAGAAGAGGGGTTCAGTGAGGGGTCAGCTTTTAACCCCCTTAAAGAGTGGGACGGGCTCGTCCCCGCTGGGGAAACGGCTCCTATCTCTGATTGGTCACCTAACGGGCGGAGTTGAGAGAGATGCTAGCGCGCAGCAACCTCAGAAAAGCGTTTATCGTAGGCTACCTGCTCTGAATGTTGGACCCGTCACGCTGCACTTCCTGTTTATCTCGGTTTTTACTGCTTCCTAACATTAATCTAGAGCTTCTCAAGCTGCGGTATGCAACACTACATGTAAAGTGTATTATAAAATCTTATCAAATATAGACATTTTAATTGGTACAGTCTCACTTCTGCAATGGGAATAGTAATGTGCTTGGCTGGATTTATTTGATTAAAAATACAGTAAAAACAGTAATATTGTGAAATATTCTTCTATGTGAATATATATTAAATGTAATTTATTCCTGTGATCAAAGCTGAATTTTCAGCATCATTACTCCAGTCTTCAGTGTCACATGACCCTTCAGAAATCACTATAATATGATGACTTGATGCTCAAGAAACATTTCTGATTTTTATCAACATTGAAAACAGTTGTGCTGCTTCATATTTTTGTGGAAACCAGGACACTTTTTTTTCATGATTCTTCAATCTAAAAAATGCTGGGTTGTTTTAACCCAAATCTGGGTCAAATATGGACTAACCCAACAGTTGGGTTAACATTTTTAATTAAAAAATTTAACCCAACGGCTGAGTTTGTCCATATTTGACCCAAATTTGGGTTGAAACAACCCAGCATTTTTTAGAGTGTTTGATAAATATAAAGTTTATAAATGTCTTCCGTCACTTTTGATCAACTGAATGCATATTTGTCAAATAAAAATATTAATTTCTTTAACAAAAAAAACCCTTCTAAACAGGTGTATATGTTTTTTTTTCTAAATCTGTATTTTTGTCCAGTTTTCCCGTATGAATTTCATACTTAAGACAAGATAAATTTACTTTAAAAATTATTATTTTTAGAGTTGATTTTAAAGAATTTATTTGTCTTTCCCCATTTATTCTTACAACAAGAGTGCAGTAAGAGAAATAACATCATCTCTGAAAATGAGTCCTTAATTCTTATGCACTTTTGCTTCTTCTTAAGTAAATGCATCTTTATTGCAATAAAGGGAATATTGTTGTGAATGTTTAGATTTGGTCAAAGTTGGCCTGAAAGCGTGGAGAAGCCCTGATGTAAAGGCAGGCTTCTCCTCTGATGGAACAATAACGCTCATATGCTCAGTGTGTGTACCGTAATTCATTTCCTATGAATTAAAAGTAGAACTTCCCCTCCTTTGTGAAGGCTCGAATGGAAGCGGAGCACCTGGGGTGACGCGGAGGGGTCATTAATCATGTGTGGACTTGTGCCCTGGCACTCCAAGGTCAGAGGTCACGGGGAATTTTTCAGGCTGAGAAAGAGCAGAGCTGGGCTGCTGCCCGGGGTGTGAGGTCACCGAGTCAGGGGGTCACAGGTCAAGCATAGCATGGGAATAAATGCGGAAAGCATTGAAGTTCTGTGTTAATTTATGTTCCGTGTTCAAATAAACTGGGGTTTTTTCAGTGTCCTGTAAACGTCAGCCGCGTTTGCATATGCAGAATTGGCCGACATGACGATGATTTTTTCCCAAAGTTTAATACTCTGGGTTTGTTCAAATCCAGAACCATAAATTTTATTGATGCTTGCGTTTGAAAGAAGCCAGCACGTTAATAAAAAAATTAATGTACTTGAATGCTCATTTCAACTGTTTTGTTTTCACCCCTGTTCCTCGCTTTGCTCCATCAGGTTTATCAATGCCAGGAGAAGGATCGTCCAGCCGATGATCGACCAGTCCAACCGCGCAGGCAAGTGCCTTGTAAAACTGACTCGTTCTCAGAGCTAAACTGTATAAAATGCTCTTTCATCCAAGAAATCTGCACTGTTTTAATAATTGCTCTATGCAAACATGCGACAGATGGATGACTTTTGCTGTTGCATTGCTGTTTTTCTGTTGACTTCAGTGTCTTGCACCACAAGTATCATGCTTTTAAAGGAGTCAAATTAACACGTTTTAATGTGCAGCCGTGTTAAAACAATGGAAACAATCATTTGTCTCCAAACATCCTCAAAATTCAACTTTGCATCACAGGAATAAACTAGCATGTGAAATATATACAAATAGAAAACAGTTATTTTAAATTGTAATATTTCACAATATCAATGTACTGTATTTTTTTATCAAATAAATTAGCAGAAGACTTCTTACATATATTGGTAATAAAAAAAATGTTTATAAAGTTTGCTTAATTCTCGTAAGAATATTGTAATATCTGGACCTGCAATATATGGTTTATATACAGCATATATGTGCTTTAGATATATGTTTGTGTAGCAAATTGAATGTATGCTAAAAAAAAAAAAAGTTTTAATGCAACAGTCTTAAAACAATGGACCGATCATGTATTTCCAAACATGCTTTTGGTCCAATTCTGTTATTTTTAAATGCAAGAACATGTCCTGATGAACTGCCCCTAAAATGGATTTCAGGATGAATTAGTTGAACTCAGCCTTATCCATCACACACACACACACACACACACACACACACACACACACACACACACACACACACACACACACACACACACACACACACACACACACACACACACACACACACACACACACACACAGAGCTTGGTTTCAGTAAATGTCTGGGTGGATTGGAAAGGAAGTGTTCTTAACATTGTGACAGTTTACTCATTTCCTTTGGGAAGCTGTTATGTGTGGATATGTCTGACCTTCTTAACTGTCTCGTGTGTGTGTGTGTGTGTGTGTGTGTGTGTGTGTGCAGTAGGTCACAGTGGCCCATACACCCCTGATGGTCAGCCAATGGGAGGTTTCGTAATGGACGGTCAGTCGCACATGGGCATCAGACCACCAGGTACATCAATCCTCTGAATGTTCAAATGTTTGAGGGTGAAAATGAACATCCTGTGACTGAAGCCAGCAAAGTCCTGCTTGATTTATAAATGCTCTATAAAAGGATGATTCACACCATAATCAATATATGAGAAATTATATTTTGCTTTAAAGAAAATTAAGCCATCATTGCATTGTTTTTTGACGTGTATATGTATATATATATACCATATTACTGTTAATAATGCATTACAAAAAAACTGCTTAACTGTCATAAAAATGTCTGTCCACCTGCAATATATGGTTTATATACAGTGTATGCATAGATATACATTTATTTGAGCAAATTAGATGTATACAGAATTTCTGACATGAAATAATTAATTAATAATAAATCTCTAAATGTAACAAAAAAACATTTGAATATTCAAGATGAGAATGATCCAGGCTGTCAGTAGATGTGTTTGTGATTTCATGAAAAGTCTCTCTCTCTCTCTCTCTCTCTCTCTCTCTCTCTCTCTCTCTCTCTCTCTCTCTCTCTCTCTCTCTCTCTCTCTCTCTCTCTCTCTCTCTCTCTTTCTCTCTCTCTCTCTCTCTCTCCATCTCTCTCTCTCTCCATCTCTCTCTCTCTCCATCTCTCTCTCTCTCTCTCTCTCTCTCCATCTCTCTCTCTCTCTCTCTCTCTCTCCATCTCTCTCTCTCTCTCTCTCTCAGCGGCTCTGGGTGGTCTTGGGGGAGTGAATATGGGTCTGGAGAGTCAGTGGCACTACATGTAAACAAACCCCTGCCACCCTGCGTAACACAGCAGACGAGAGGTACGCTTCTGGCACCAGGGATTCCCCTGTCTGAAAACATCCCTCACGGCGGTTCGACCCAGCTAATAATCGCGTTTTCATGTTTGCTCACCTTTTCAATTTTCTTCATGCTCTCTTAAAAATAAAGGTTCTTTACTGCCATTGATGGTTCCATGAAAATCCTTTAAAATCCATGGAATCTTTCCATTCCACAAAAGGTTCTTTGGATCATTAACATGTTCTTCACACTAAAAATAAGGTTCTTTAAAGAGCCTCAACGGTTCTTCGGGGACCAAAAATCGTTCTTGCAAAAAAACTCCTTTTGAAACCTTTATTTTTACGAGTGTGTTTAATTTGTAAGAGCATTTTCATTTATTAAAATCAACTCACAACTCACAAATCACCATCCCATAATCCACCGTCACATGGTACAAACCGCCCAGTCCAATTAATTAGTCACTCAATTACTCAGTGGAGACAGTTTATGACATTGGAATCAGTTAATGTCTCAACCCACAGGAAAAGATAAAGATGCAAGCGGGGGTTTTGACAGAAATGTCAGCCAAATTGATTTGTGACCGTGCTGTCGCCAGTAGTGTTTCCTCATAAATGATTTCAACTCTTTTTCATTACACACTCAGGCTTTTTGGCGAGAGGATCGATCCTTTGCTCACGGACCCGGAGTTTTCGGGCGGATTCGGAAATTGGATTTTGACTTGCATCACAATAAACGGCCTTTATTCGACGGTACAGACACCCAAAAGAAACCCCTACAGCTTTACTCTCGGAGCGAGGCGCCAGACGGATTCAAGATGGCCGCCGGGACTCGTTTTCCCTGTGATGGGCAGATCAACTGTATCAGTAAACAATGCAGAAAAAAGAAATGCCTCGAGACCTGGACGTACTCGCTGTGGCCCGGGAGATCCTTTCACGTGACCTCTCACCTGGAACCAGGTGAATCTTCAAGTGGCCCGAAAGGTCAAAACAAAGTCTCGTGTTTCAACTCAAGTGCCACCTGAAATCAAGAGTCATTATTCTGCAGACAAGAGTCCGGGAGCGATAGACGCCTACGTCACACCACCAGATGCCTACGTCACACTGACGGAAGTTTGCCATCTAATCTGTGCAAAGCAATTCAAAACAAAGCCCATAACTGTATATAATGCTGCTGGATGTGTCAAATATGACAGAAAAGGTTCATAAACGCCCGATGAATGCAACTGAAGGTTTCTCGTACACCATTTACTGCGGTATAAATGCGCTTAGATGCATCTGGACGGTCGATGAGATTTTGAAAAGGTACTAACGATTGTTCTGGATTCGACTGAAGTGAGCTGAGCTGTATATTCACACTATGTGTGTGTGTTTGTGTGTGTGTGCGTGTGTGTGTGTTTGGTTGGTTTTCAGTGAGTGTGGGTTTATTCACATAAAAATTCATACCTCAACACGTGTGTTATATCATTATTATTGCACATGAGTCATTCATCTGCTTTGATTCATTGGCTGTGTTTGGCATGGACTACTAGTGTACTGCTTTCTGAATATTATATACAGTACATAGTTTAAAAAGTACACTATAGTTCAGAAGTTTGGGGTCTGTAAGATTTTAAAAAAAATTATACTTTTATTTAGCAATGGTGCACTAAATTGATCAAAAGTGACAGTAAAGACATTTATGTTACACAAGATATCTATTTCAAATAAATGATGTTCTTTCGAACTTTCTATTCATCAAAGAATCCTGAAATAAAATGTATCAAGGTTTCCACAAGAATATGAACTGGCACAACTGATTGCAACATTGATATTAATCAGAAATGTTTCTTGAGCAGCAAATCATCATGATTTCTGAAGGATCATGTGACACTGAAGACTGGAGTAATGATGCTGAAAATTCAGCTTTGATCACAGGAATAAATTACATTTGACTATATAAAAAAACAGTTGTTTTAAACGGTAATAATATTTCACAATATTACTGTTTTTACTGTATTTTTTTGATCAAATATATGCAGCATTGGTGAGCAGAAGATATTCTTTCACAAACATTAAATGGACACCCAACTTAAAACAATAAGAAGCACTGATAAATGTTTCAAACCGCTACATTTACCTCAGTATGTTGCATGTTTATTTCTATAATCTCATAAATATGATTTTCAAAGTCTTACCAAAATTCTGCCTTTAAGTCTTAAAAATGTCTTACCATATCAAGAGATAAGAAGACATTATGCCCGGTTTATTCGTCACACTGACCATGGGAGATGAATTTGAGCACAATGCATTGTGGGATACAATAATCCATGTAGTGCTTGTTAAATACTACACATTTTTGTATTCTGGTGCACACTTCACATACTACATACTGCAGGAATAGGACCTTTGCACAGCCTTTGCACTGTTGGTAAGCGGTCTTCACAATGGAGGTGGTGTGTATCGCCCCCTGTAGGGCACGAGAGGTACTGCATTCTCCTGTGGTTTCTTTTGCAGTCCAATAACTTATCAACAACTGGGATAAATGAATGTCTAAGTCCAGGGGTGTCCAATCCTGCAGAGTTCAGGTCCATCCCTGCTTCAACACACCTGTCAGTTGTGTTTGATCAGGAAGGTAGATCTCCAGGAACAGGATTGGACAGCCCTGGTCTAGTCCACGTCCAAACAAAAATGAACTAAAAAACTACATCACTACTGACTTCTATAGAAAAGGGAGGAGGATTGACTGAGAGAACATGGGTTGCGGTTGTAACGAAACCATCTGTGGTATGAATGTGAGTGATGGTCAGTGTAATTAAAATGTCTGGGTTGGATTTTAATGCTTGATCTCTCTCTTCTTCCACTTTCCTGTTTAAACTCACTACCAAAACAAACCCGCCATCATCTCAACAGAGGAGAATCTTGAAGCTAATCCAAAACCATGTTTACAATTCTGGCAAACTGTTTTACGTTGACATATTTGACTCTAAAGCAGCTTTCCTGTTTGCATTATGAGTGTATGTTTCAGATCAGTTATGAGGGGTTTACAGTGCCAACAGACCTTCAGCCGAAATCTACAGTATTTTAGGATCATAAAGTGTTTTTTTTTTTGTTGCAAAAATTGCAATTACAAAAATGCATCCAGAAATTTTACTTGTTAAAAACAACCACTACTAAAAAATAATATATATTAAATACAGAAGGCTATATAAATTTTGTGTATATATATATGTGTGTGTATAGATCGACAGAATAGATAAAGAGAGACAGACACTGGCAGATATACATACTGTATAGATAGACAGACAGACAGACAGACAATAGATTGAGAAAGAGAGACAGATGATAGATAGACAGTAAGATGGATAGATAGATAGTAAGATAGATAGATAGATAGAGATAGATAGATAGATAGATAGATAGATAGAGATAGATAGATAGATAGATAGATAGATAGATAGATAGATAGATAGATAGATAGATAGATAGATAGATAGATAGATAGATAGATAGATAGATAGATAGATAGATAGATAGATAGGCAGGCTTGAGGCCTCGTTATATTTTTATTTAAGCTAAATATAATTTATTATTATTAAATCAGCCATGCCTGCTTAACACACACTGTTTTAACCATTTAAATCATGCACATAATAAGGGGAGCCCACAGTCAACCGGAAACGAGGCGATTGAGTGTCTCTGGATCTGTTTCAGTTCAAGGGTAAAGAGAGAAACGAAGAGAGCGAGAGACAAACAGAGGAGTGTCAGGTTGTCCTGTGAAAGCTTGTACCGGGACAGGAAGTTGACCTCGTTTGAAGAAGCAACTGGCTTCATTTAACAAAGACACGGACTTACTGTGGTCAATGAAATCAACTTAACCCTATTTAAACTCAGTGTTCGCTATTCCAAACATTTATTTATCTATCGCGCAATCTTAATCTGAAGTTTCAGCACTGATATTTCTTTCACTGGACACTCTTAAAAATAAAGGTTCATCTGTGGTTCCATGAAGAATTTTTAAACATCCATGGAATCTTTTAATTCCACAAAAGGTTCTTTAGATGTTTTTAAATGTTCTTCACACTAAGAAACTGTTCACTGAAAGGTTCTTTGGGGATCCAAACATGGTTCTTTATGGACTTCGCACAGAAATGGTGTATCTGAAGATAATGTATACATAGAGGTTTCCAGGAAGACTCACATTGGTTAATGAATATAAATAACAATAAAGCTACAAATCAGAATGTCAAACAACAAGAAAGGGAGCCTCCCAAAATCACACAGACTGAGATGTGAAGTGTTTGATGGGTCAGTGTACATACAGTACAGTTCCCATCATCCAACCCCTGTGTGACCCTCACCCAAAACCACACCAAACACTGCAGGCCTGTGAGTGATTATCACACACACACACACCACACACACACACACACACACACACACACACACACACACACACACACACACACACACACACACACACACACACCACACACACATTCAATCAGCTCCTCTAATCAGGATCTAACCACAAAAAAGGCCAACCAGGGGTCGTTAGGTACCTTTTTCTGATGACATCATCAGACTCCTGTGGGTAACCGGAGCTGGACCGGCACTGCGGCAATACAGGGCCGTATATCACAGAGTTTCCCAATAACCCACTGTTCGTGGAACAGCCATTTATCAAATGAAAGGCCTAGCTGTGTGTGTGTGTGTGTGTGTGTGTGTGTGTGGACTCTGATATAAACATAAGTAATCTGTTGAGGTAGCTTTAGCAGTGACAGGGCAGTCAATCAGGCTCCGTCTACATGTCAGCCTGACAGTTTAAACAGTTCACGGGAGATTTATTAGCCACGGGTCAGATCACATAATATATCCCCAGTCTGCTCTTGTTTAGAATGACTTAGCTCTATTGATTAGACTCACCCGCAAGGCCCGGTCTGACACGGGCTGAACTCACAGGAAACTGAGCTAAATGGCCAAACCACAACATATCATGCTTTGATAATTCAGTGAGATGTTCTTCATCTATCATGCAGTGAACGGCTGCAGCGATTCTGGAAAGCTGGATCTTAAAGATGTCTCAAAGGAACGTTTAGCAAAAAAGGGAAGAAATTCTGCCATAACTTTTACTCTCGTGACATTTCAAACCAGACTGTGATCAAACAGCTCATTTGCATACAAAAATGTTCAGTCAAGCTCCAGAAATTACCATAAAACCATAATATAACTTTAAAAGTGGTCCATTTGAAGTGGTTTTTACAGGTCAAAAATGAAAATAACCATGAAAAAGAAAAAGAATGACATGAGTGTAAGTAAATGCTGACAGAAGTTGTTTGCGGTGAATCCTGTTAACTATCCCGTAAAATAAATAAATAGGATAAAATAGTAAATAAATAAAAAAAGAGATATAAATAGGCTACATTAAATTAGGATAAGTAGGCCTAAGCAAATTCATTAATTTAACTAATTAATTCAAATAAATAAATAAATAATACATCTAAAGTAGTAGTGAGTATAAAAAAACTTTGAGTATACCAGTTTAAATTAGTATAAATTCAGTCTTAATGCATGAAAATATATATAGACACCTTTTAATTTTGGGGATGGCGGTTCCTTGAGGATGATAACATTTGGGGTCCGTTGCATTTTAAAAGATTAAGAATCCCTTTCAGGCGCACGGCAAATCATTTTGACTACTAGTTTGAACAGTAATTTGTTTAATGTTATGAATTGTCCGACTTTCTGTTAACGATATAGTTTGGTATGACATCAAACGGATGTACATTTCCACTTAACCTCCACGAGGTCGATCACGTGAGCCTTTAAATTTATGTTGAGCTCCTGCAGCTATTTCCTGTTACATTACCCTGAAATAACACTGAAGCGTTGCAGTGGTGCCGTCGACAAGCAAAAGCATTGCAAGAAACCAAAACATTAACATTTAAATACATTACTGAGTTGACACATTCTGTATTATGACATTTAGACAATGTAATCACTCCATAAGTACAATAGGGAAACGGTTCTGACAAGCTAAGATCACTATCAACCATTATTTGGACACAGTTCATTTAAAAAAAGCACACACACACACACACACACACACACACACACACACACACACACACACACACACACACACACACACCATGAGCTACGAATACAGAAACTTTTAGTTATCAAACTACAGTTACTGCCCTGTAGTGAAAGGACAGTCAAAGCCATGCAGTCTCCAGACAAAATCATATCAATATTAATAAATGAGTAAGAAGTTTTCTAAATATTTTTTGTCATATTTTTGATGACAGTAGTTTCCAACAGAATGATAAAGCAGCTTTTTTGCAGTAAAACTATAAGTGTAAGTGTATATTTTGACATAAGCTAACTTAGCTAGTAAAGTGGCATTTGGGAATTCTGCATGGGAAAGTTCTTGAACTCCTATATAAATGGCTGAATTTCGCCATCGTAAAATCGCCGAATAAGGATCATTATAAATGTATACTATATTACTTGAACCATATTATTTGAAGGAAAATTTATTTATTTTTCCTATTATCATTATTGATGTTGTTGTTGCGGCGTCATGTCTAAGAAAACCCCTTTACCCAAGAAAATCACTGTAAAACACATGTCTAGGCTCAGTACTTGAATTTCTAATTTTAAAACTAGCCTATACATTTGACGTGAAACAACATTGATTGAACATGTCTAGTCGGTTGTTATTTGTTGTATGCGTCGCTGTATTGCGTAGCAGCTGCGCACAACGGATGTCCTCGAGCACATTTCCGCAATGAATCCTGGGAGGAACTGCGTATTTGGCGGAATATTTGAACAATTTATACAAATCATCAATCCAGGCTCACGATGGAAACGAAAAGCAGAAATAATATAACACCAACTCGATTAAATATTGCGCTGTATACATTCCGAATAATCCAACAACATGGAGGGCAGACGCAGTCAGGATTCACAATGCGAGCGAACTGACATCGCCAAACTGACGCAGATGAAGTCGAAAGTAAACAGATTGAAACGGAGCCCGAAAGCAGCGACACTGAATCCCGGGCAGATCCGTAACACAGGTACCAAACCACCCGGAAAACACTCATTATTCTGCTTTTTTGTGCTTTATGTCGCATCTAACTCATGTGTGAAAGCATCAGCCTTTTCTATCAATGTCATAACGTTATTGTTTATTCCCGTCGGATAGTATGTAACGTTAGCCATTCCTGTTGAGTCCTTTTGTAACGTAAGTTAACTTATTTGTGTTGTAACGTTAATTTAATAAAAATTTGAATTAAATAGTAGACTAAAATTAAAGCAAAATGCTCTGTTAAGTGGAGAACTCAACATGATTTAGGCTAACTTACACTTTTTTTTTTTTATTGAATCGTGTTTTGACATTTTGTCAAACAGACTAACGTTATAGGATGTGGGCATGAAACATGTAAGATTAACAGAAGGAAAGTCCCACATATAAAATCACTATGAAGTTTTTAGTTTCTGCATTAGGTGATTAAATATGCATTGCAAAACCATCAGATACAGCCATGTTTCTTCTTTACTAAAGCATGTGTTTTTGAAATGCCTGTGTTTTATAGCAGAGTTCAAAACACCCACACGTCCAGCAAGAGGCCAGTTCAGAAGACTGATACCCGACGACTCCCCCAGCAATGATCCTGACTCTCATCAAGATATTATATGGGATACGACATCTCCATCACCCATTCGACATGGTAATAATGTCTATTGGAATTGTGCATTTTGATATTCCTCTTTAAACATGCAGTATGACAGAAGTGTATTTATTTTCAGGTCGTGGACAAAGGAGAACTGCAAATGTCAGAACGGTGGATATATCGGACATTGCCAATCGGATCGCTCCAAAGGTTTGCTCGAGGAGCGTGAACTGCTACAGTGCTTGTGTTTTCAGTTCAAAATATCAAAGTGTGTGTGTGTTGTCATTTCTTTGATTATAGAACGGAAGACTAGAAGAAGAGGACTCATCTTTAATGCAGTGGATTGGAGACAGTGCCATTCCCTGCACACCGGAAGTACAACAACCCAAAGCTAAGCCTGTGTCGACAAAGTAAGCCACTGTTCTGTAGGAAGGGGAATCTTTAGGCTAAGTACATAAAAAAAAGCTTCAAAACAAGTAAATAGTCAGTAATAAAATCAAAGAACGCATGACAAGCAATAAACAAAATGTGTTTTCAATATCTAAAGCCGGGACAGATGTTGAGAAACCTGTGTTCGCAGACAGCCGATTAATGACCAGTGCGATCAAATTTTCAACTGGCAGTGCCAGAAATTCTGACACGTAATCCTGCAGTGTGACTTCTCCTACGACAACCGTCAAATAAAAAAACAATATGAGCGCAGAACCTGATTACACTAAAAGTGAGAGAGCAACAAACTAGAGCAGGGCTAAAAAACTCCAGCCCTAACCCGGCTCTGGCCTGTGGTGTTCAAGCCCTACCCGGCCCCAGCCCGACAACGCCTGCAATTTTTCTGCCTGTACCCGACCCGACCCGACCCGAGACCAACATTAATATCACAACTCCGGTCAATTTAAAACAATTTTTGTACATTTGGAGTGCTATCAATACAGAGAACAACAACAAAAATCGGTGTTGCCTACACCGTGTTATCCTCTTTTTAAAATTTGCACCCTGTTGACTTCAATGGGGTCTAATTTTAAACCTGCTTTTATTTCTCTTATCATCCTTGATGTGTCATACAAGTGCCCAGCCATGTTGAGTGATTCCTTCAGAGTGAACACGGTGAATCTGACTGCATTAGATGTGAAAGATATTAATAAAAATGATGTTATTTCAGCCAGCGCAAATACCTGTATTTACTTCCTGTTTTCGGTCGAAGTCCAAAGTAGTCGATTGTCGAGTTCACGCGCGTGATCATAGGTAACTAAACCTATGCGCGTGAACTCGACAATCCACTACTTTGGACTTCGACCGAAAACAGGATGTAAATCTCCTTTAAGCTCTCTCTGACGCGCGCTCTTTGATGCGCTCTCTCTGATGCACACGGTCTCTGCTACACGCAAACACACACAAGTCACACGCTACTAAGAGGTAAAATTTTTATTATAGGCCTGAAACATCATGCCCGCAAAAATTGGACAGACATTACAGAGAAGCATAAGCATGCAGTAGAGAATATAGCACTATAGGATCCAACCGCAAAAATAATTAAATAAACGGCCTACTTTCTTTGCTTTTAAGGAACTGAAGAACAATTTTCAAAACAATGTTCAAAAATGAAGAACTCTTCGCCAACTGGCTAATGTTAAATAATATTAATCGGAACTTGTATTAACTCCCCACGCTCCAACTTCTCCCTGATGCTCTGCATGGTCAACTGTCACCTGTTGATGCAAGTGAGTAATGCCTGCGTATATGCGTTTGTGTTGCTTAGGCGATGTTTAATATTTATAATATAACCAATATAACAATATTTCATACACACTGTGTGACGTGTGTTCTGCACGTATATTATGGGCACAATGAAAGGAGAGAAGGTAAATAAGCCCGAGCCCGATCTGTAAAAATAAAAAATGTCCCGAGCCCGGTCCGATTGGGCTTGCAGACCTCCACAACAAACCACCACTAGCTCCACACTCATCGTCTTCGGGGGGGTTTTTCCCCCCCAAGATAATCCATGATCAAATTTAACTCTAGAGATTGTTTTTGTTTGCTAGCCACCATTTCAATCCCGCATGTAAATTTAGCTCACATCACTTAACTTGTCACGGATTGATGATGTAAAACTCTGGACGAGTCTTCGGTACAGTCTGACGTTAATGACAACTGAGATCCCACAGTGTGACATGGCCTACAGCGGGGATCATGTTCGTACAGTCTGATAAACTTAACAATCATAAAGGACTATTATAAATCATACAGTGGGCACACGGCTTAAGGGTGCGTCTCAGTCAGCTCCCAAGTTCAGTCGTCAGGGAGTCATAAATCCCACAATGCACTGCAAAAATCTCAATCCACCTTTTTCTTACGCCCCATGATGCTTTGCGTGAATTAAAGGTGTATCTTCCGTTAAACTGTAAACAATCAGTGAAGTGTTCACTCTATGAACACAATATTTTGCTTCTTTTTAAAAATGGGTCACGGTTCAACCATCGAACATTAAAAGGATTTTTTTAAAGTGTAAAAGCATCAACAAAGACCATGATTAACCCTAAATGCTCGATTCTTTCCGCAGCAGTATTACGGATGGGTTAAAAATCACTGTGGTAATATATATTTGGTTTATGTAACATACGTTCAAATTTTTATTAACTTTATTATATTTTTTTATTGTATTATATTCTCTTTTTATTTGGAACTTAAATACAGGCTGCAAACCAAAATATAGTTTTGAATTATTTGTGACCGGCACCAACAGCTTCACATTGTCAAATGCATTTTATGCATCAACTACCCATTTACAGTAAATGGTACAGAAAAGTGCAAATGTATATCATCATATTAATGCATTTAGTAATTGTCCATTTTCATCTAAATTCTGCTGTTTTGATGTCGCAGACAGAGCACTGTAGAAGATCTAATGCGGCTGGCGAAGCGGTTTGACTTCAACATGAGGCAAGATGAAGCTCAAGAACAGAGCTCGGATGAACCAGCTTCAAAAGAGCCGCCACATGGTGACCGATACACGACAGCTCACAACGGCTCTGTGATGAAGAGTTCTGCTCTCGAACCCAATGGCAAGAAGCCTGTTGATGAAAGGGGGCTTAATCAGGAGATGGAGGATGATCTTGATTTCCTTTTTGATGGGCCGACTCAGCAGCTCAGCGGGCGCCTCAGTCAGGCGTCGAGTTTTCATACTCAGAGAAATGTTGTGAAAGCCTGTGATTCGCGAAAAGGGTCTTCGTTTTGTACGGCAGCAAACAGTGACAGTAAGCAAGTTAACAATGCTGATGATTTTGATGACGATTGGAGCAGCGACGGTTTACTTGATGACTCGTTGCTATTGGAGATGACGCAAAACCCAGATCTGTTTGCTGCACCGCAGCACAGTTCAACACAAAAACAAACTCACAAGAATCAAACTGCGTTGAGTGTAATGGCAAACAAATCGCAAGAAGCTAAAAAGGATGTTAAATGTGGCTCATTTCAAGGGGAAAAGGCGAAAAGCGAACAAACTTTTCAGCTTGACTCTCGGATGGAGGCGAAGCCTTGTGGAGGGTTGCCTAGAATTGGAAATCGCATTGAAAATAATTGCACAAATCAGGTTTTTCCCATGAGTAAAGCTTTGCCTCTTGCTCCAAGTTGCTTTAATGCCAAGCAATATCAGCACAAAACGCAAGTACGACAGCATCCGGTTATTCAGAATTCATCTGAACTCAACAGTGTTTCCTCAACGCGCCGTTTCCATTCAAACACCAAAGAGATGCTGGCGTCCACCAGCCTCAGTACTATAAAACCCCTTCATTCAAAGCCGCCCAGCACTCAGCAAAATCCAAACTCTGGAGGTATTGAGCAAAGAGAAAAGCATGCCGTTACAGGCCAAGATGGTGATGTTTTAGATGAAGATTTGGACTCCTTTTTTGCATCTGATGACATCTGGGATGACGGAGCCGAGGACGATGATCTGTTTTGTGAGGCGTGTGATAATCTTGAGGAGTTACCTGGCAAGTCCGAAACCCCAGACACAATCGGCCAACACAACACCACAAAAGCAGCACAAAACAAACCGTGTGAAACGGCTAGTCAGCGAACTGTATTTGCTCATCCTTATCCACCCAAAAGGCCGGCTGTTAATGTTTCCATGTCCAGTGCAAACACATCAGCGTCTCTGTACGGGCAGAAAGCTCATGCTGTGAATTCTGGGCCTGCAGGACTCGGCTCTAATGTGTCATGTGACACAATGAGACCATCTGGCCCCTTAAGTAATGGGCCGTATAAATTTAAACAGGTGAGCAGCTCCTCGCAGCAGGGTCACGAGAGGGGCGTGTTGGCCGTTCTCCAATCAGATGTGAGAATAACAGACGGTCACCAGTTCAAGAAGCCATACAGCGACTCGTTCAGGTCTGCGCCGGGCCTCGCCAAAGGTACATACTCTTTGTTTTATTGTGGTTGCAAGTGGTTTTTAGGGGTATGATATCTTTAAATGTCTACAGAACTAAAATAGGGTAAAAAAAAGCTAGGTAGATTTAATCAAGCACATTTTCCAGTTGTCACTAAATGAGCACAAGGGATAATCCCGATGCACGGATATGAAAATTTTGGCTGATACGATAATTCTTTATATTGGAAAGCCGATAACCGATATATTTGCTGATAAATCTAAATCCAAATTTTATATAATTTTTGAGAGCCTGATTACAAGTCTCACCATTAAAAGCCATGTACCAAGCACACAATTATAATTGTAATTTTATATACAAATTTTAGATATTTAAGCCTATATGACAGACATGTTGCACTGTATTTTCTTTTTTTCGAAGTGATTACAATCATATTTCAAGCAATTCAAAACCATCATGGCGAAGAGTGCTGTGCGCATCTGAAGTGTCTCAGCTGAAGGAAATAATTAATTAATTATCAGCTTTAATATATCGTCCAAATTTTCTTATCAGGCCGATCACTATAATATAAAAAATGTACATATCGGCCGATACTGATATGGTGGCCGCTATATTGTTCATTCCTAATATTTAGTCATTTTTATTTATATATGATCAATAGTAATAAACAATATTCACTACTACTGTCACATAAGGTCAAACATTTTACAGAATAATCATAGATTAATTGACAACAGTTAGCTGGCCAATGTGCTGTACAGTTCTTGAACGTATGCAAAAATCAAACACCCATTACACACTAATAGTATATATAATATATAAATATATTATACACTACTGTTCAAAAGTTTGAGGCCGGTAAGATTTTTTTAATGTTTTGTTTCTTGTTAAATAATTAAACAGAAATGTAATATTTATTAAATCAAATACCCTTGTTGGTGTTATATTCACCAAATATCTGACTTTTTAATTGCAAACTCTCCTGAAGTGTTGCTTATTCCGTGTGTGTGTTTTCTGTAGACGTGTGTATGTCTGAAGCCGCGAGGTGCAGTGATGCTGAGATCGAGAGGAAGAAGAAGCAGGCTATGGAGAGGCGGAGACTCAAGATGCTGGCCAATCAGAACCTCAGAGCTCCTGTCTGATACAGCGTTACTATGGAGATGTACAACAAAACAGGCCTGCAGAGGTCTACGTCTATATAAAGAGTTACTACATCACAACTAAAGCTGTTCCCATTATAAGCAACAAATCTGTGCAGTTTCATGGATCTAATTGTCCTGCATCATGCCACTTGTTTGTGGACAATATGTTACCAAAACTGTTGGAACAATGGCTTTTGTTGCTTTAAGGGCCATTCTCATGTGTAGAACATTTAAATGCTGATCTAAGGTCATATGTTTTGCCATTAACGTTTATGTTTGGGCATCAGAGGTCCTAGATCAATATTTTGTTTTTGATAAACATGTATGATGACGTTCTCAATGGAAAATCAGGAGGAGCTGCCCTTTTCACTTCAGTCACTTTTATGCCAATTTGGTGCTGAGTAAATTGTATAATAAATATTTCCTTCAATCTTTATTTTAAAAGTATTTTACAATGCTTAAAGTAAATCACTCTTGTTCAGTTTATAATGAAGAAGAAATTTTAAAAATGTTGGTTGGTTTGATTTGACTGTTTTTGTCTTTGTGATAAAATAAGAAGCCCAGAATAATAAAGTGACTTCAAGTAAGTGATGAATAGTATTTATTGAGTTGGAACTGTCATTGTAATCACGGGAATATTAAATAATTTACAAATATCCTGTATTTTATCTATATGCTTCGTTTCAGAGTCACATCAGGAGCAGCAGATTGGCCAAACTGACACTTCATCATAATTCATCTATTTCAGGTTCTCCAGTCATTTTGAACATTAGTTTTGGAAATGTGGGTTTCCAGGCCTGTGACTGGTTGCATAAACTATTAAGACAAGTCCTCCAATTTTGTTTTGTTCACAACTTCTTACATGAACCCGAAGATTGGTCTAATTTGATACCGAAAAGTAAGACCGATTACCCCTAACTAACTGCTAGTTGGTCATACTAGTTCTTAAGACACAGTCGTAACATAATGGCTCTTTATGAAACGTCCCCGGTCAAGTCATAGAAATAAAGTCTTCCGAATGATTCATTCAGCTAATGTGACTTTACATGATTTTTAAACATCCTTATCCTGTTATTTGCATTTTCAGATTGCCTATTTGACCAATACCATGTACTTCAAGGTAGGTAGGCAATTTGGGAGAGGCTAGCAATAGCTTTGAGAGCATGAGATCCCACCCTCCCTTCAGAGCGTCTCCAAAGCCACGTCTCCTTCAACACACTTGAGTCTGCAAAGTGTTAAACTACCTCATGTCTCAGAGCAAATAACATTACAATAATAATGAACATAAACAACTGCCAGAGCTCAGTTGTACCACCTGACTGCTGCAGATTCAGTTTGGCATTGATAGTGTTGACATTGAAACGTTTAAACCCGAGTCTGAGGACGTGAACGTAATTAACTCTTAATTACGGTAACAACATGGCTTGAAACTAGGGCTGTCAAACGCTTAAAATATTTAATCGCGATTAATCACATTAATGTCAGTTAACTCGCGAATAATCGCACATTTTTATCTATTCTAAATGTCTCTTGACCCCCTTTAACGTTACGTTTTGAGTGGATGAATGATGAGCGCGAGACGCCGAAATGGATGCCAATAAGATTCTGAAGGGTCGCAGTCGCACACCGGACGAGAAGCGCAGCTTCTCTATGAGTGTACACACACCTGCAGAGCCATTCGGCGTTTTCAATGTGCGATACAAGTAGACGCACCTCGGCGCTGCACTTCTCGTCCACTCTTTGGCCGGCTCGCGAGCCCAAACAAGTGTGTGCGGCGTGCCTGTTTTGTTTTCTGGTATAGCTACATCCAGTGTGGTGATGTAGTTTTAATAACGTTAGCTGTTGTAAAAGCATGTGAAAAAAACGACAAAGTTTGCTAGGCGTTAATCTCACGATAAAAAACTTGACGCCGTTAAAATGTGTTTGCGTTAACGCCGTTAATAACGCGTTTAACGGACAGCCCTACTTGAAACGCATTAGTTTTGGTTCAGGATGAACTGTAAAAGGCGGCTGCTGTTTGTTTTGCGCCGCTCTGTGACTGACGTCTGTCTAAATAGTCTTACAGAACGCGCTGATGATGTGTGATGTCTGTGTAAATACATGTTGACAGGCAGGTATGGACATTGTATCGTAATGATTAGATGAACATTTTTGGGTTTTCCACAGAAGATATATATGCATGTTTTAATATTTAGACCACTTTTATTTTGGATTGTGTGAAGAGTGTTTCAACCAGTATAACAAAAAGTGTTTCTAAAACAAATTGCCTACCCTGCCTTTAACACAAGCGTGCAGGTGAAGGGGTGTAAGAGTGTGTAAGGCCTCTCAGGCGGGCTGTTTCTCATCATTAGCTGTCCTCGGACACCTGCGGCACACATGAGTGCTCCTGAAAGTCGAGTCTTGTTATCAGCCTGCCGGTGTGTAACTGTAGCTAGCGCACAGAACTATGAAAAGCCCCCGCGGCCCGGGATGCGGTTTCACCTGACCAGCCGAGCGTCCAGGCACTTACCTGGACCGTGTGTTGACTGAACTCTGATGAGGACAGCATGAATAGGGCCTTCTGGTGAGCTTCATGTCGTACATGCAGAGATTAGTGTGTGTTTTGATATGGGGCTGACCTGAGGATTACATGGCTGAAGTCAAAGGTCTACATCTGTGCTTCATTAACCACTAGTTCCCTAGCAAGTACACACAACACATTAGGTGGATGTGACTGCTATTAAAGCTGAAAAATGTCTCCATTCACACCAGTTCGGTAGCTTGACACATTGTTGAGGCAGAACGTGTCTGGTGTAAAGTGGGCTTTAGAATTAGGCCTTCATCGTCAGGGTGTCGTCATTACAATCATGATTCACAAGCCTGAAAGAAATCAACAATGATTTTTACATCTTTTGTCTGACTGGAGAATTTTGATTTGTGAGTGTAAGCTTTAATCAATAATAAATTATTGGGAGAAGTCATGGAAATTCATTGGTCAGAAAGTCTGGGAGCTTTGATGACAGTGTTTTCTTTTTGTTTGTATTTTATTTATAAGTCAGTTGTCTAACTACTAACAGCTTTATATATTTTTTACTATATATGTTTTATATATTAATATTTAAATATATTAAATTAATACTATAACTTGTTTTGTTTAACATATAAATTAATCATATTTATTCATGTTTTTATTTATCATGTTAATTATAAAATAGGGTATGAATGAAATTCGAATATATATATATATATATATAAATATATTTACAATTTATCATGTTAATTATAAAATAGTATATATATGAAATTCGAATATATATATATATATATATATATATATATATGTATATAATTTATTTATTTACACACACATATGGCCTACATGAATATTTATGTCATACATCTTTCCAGCAAAGGAAATAAAGAAAGTGTGAATAATAACACTCATATATTTTTCTTATAACTCATAATTTGCTTGAATGTCATTGTAATCTCTGATTAGTTAGTGGATCAGTTTTATGAGTAGGTACATTTCAAAGCATCTATATCAACGCGGTTCACAAAATCAGTCCGACTCTGAACGGTTTATAGTGAATCAGTATGAACTATAGATTTGTTTTTAAAATCCTCATCATAAATGTCTTAAAACACATGGAAATTCACTGGTCCAATGTGTGGGAGCCCGTAGGAATACTTGCAAATTCTGTGCAAGAGACTGCACCATTTATCCCCGTATTGCATTGTGTTGCTCCATTTAGATCCTGTCTGGCCTTCCATCGCCAGCACATGGAGACGGAGAGCAGGTTTAAACTGAAGCAACAGGATCCTCACTGTCCTTTTGTCTGCTCGATAAACATGCTTATCAGCAGCCTGTGTTCAGGAATAAAGTCACCCGAGAATACACCTGAACTCCAGATGAACCCGCTCTCCTCTCTGCTTTACTCCGATTCTCTCGGTTTCATCAATTATTCTCCTTCCCAATCAGTACGGACACCGATACAAAAATATCGCTCGCTGTCCCAGACGCCGGGCCTGAGAAATGCCAACCTGAGAGGCCAAGACTATTGTCCTATGGGGCACAGATTCTGGAAGTGGATCAGTGTCCTCTGGTGTGTGTTTGTGTGTGTGTGTGTGTGGGAAGGAACTACCAGTCTGTCTCTCTGTCTGTGTGTGTGTGTGTGTGTTGTAATTGATAGATGTTCTAATTTGTCTGTTGTGCTTCACCTGATGCTGACTGATAGGGCTGGTCTTGAATCTCTCCTGCAGAAAGATCCAGTACGGGACTCGGTTTCTGCAGGGAAAAAAATGACGTGTTGGAAAATGTCTGTTGTAAGTTTACCCTATGGTTTAAACAAAGTGTCATGCCATGGTAACACTTTTATTTTGATAGTCTGTTGACTTATAAGTTGTTTTGCAACTATAGTTGTTTTGCAACTATAGTTTGCAACATATGTCAACTAACTCTCATTAGAGTAGTAGACTGTGCTTTATATCTGCTAACTCTATATTGTGATGCTCTCCCAACAGACATACTGACTATAAGTAACTTTACAACTACATGTCAATTTATTCTAACCCTACCAATCTACTAATACTCTACTAACACACTAATGAGAGTTAATTGACATGTAGGTGCAATGTTACTTATAGTCAACAGAATGTGTTACCATCAAAATAAATTGAAACCAGTGTCATTACTAGGGGTTTGCATGTCAAATTTGTGAGAATTTAATCTGAGTCATCAATTAATAGACTACAAAATATGTTCTGTACTGAATATCAGCACGTCCATTTGTGTAAAATATAAGCTGGTCATCCAAAGATCTCTGATGTAGGCTATAAAGACACTCAGTAACACTTTAGTTTAGGGTCTAATTCTCACAATGAACTAGTTGCTTATTAGCATGCATTTTACTAGGATATTGGCTGTTTATTAGTTATTATAAAGCCAATATTAATGCCTTATTCTGCATGACCATATTCTACATCCTTAATCCTACCATACCTAAACTTAACAACTACCTTACTAACTATTAGGAGTTTGAGACAAAAATCATAGTTAATGTTTAGTTAATATTAAGAATTGGACCCTAATCTAAAGTGTGACCGGAAACTCTGATTCTCTTGTCTAACGGCTAACGTTAGTAAGGCAGTTTAAACAAGCTAAGACTAACAAACCAGATTTGGCTGTTTTAACTTAACGTCTTTGCCAGGGAAATGTGTTGTAAAGCAACAGCTATTAAGATAACCTTCTTTCCCCGCCAAAAGACACAACATTTAGTACCTTTTCGATTTGGTAAACATTTCTTTAAGGCGATATTTCTTCATAGGTGTAACTTCTGCCCGCTAGCGTCTCCTAACGGAATTGTAGGATCTTTTTTCTGTAACCAAGATCTAACCTTCCCTGAACGTTACAGGGAGTTTTTTGTTGTTGTAATAACCTAATTAGAACTTATACAAAACGTTCTCTAATGTTTTTAAGTGTTATTATAACCATAAACTAGCCACAAATTGTTATCTGGTTCCCCCCTTTGACTGCTTTGACTCACTCAACAACTTTTGAGTTCGTTCGTTTTTTGTGTATCACTGACACCTAGCGGCAAACAACTAATATTACAGTTTTTTTGGCTTGTAGTATGTTAGTCTTACTGTCACCTATAAGCTATTGTTCTCCAAAACAAATGGCAAAATCCGCATTTAGAAGATAAAAGCATTCAAATCTACAGTCTCTCTTCCGATAAGGATCACTGACTTTGATGGCATCACTCTCTGCACTTCAGCTTCTCATCAGATTTTCTGTCCAATCAAATGCTCTCCAGAATCTGAAACTACATTATAAATAAATGGTGAAGCTACAGCTGAAATCACTTAGTCACTTGTTCACACGATTACCATTTACCACATGGTGTGGCATGTAGGGACAAGGAAAGATTCAGACAGTGTAAATATGCTTTCCATTGGGGCGAATAGTCTGGGTTTCATGTTAGTGTCACGAGAACCGCCACAGCTTCGGTCCAGACACACGATAGCAGAGGAGCTTCTCGATATGTCCCACCCTGATTTCCGCGTTTCAAAACAGTTCAGTGGGCCTTTAGGGATAGTTCACCCCAACATGTTTAATTCTGTCATTATGTACTCACCCTCAAGTTGTTATAAACTTGCATGAAGTTCTTTCCTCTGCTGAACATAGGCTAAAGGAAGATATTTTGAAGAATGTTGGTATTCAAACAGTTACCAAACGGGGAAGAAAAGTCAATGGGGACCAGCTTGTGCATGAAATTATTTAAGGATGCATCTAACAAACATTACACTAGCCAACTTATTACACTATTAATAATTCATTTACACAATGGCATGAAAATGCCATGGAGGATTTTGGATTGAAACAGATAGGCTATATAGTTAGCCTTACTCGGTGACCATTTAGATATTTATAACCAGCTTTTGACAATTTATTACTAAACAGGATATTTAAGAGTGAGAAACCAACTAACAGCCGAAATTTCAGCAAATCCATTGGTAATAATTTTGTTTTCCTACCAAACAAAATGTCTTTTCCGGGGAGATTGCAATTAAAGCCACCCTATTAGTCAATAATGTATCTCTTAAAACATATTTGATCACCAAAATGATCAAAATTATTATATATTAAGAAATATATTAAGAAATGCATAATGGGAACATGAAAATGTACCGCTTTTTGGACATTATGGTGCAATTGACACAACCAGAACACAGTTGTACAAGTCTCAAATATTTTATTTCTCATTTTCATGAATGACATTTCAATGGTTCCCACAGCATATGACGCAGCATGCAGAGACATGAAGAAAGAAACAAAACGTTGAACCTAAAAGCGAAACGTTTTCATTCACTTGTAGCCTATGTTTCCTTTGTCCAAAATCCCACCACACCGAAAGTTATATAGATGGCTGTCTGACCCCCAGCTGAAGAAATACAAAACAGAACCGAAAGCAAGAAGCATTAATAAACACACATTCTGTACAAAACAATTCAACCAAACCAATAACGAAAAAAAAGAAAAAAAACATAACTCCCTCTTTTTTAAAAAAGAGGAAAGAACAAAAAGAAGCTTCGCTGGGAGTGATGGACACCAATCCAGAATAACTCACACATTCTTATTTTCAGAATAATAATATTTATGGATAAATGTAGTGAAGAAACTCGCTTTAAAATCATTTCCATATTTAAACATTTACCAAAACTTTGGCAACGTCCATATATTTATATGTAACTGTCATTCAGATTATATCTCAAAAGTACGATTCATATGTAAACAAGAGAATCACCCCCCCCCCCCCCCCCCCCAAAAAAAAAATCTACATGCACAATAGAAAAAAAAAATAGAGAACCCCTCCCGTATCATGCAAGCACATCACAAGACCTCGACAGTCCTCGGGAAAGACACGCTGCGCGTCTCCGTGCAGAAGATGGCGCCGGTTCGCGCGGGAGATTCACATTTAAAGCAAACTAGCGAACGCTTCCGAGTTTATTCATCCGCATTGACAACGTTTAGCTTGGTCTCTCCTTCTTGAACAAATCGAATCCCATCGATCAGTCTTTGAAATGATGAAGTGAAAGAGAGAAACTGATGGTCAGTCTGGTCTGGTTTTTGCCTACTTTGCTGCGAACCTTAACTCGATTAAAGCTTAAAAAACCCAAGCCCACAAAAACACGCATTCTGTCCTTCAGTCCCTAATATACAAATATGAGCTACTAAGATCTTTACAATGCTGCCTGCAGTCAATTTGGAAAAATTAACCTTAAATTTCCACAACAAATATTCAAATCAGGTGTTATTGTGGATTCAGTCCGCCACAATATGCACTGTATCCTCGCAAGTAACTACAGTGTCGCGAGGTAAATCAAAATGACTCGTTTGCGGTGTTAAAATGGTAATAAATCCAGAATACACACACACACACACACACACACACACAAAAGTTGAGTTTACTGATGGCACGGTTCCATCCTACAGTAATATGTAATCTGATCGCCCCTCCCCACCCGACCCCTGCGATAAAACACCGGTCTTAAAAAGTAAACCATACGTGTATATATATATATATATATGTGCACAACTTCAAATATATTTACTTTTTACCCTAGTCTACTGTATATCAATCAGAAAGCAAGACGGTAGATGAACTCCCTGACAATATTAACACAGCACACGTTCACATACACGCACACATTCTCGGTAGAAAATTCGAATCGGATTTGTATTTTTGCGTGAGATCTGAAGCAGATATCAAACCAAAAAAAAATAAATAATAAGCTTGTTAACAAACTTTTTTTAATCTCCCCATGACATGAAGAACATCAGATAGCGATTTCAATATTCAGCTATTGTATGTTTCGATTGGCACTTCATGCTTGAAGCGTGTTGCACTGAAATCAAGTGTCAAGTCATATATCGCTCGCATACATGTATTCCCTGTAGACCTAGATCATCTTTAAAAAAGACAGGACCAAAATAAATACAAAAAAAATCCCCCCCTTCAAAAATAAAAATAAAGAACGTACACACATGCGCACACACACACACACACCCTCCTCTCTTCCTTCTCCACCACACTGAATCGCTCGGTAATCGACAGAGACGACGTCTCTCTGACTGTCCTTAAATACCCGAGAACGTGGACAGAAGAATCTCATGCTCTTTAACACTTAGGATGGCAGGCGTCACAAGGCTCAGGGAGTACAGACGGGGAACAGAGGCATCATTCAGAGAAATACTTCCATTGAAAGAGAGAAAGACAGAAAGAGAGAGAGAGAGAGAAAGAGAGAGAGAGTGTGTTAGCGGAACGTCTGGAGCTGATTCTCAGAAATGGAGAAGTGAAAAAGAGGGTGTTCAGTGAAGGGCCTGTTTCGTCTCTTCACACGTCCACCACCATCTTTTTGTGAATGTCTAAGCCACCAACCACCTGCGGATAAAGGGTGACAGGAAAAAGTGTCATAACATAACATTTCATAACCAGAGATTATTTTTAAAGAAAGAAGAAGAAGAAAAAAAGTGTAATGTTTCAATAACCCACTTTTTTTTTTTTTTTCTTGCAGCGCGCTAATTAAAGCACCACCGCAAAAAACATACCAAAAATAAAAAAACACAGGAAAAATATCTATAATAATGGGATTCATATTAAATGTATTCTATTTAGTGTTCCCACAACTCCTGATCAATAAATCAATACATTTATTCACAAGTACTGGACAAAGTTTTTCAAAACCGTTTATAGAGATAGAAACGTATAAAATAAAATAATTTTTAAACCAACAACAACCAATGCAGGGTTCGACATTAAGCCTCGTCATGTGCTTGTCCTAGTACAAAAGTTATTGATGAACATTGTCATCAGTGTTCTATCAGATTTAAATACTTAAACGTGCATATTTTTGGTTAATAACCGTATTAAATGTATGCGTCATCTTTCATGTCAAATTCTTACATTTGATCAATACATTTAATTATAATAATAAGACACTATAGGGCTGTTACCAATCAAATTAAATTATTTAGACTGCAAATTTTAAAACGGCAATAAATAAAAAGTTATGTGGTTAATGTTTTAAACGCATTTTTGAATGTACAAATAAGAAATGTTGGGGAAAAAAAATGGCATGATACTTTTAAACGTAAAACTAAACTGCCAGTAGGTGGCAGTAAGTAATGTAATAAGCGAGTCATTGAATCTTTGATTTAACCGATTGGTTCAAAACGCTGAATCGTTCAATAACAAAACGCCGCTGAGTGTTGCTTTGAAAATACGCAATGGTTCTGCTGTGGTCTTTTGTAGAAATAGAATAAAAACAGTCAATATTGTGTCTAAAATGTAAGTGATTTAATATTAACCACTTGTTTATTGAACTATAAAATCATTGAAACATTTGCAATCGTGATAATATTCGGCAAAACAGCTCCCTTGGTCGTGTTATGTTGCTTAACTATATCATGTTATGCATAAAAAACTAAACATTTTGAATTATTACCTCAGTAGTCAGTATGTTTATGTGAGCTTTTACGCTCAATTTCTCACTAAAGTCAGGCAGTGCGAGCCTCAACAGCGCTGGCTTATTATCAGAAATACATGATCAATTATCAATAACTCTTTACATTTAATGTAATAAAATCAGAATCATTCTTGCGTTTCAATGCTGTCCTAGTTATTTTTTGTCGCTGAAGTTTTAGGACCGGTAGGACAAGTAAATGTCCTGGACAAACGTTAATGTTGAGCCGTGCAATGACCCTTTTGTTTTATTTTCAGCCTATTTTCTCCCGCAGTGAGAGCTGAAAAGGTCATCTGCAGATGAAAATGTTTGGTGTGTAAACCGGACCCAAAAGTGAAATGGCCCGTGTGAGACTCACAGCGCAGAACTCCTCGAAGGATATCCTCCCGTCCCCGTCCTTGTCTGCGTTGATGATGGTTTTGTCGACGATCTGCTGCAGCTGGGTGTCCTTCAGGTTATTCCCTACCATCATCTTCAGCACCTGGAACAGCTCGCCGTTGGATATGTAGCCGTCCTTGTCCATGTCATAAATCCTGAACGCAACTGCAGAAACAAACCAAGAATCAAAAACACGACAGAAAACTAGTTTTATGGCTTTTTTGAGTTTTTTTTTTTTGGGGGTTTGGTTTGAACCAACATTTTTAGTCAGACATGGAATAATTCCAAAAAATCTAAAACAAAAATAATAAACAAAAAAAAGGTTTGTTACGCATTTAGACATACTGTATATTCCAGGCCAAAAGAAAAGTCGCTGTTTGGATTTAAACAGGCAAATGTTTAAGATTTTATGATTGGGTCATTATTGCAGTCTAGCATGTTATATGTTTGGCAACAGTTCTTCCAGCTCTAATTGATGTAGTGTGCAGCTTTTCATTTCTTAAACAACCATATAGGAAGACACATCATGTTCATATTCCAGGATGACAATGTCAAGATTCATCAGGCTCAGATTGTGCAAGAATGGTTGCGGAGGAATATGAAGAATAATTTCCACACATGAATTGGCACCTAGAGCTGAGTCCAGACCTTAAATTCATTGAAAGTCTATAGGAACTAATGTTTTTTTTTCCATCAAGAGGTGCATCAGCTTTTGGTCAAAATCTTATATGACAATGCAAGAGTCCAGCACTCTCCTCCACCACATCCCAAAGCCAATTCATGTGTGAAAATTATTCTTCATGCTTTTCCTAAACATTCTTTCACAATCTGAGCCTGATGAATCTTGACATTGTCATTCTGTAATATGAACATGATGTTTTCCTACATCAATTAGAGCTAGAAAAAAACTGTTACCAAAAAAATAACACGCTAGAAACCTCATAATAACTGCAATAATGATCCAATCATAAACTCTTAAGCATTGCACTTAAATCCAAACAGCGATTTTTTTGGGCCGGGCAGTGTTATATATGTAAAGATTGTATGTGTTTTTTTGGTACTAATTTAAATCTGTACCCGACACGACCCGTTTGACACTGAAGCTGTCCATCTCTTCAATTCAGTGCTACTGGCTATAATGTTTAATTCTGCAAAACGCATTGTATATAGAAACCTTTGACAGTCTTCAGAAAGTGAACAAATATGCACGGACCGCTTGAAAGCAGCGTGTACCGAAAGCAGTCGAAATAGTCTTGGATATTGGACCCGCAGTCCGCCCTCGCCTATTGATTCCCGACACGCACCCGCTTCTCAAATGACAACGTAAATATTCTTCCACCCATTACATCAAATATTAGCGGTTCACCCGCCCACGTGCAGGACTCTGCATCATGCTTTATGGCTCATGTAATATCATATAGTGAGAATATGAAGCTCAAACTCTAGAACGAAAAAACATATTTATTTTATTCAGAGGCACAAACTGAGCAAAAAATATTAAATTTGGTGCAGTTGCACCAAGATGAAATTCAGATAACTTGTAAATGAATAGGATCTTTATAACATTTGTATAGAAATATCAGTTGTCACTATTTCTTCCAATTATACATCTAAGTAGGATATATTTAAATGCTTAGTTTTATGAGCGGTCATTTTTATTGTGGGAGAAAAAAACATGTAATGCACTGCAATACAATGATGATTGAGAGATCATCTGACATATCGATACTCACATTTTCATGTGATTTTTCAAAAAATGTATGTATGGATAATCAAGTAAACCTAAGTTGCTTCAGTCCAGTGAGTGTTCATCTTGAAATATTAAAGGGGTCATGACATGAGAAACCAAATTTGCCTTGATCTTTTGGTATATAAGAGGTCTTTGTACCATTAAAACGTCCTCCAAGTTTCATAGCTTAAGACGTCCTCCCCATTATAAACGAATCATTTATTTAATCAATCTCTAAATACAGCTCGTTCTGGATCCATGGTAAGAAGTGACGTCACGGTACGAAGTGACGTACCAGCGTTTGCATATGACCGCCTCCAGCACAAGACAACTACGCTTTAAGCGCAAGACAACTACGCTCATTTCGTATCGTTGTCGCGCCCCGCGCGCCGCGCGCCTCACAAGTGTTCAGTCGACGGACAGCGAGTGGGTCTGTCTGTGTACAGGGAAATTACGATGCCGCAGATGTGCTGTTCCTGGCTGTGGACAAACAACATCTTTGAATACGCTGCAGAAAGATCCAGTCGGCAGGGAAAAATGGATGCACTTTATTTTTTGCGGACGTCTCAGTCACGGCAGTGTTAGTTTAAGCGTTTGTTCTATACATTTTAAGGATGACTGTTTTGAGCTTTTCCAGAAAACTGTTGCTCAAAGATAAGTCCGTGCCGTCTATTCTGGGCTCAACAACGACGACGCAAACTGTAAGTAATGTATTTAAAACTTCAAACTACTTTTTAAATACGCTGAAAGATCCAGTCGTCAGGGAAAAATGGATGCACTTTATTTTTTGTGGACGTCCCAGTCACGGCAGTGTTCTATACATTTGAAGGATGACTGTTTTGAGGAAAAAATCCCAATATGATGCTTGGCTTTGCCAGAAAACGGTTGCTCAAAGATAAGTCCGTGCCGACTATGGGCTCAATAACGACGACGCAAACTTACTTTTTATCACTGGCTAATATAAACACATTTGTATAAGAGAATCTTGAAAATATGTCGCCTTTCTAGTAGGCCTACATGTGATAGAAAATTAAAAATGTTGCCTTTATCAATGCTGCATCTTCAAATATGGCCAGTGCATGCATTTTTGTCCGTGGTACACCCTATCATTTCATTGGAATTAGTTAAATAATGTTAAACTGTTAGCAAATTAAGCTATAGGATAATTATGCAACAATAATCCGTTTTCAAGTGTCTCGGGTTAATTTTTTTTTATTAATTCAAAATAGTTTCACTTTCCATGTGGACACGGGCTGATCCAGTCTTCGTTGTCGTGGTGATGGTTCATGTTCCTCTGATTCCGGCTCAAACATAATAAGGTTTTATCATTGCAAGAGCCATCGCTTCGCATGCATCACCCGCTATTAAACAGTTGCGCCGAATCCGCACAGGTTCTGGCTGGGGGCGTTAATAATTGATGCATAGGCACTGACGTTAGCCAATCATAGCAGTGGGCGTTAACACTGAACTCTTAAAGGGGAAAAACCCCCAAAACAGACTGTTTGAATCAGAGGATGAGAAACAGGGTGGGAAAAGGTCATAAATCACTACATTTTAAAAGTTTTTTGTAAAAAAAACTATAGTAATACTATAATTGCACCTAAGGGAACATAATAATAAAATAAAAAAAAACATGTCATGACCCCTTTAATAACAATATAAAAGTTATTTTTAAGTTTTTAAAGATTTCAGAGCAGAATGATCCTAAAAGCGTAACTATCAATCAGATGACAGACGGCATGGAGCAGATTGCGTTTCAGTTTTCATGTTGATAATGTAGAGGCCTTTGCACATCAGATATGACAGTAGGCTTCACAGGGTTAAAAGTGCTGGTGAGATTCAAAACTGAAAGAGACTCACAGCGGAGCTTCTGCTCCTTGTCGCCCTTGACGCTGAACTGAGAGACGCCTTCGATGAACTCTGTAAGGGAAAAAAGACAATTGAAGAAGTTGAAGGTTGAACTGAACTAGCATTGGGCTTGTGCTTCTCAATGCAACAATTTCAACTGGTCAGAAAACACATAAATTACTACATTTCCTAGGCCACACAATTTTAGGCTTTGGTTCTGCATAAAGGCAGATATGATTGAGTAAATATATGCAAGGAACACCAGACCAATCACAACTGATCATGCAAATAGATGTAAGAAAAAAAGACTAACTCTGGAAATTCAGTATGCTTTGCAATAATGTCATCACTATCATGACGCTTAAAGACCCTAAACAATGTACATTTACTGACCTTTAAAGTCCACTTCTCCATTGCCGTCCGTGTCGAATATATCGATGACTCGCTGCACCAGCGGGTTCTGTTGCAGCTCGGGTAGAGACATAAACTCCTCCACGCTGAGAGAGCCCGAGTTATCAAGGTCGAGTTTCTTAAACCGCTTTCCTAGTCTTTTAATCTCATCAGCGTCAACTGAGAGAGAGAGAGAGAGAGAGAGAGAGAGAGAGGGAGAGAGGGAGAGAGAGAGAGAGAGAGAGGGAGAGAGGGAGAGAGAGAGAGAGAGAGAGAGAGAGAGAGAGAGAGAGAGAGAGAGAGAGAGAGAGAGAGGGAGAGAGGGAGAGAGAGAGAGAGAGAGAGAGAGAGAGAGAGAGAGAGAGAGAGAGAGAGAGAGAGAGAGAGAGAGAGAGAGATCAATTCATTTCAATAGAAACGCAACACAAAACACAGACTAAATTATACATCCTTTCCTCATTCTCTAAGCTTTCCCTCGGCTACAACCATCAATAATTGATCTTCAAAACGTCAATCTCAAATGGTTACGAGGATTGCACAAGTCTTAAAACACACACACACACACACACACACACACACACACTAAACTCCATATCCAAGGCTCTCTCTTTTTCTCTCTCTCTCTCTCTCTCTCTCTCTCTCTCTCTCTCTCTCTCTCTCTCTCTCACACACACACACATACACACACACATCCATCTTTGGCTCCCATCAGAAAGCCAGAAGGAGCCGTACCCAGTTTCTTCTGCCTGGCAGTCATGGTCATCTCTCAGAGGACTGCCGTCCAGCTACGGCTCAGTGTTGTGCTGTGTGCCGCGGACTGCTAAATGACCTAATCTCATTCACACAGCCACGTGGTACACACCTCCAGTAATCCGCTGTCAGACTGTTTGCTGTTACCGCTGTGCGGTTAATCGAATTAAACACCGAAAAATCACAAGAGATCAGCGATTCTCAAAGTTTGCAACTGTCGCCAAGTGTCAGGGATACGGTTCTGAGGCCCAACTCACTCTGTTCAACTAAAACTGGAGTACACTACACGCCTTTTATAATCTGAAGATTTTAAAACACTAGGCATCTAGCAGACTTTGTAAATGGTTAAAGGGATACTTCATTACTTCAGGATTTAGCATTCAGCTTTGTATCAGTAGAAAACCTGTAGTATTTTCAAATTACTGTGCTTCTCTCCCTCATATCCCCCTGAGACAAGAGATTTATGTATTTTTTTGTCTGTAAAAAATCCTCAGATGACGCAAAATGACGATTTTTGCATCATCGGAGGATTTTTTACAGACACATTTTTTTTTTTTCTGTCAAAATATATGTATTTTTTTATATCCTCTATGGAATCATAGTCTGAAGCTAAAAAAGCTAGTCTGTTCCCATCATATACTACGCAATTTTCTGTGAAATCTGCCAACTCCGACTGCCCAAAATCTGCAGACCGGCACAGACTTGAAATAGACGCCGCTCGTGTGTACTTTATTAGACAGGTGAGCAAATGTACATAAAATAAATCAATGTTATATAGCTCAACATGATGAAATGTTAGAATATGATCAGTATGTTATTCTAATGATGATCTAGCTTACTGCTATTCTCATATAGCCAACAAACTAATACATAGAAAAACATAACTTTTAACACACGCAAATGCGGTTTAGTGTGATAGTGTAACGTTAGACCAAGTGAAACAGCGCTGCGTTACCTCACAAGTTTCATTCGTCTAATAAACTGACCTGTGCTAGTATTAATTCAGCACTTGCGGGTAGTTCGGTAGATTTAAATGTCCTCATTTCTTTATATCCGCGGGACTCGCGTGTGGCGCTGATATCTGTCTCTCATTAGCAATCGTGCCCTACTTCATACCACAGTCAAGTAAAAAAAGTGAATGTTTTCACTCATCCATAAACATTATTAGATCCATCGGCATGACGACAACTTCCATGATTCCTCTTATTCACTGCGTCACCAACCTACACCTTTGTTTTTGTAAGAGGTTAGCGACCCATAGCGGCAATTTTTTTTTACATATTGTAGCTTTAAATCTAAATAATTTCAATATCCCTGACAGACCAGATTAAATAAATAAAATAATTAATAAAAAATAAAAAAAGTCTTCAACAGAGGACAAATCGAATATCTAGGTCTCGGGAAGACAATAATATTCTCCGTGCTTCAAGAGAAGTAAAGAGACGCATGCGGATTTCTGCTGGGCTATTTCGAGTTTGTGGACACTTCCCAGATTACCCTAAAGCAGATGATATAACTGCTCATACTTCATATCTATTAATATACCATGGATTAACCCTGATACAGCTAGTGCCAATGTGTGTCAATAAACCAGGTGACTGTATTACACCATCATGCATCTGTCGTGCCGCGAGACGTCAGGACAAAGGGTGTCACAGTCCACATACTGAAAGTGGCGAGTGGGGCCATTTTAGGACAGATTTGCATTACCTGCTAAAGGGGCTTTCTAGGCCTCAAAAGAATAAAAAATTATAGATGCACTGATGTATTGGCTAATAATCTGTAATGGCTGATAAAAGCAATTATTTTCAGTATCGGACCATTTTTTTTTTTAAACAGCCAATAATCAGGGCTGCTTGTCTCCTGTCAATCAAAAGGGTGCGGAAAAACTGCAACCCATAGTTCAGACTGCAACCCATAGTGTGTGTGAAGAAAATCTCTCGTGTTGAGGGCAACAGTAACGCATTGACAGTTGAAAATAGTGACTATAAAGCAGGCTCTATTTGACCCTGTGAATCACCCGTAGACCGTAGTTGAAGAAGCCAGGATTGTCAGGTCTGCGTTTTTTTCCCAACACCAAACATTATTTGTCTTCCATTCAATAATCTCAAAGAGCTTTGTGCTCTGTAACTTCAGATAAGAAACAAAGTCACAGCTTTCAAATTTTGTACATTTTATCACGAAATTCAAACAATAAATGGCATTTTGATGCTCCTAAATGTGACAGATCTGTAGAGCCTCAGATGAAGCGGCAGTCTTTTCTTCCACTTTAACACAAATTATATATAAAAAACATGGATGAACATCAGAAGATATGTTGAAAGATACAGTACAACTCACCAAAATGCAAGTGTAAATATTATATCTGAAAATAAATACCAGTTGAATATAATAGCTCTGTTGTTCATTTTAATGTACCAAATGAGAGGGTTCCCTGTACTATAGTTTGCAGCATTATTTGGGAGAGATTTCCCTTAAGAAAATCTAAATATCGGCAGATATCATTCTGAATTATCGGCTATCAGTATCAGCGGATCTCTAATAAAAAGTTTTCACTACAGGCACTTTGGCGTCAGCATGACTGTTGCATCACTGAGCCACAGTATTCAAACAATGTCGAGATGGGAAGATATTTATAGCAGTCGGGCTGATCGTCTGTGGTCTCTCACACTGTAATGGCTGATAAGGGCCTCTCAGAAAAGCCCCCATGCAACACGGACATCCATCTCAGAGCAGTGGTGCACTCTCATTAGAGAAATGTGTCAACTTTTGCTATATCTTTTCAAATGTGTCAATGACACTAGATAGTGCTCCACTGCGCTCCAACTAGACGTTTTAACAATGCAAGAACGTGTCTAATGCAAATGCCCTCTCTAAGACAGTTCAGTACACAGCCTTTGTGACATAATTACCACAGAAATCCAAAGCAACAACATGAGGCACTTTTTTAATAGAAGTGAATATTGAACAATATTGTAAGGTTCACATTCTGCTTTTAAATCCGCCAAATTTTGGCTCACTTGCATTATAACCTCAGTCAGTGTAGCCTTGATTTTAAGAAAACGATGGGTGTGTCGAAATAATATTTTGTGGTAATCAAAATTATGCCACAAATGCTGTCAATTAATAACTAAACTTATTTACCCTGGAATAGGGCTGTAAACGATGAATCGAATCCAAAATAAAAGTTTGTGTTTACATAATATATGTGTGTGTATTGTGTATAATTATTTTGTATATATAAATACACACACATGCATGTATATATTTTAGAAATATTTGCATTTATATACTACATATATTTTTTTATATGATTTATAATTTATGTATAAATAACAAATTTTTCTTAAATAAATACATGCATGTGTGTGTATTTACAAAATAATTATACACAATAATACACACACATATATTATGTAAACACAAACTTTTATTTTGGATTCGATTAATCGTTTACAGCCCTACCCTGGAACAATACTACTTTAATATTAAATATTGAAGCACTTCCTCAAAATATTTTGAAAGTATGTCCGAAATCACCCTTATATCCTGAAATAGGGGCACTATTTGAGGGAACAGCCATTTGTAGTGGTGTCCGAAACCATAGTGGACGTTATCGAATGCACACATTCAATCCCACAATGCACTCGTTATCCCACAATAACGAGTGTACAACCGATGTACGCTCAACGGCTAGAGAATACCCATAATGCACTGTGAGAGTCGCCGACTGAATTCCCGCGTCTGACCAGAAGATGGCGCCGCATCCATTTTCTAAACCGCTGGTCCAATGTGGGTACAGCATAATATCATACAGGTATATTTTACTAGATTATTAAGTTGTTTAGTTAAGGTTTATGCTAGCTTCCATGACAAAGTTCAAGGTAAATATTTTCATTACAACTGGAGCTGCCAGCTTGCTAAGTTTCAAATGATTATTAAACGACAAGCACAAACAACAGCGCTTCTGGCGTCCGAATTCACTCACTCGTTTTCATTCACTCCAAGTGGACTAATGTAGGGAATAGTGAGTGAGGGTATAGGGGGCGATTTTGGACATGGATATCCGTTTTGTGTGCACATCCCTCATAAACAAAGCCTTCTCATGATCCAATAAAACGGTGTCGGGGTGAATGTAGTGACAAGAATCATCTTTTCTTTTTGTATGTCAAATAAACAGTCTGTGTTTGCCAGATGCAGCATCTCATCAAAACTGATTTGGGATGATGTCATAAGTGTCGTGTTACCACAGCTGCTAATTTGAGAGGCCTTATGATGTCCTTGTGGTTGCCAAGCACCCATCTGACCAACAGGTGGCTCAGTTTCACAGCAGCACACTCGTTATCACCCAGTTACAGTCCTGCACAATTCATTACTGGAGCCTCATTCGGCAGCATAAGCTCCTGGGAATTTGGCTCGCCTTGACCTTTGACCTCCCACTGCTTTGCTTTCATCATTACGGTTGTGAGGAAGAATAAAATCACTGGATTTGCCATGTTAGTGCCATCAAATATTTGAAAGAGTGTTGTCCTCTTATTCACAGGACATCTCTTCCTCAATTTTATCATTTAAAAATAGCTAGTGAATTTCACAAATAATTACAAAGACACAGCATGTCACACATTGAATTAAACATTACATTTTGAAGTGGAAAGACTGAAATAGTATTTGCTTATAAAACATACTCTAATAATTTAGTTTTACTTACAAAGTGGAGAAAGTTCTGCATATTCTTTCTCTATATGTGCAAAGGTTATGAAGTAACAGTAACATTACAATTATTTCTAAATGGGATAGTTCGCCCGACAACAACATTTCTGTAATCATTTGCTCACTCTCATGTCTTTCCAAACCTGTATGACTTTCTTTATGTCTGCTTGGACCACAAAAGAAGATCCCCCATTGACTTTCATTGTTTGGACATTTTTTTATATATATATATTCTTTTAGTTTGAAACAACATTAGGTTGAGAAAATAATGGCAGAATATTCATTTTTGGGTGAACTGTCCATTTAAATAATTGTTAAAGGGATAGTTCACCCAAAAATAAAAATTCTGTCAGTAATTAACATTTTTGGGTGAACTAACCCTTTAACAGTTGGTTCTGAAAGAGACTTCACGGCCAAGCACCGGCCATCACATTCACAGTAAAAAAAAGGGTTATCAAAAATCATAAAGCTCTCCTAAATGTGTTTGTCAAGAATTACGAACCGCACAAAAAAGAAACCGATTAAAAATGGGCCATCGCCTCATGATCTTTTACTCACCCCCACCAACTCTATAAATAAACAGACTCGTGCTTCCTGCAGCCCCGAGACTAACCTTTACCAGCTGGAGGCATTTATAGCCCACATATCCACAGCAAGCACCCTTACGCCACCCGGTCTGGCACTGGCCCTCCTCCAAACCAGGAGAGCCCCACTGATCCAGGGAAAGCCCTCTCCCTCATGTCTTGATCTTCCAGCTGATCCCAAAGCAGCAGCCACACGCGTTTAAAGGACCGAACTAGACTACACTCACGGCTGCTTATTCTGATCGTCCACAACGAGCAACATGTATTGACCGTACGATTAATCGCTAAAAGAGCGAATTAAATACCCACGTGATTTTATTCCTAAATGACAACGGTTCAGACATGTCTATTAATCTTTGACAAAAATCACACCGCTGAGCCAGAAAGAGCAGTGGTCATGTATGAAAAGAGGGATTAAACAGGACTCGCATACAGTCTTTCTAACCACACAGTATCATTACTTCTGTGTTGCAAATATTTACATTTTCCAAAGATAATTACATCGTTATGCCAGTAGGTGGCGACACGTGACTGTTAAAAAAATTATTTGCCATTGAATCATTCATTCAAGAGATTGGTTCAAAAATTCATAGAGTAGTGAAGTATTTATGAGTGAGTCATTGAATTATTTATTCAACCCAATTAAAAAATAATTATTAATTCAAATTAATGAAACGTTTTGTTTAATTTTATATATGAAAATTTAATTTGTTTCATATAACATTTTGTCATAACCTCATGTTAAATAAACATAAATGTTATTTTGTTTAGCTAGAATTTGTTAGTCATTCTCACTTTATCCAGAATTGTGCAGTTCTAGAGACTAAACACGGTTCATCTTTGTTTATGTGACGTAAATTTGCAGGAGGGTCAATTGAAAAAAACATTGACCGGTGCACAATAAAGTGGTTTGTTTAGGTTAAGTACAAAAATTGACATAAAACATTTTTTTTTAAACCCACCTAAATAGACACATTTATAAATAATAAAATGACAAAAAAAAAAAAAAAATACTAAAAGTTTAATTCAAATGGAAAATATAAAGTACTAATATAAAACTAATTCAAAATATTAAAGGGTCATTTGATGCCATTTTAAAAGTCCGTTATTTTGTTTAATGGGTTAATAGATTAGGTTATGCTTTAATGTTCAAAAAACACATAATTTTTTTATAAGCTGTACATTATTGCAGAGTGCTTTGATTGGCCAGTCTCCTTTCATCCAAAAGTAGATTTTAAACATATTTACTTTATTCAGTAGTGCAATATGATGCAATATCTAGTTCTTTCTTGTAGGCCGGAAACAAATCCGCAAACCTCATTTAACCACTGCCCAGGGCCCTGTCAAGATGGCCACCATGTGGACTGACTTGCCTTAAAGGGATTTTAACCCATCCCTGCATACAAAATACATCAGTTTCCAAACCTCGTCATCTCCTACATAATCCTCAATAATTACATAATCATCAATTGTTGATGCCGAACACATGTTTTGGACTGTTAAAAGAGTCCTGAAACAAATCCAGGCATCGGTTTAGATCTAGTGCTCGACCTGCATAAACCATGACTGAATTTCCCTATTTACAAATTAAATAGTAATACCCAATTTACTCACAGTGTGTGCACATCTCCAAGGGATAACTCGCCTCATTTCCCTGTAGAGAGAGAACAAGAGTCTGAATCAGCATGTCAATACACTTAAAATGTTAACCAAGGGGAATATATTTTTGAATGTCGTTGATACCGATTGAGGAAATCAAAACAATTATAACTACATAATCAATGATTTGGTGTCATCAAATACCTCAACCAAGCATAATATGTCTTTTAGGCTACTATTTCCTGTAATGAAAAAGTTGTGTGTGTGTGTGTTGATGTAGTAAATGTTCACTACACTGTCACGGGAGTCACAAGGGGAAAGGGTCCTCAGAGTCACCACTATGGCACCTAACGCGTCTTAGTTAAGTAGATAATCAGATTATCGGGGTGTGTTTACGATGCTACAGATGGCAAATGAAACAGGATTATTATAGATGTAAATGGTGGCAACATCAATATCTAAAATCCTGTGATGTCAAAGCTGAATTTTCAGCATCATTACTCCAGTCTTCAGTGTCACATGATCCCTCAGAAATCATTCTATCAGAATCAGAAATTTGCTGTCCAAGAAACATTTATGATAATGAATGAAGGTTTCATATTTATTTTTGTGAAAACGGCGATCATTTTTTTTTCAGGATTCTGTGAGCAGAAATATTTTGTAACATTATAAATACTGTCACTTTTGAATTGTAATAATATTTCACAACAATCTTTTTTTTTTTCGCATCTCATTTTGGGTTTCAGGGAAGAGAAATAATATGGCATTGGGATGCGCAATTATACGATTTGATTTTTAAATCTACAAGACGGCCAGACGGCACGATTTCAACAAACGATTTCTCACAAGGCGTGACATCCCAGACCAAAAATCAAGTTGTTTCAAGTCTGCAAGTGGGCTGGTGGTGTCTTCAGGAGCGGATTGCTGAGGGCCTGTTATGACTTGCAGGAAGAAGCCAAAGCTACCACAACCCAATATAGAGAGCGGGACAGATCAACCGGGACATCGCTGCGCCTAGAAGGATCTACAGCAACTTCCACAATATCCATAGCTCTCCGTTAAATGTGCATCACATAGTATCACAGCTTACAAACTCAAGTTCCCGTGAGGCTATGTGATTATGATCCAGTCATGGGGATAAGATAAGAGAAAATGTATGAAAACTGTAAAAAGGAGAAGTATTAACATCTCTGTTCTAATATAAAACTTGAGCACACTTTGGCGCTGATAAAACGTCTAGTAGAGGTTGTGTATTTTGGGCGCTGTGTGTACATGCGTGTTTGCACATATGGTGTGGAAGTAGATTAAACCCGTGTGGGACAGGCCACACTTCAGTCACTGTGTGGTCAAACACACTGACTTCTCTTATTTACTGTATTCAAACAGAGCCGTTTCAGTACGTCTCTCCCTCGAATATGAGTTAGTGCGCTCATGTGCACTACAACCAGACCGTGTTTTGCCACAGCTAGTAGGTTAGCTAAGGTTGAGTGCCCTGTGCTATTTTAACTTTAGTGGTGGAGCGACAGCAAATTAACTTAAAGTGGATTGAGGGTTTAGGATTACTTCATCTGGTTATATGGTCTCAAGCGTGAGCAAAGTCACCAGGCAAGGAAAGACACCTCAAAGCAAAAGCCGGAGGAAACTTTCATACAGGGAATGAATGCTCGGCTAAAATGTAACTATATTTGAGCTGCGTTTGACGTCACCACATTCCCAATCATTTCAAATGTCCAATCAGGAAGCTCCTTCAGTAGGCGCATCTGTTAGGAAGCCAACTGGCACTTATATCTTTACTTTCAAGAGAAACCCTTGTGATTTGTGCTTTATTTTGGAATAAATACTTTAATAACGGCTTGAAGTATTTATTGGGTATTTAAGGTAAAGGGCAGATTAAAAGTAATGATATTAAATGAATACGCAAATCAGGCCTGTACCCCTAAACATGCGGTGAACGGATTTACATTTGCATAATTTTGAAAACTTTTTACTAATTTTGAAAATCTATTTTCTACATGCATGCTAACGCATCTTATTGTGAACAAGTCATCTGTGCATGTTTCATTTTTAACAAATGTTTTGACCTCATAATGTTTAATTAAAAAGTCATAACTGGCGAAATCACAAGACTTTTCTCTGATGACGTAAGCAAGACTTCTTCAATCATTTAGCGCACTTAAACCCTGCTCCTTCAAGCTCGTGTTCATCAGCGGCCCTGTCCCAAATGGAACCCAAGTGCAAGTGAGAGAGTGAGCGAGCAAGAGTGAGTGTGTGTGTGCGTAAGTGAGTGAGTGAGCGAGAGTGAGTGTGTGTGCGCAAGTGAGCGAGAGTGAGGGTGTGTGTGCAAGTGAGTGAGTAAGAGTGAGTGTGTGTGCGCAAGTGAGTGAGCGAGCGAGAGTGTGAGTACGAGTGAGTGAGCGAGCGAGAGTGAGTGTGTGTGTGCAAGTGAGTGAGTGAGCAAGAGTGAGTGTGTGTGTGCAAGTGAGTGAGTAAGAGTGAGTGTGTGTGTGCAAGAGAGTGAGTAAGAGTGAGTGTGTGTGCGCAAGTGAGTGAGCTAGCGAGAGTGTGAATACGAGTGAGTGAGCGAGCGAGAGTGAGTGTGTGTGCGCAAGTGAGTGAGCGAGAGTAAGTGTGTGTGCGCAAGTGAGTGAGCGAGAGTGAGTGTGTGTGCGCAAGTGAGTGAGTGAGCGAGAGTGAGTGTGTGTGCGCAAGTGAGTGAGCGAGTGCGCGAGCGAGAGTGTGTGTGTGTGTGTGCAAGTGAGTGAGTGCGCGAGAGAGAGTGTGTGTGCGACAGTGAGTGTGTGTGTGCACGAGTGAGTGTGCAAGCGAGAGTGAGTGTGTGTGCGAGTGAGTGAGCGAGAGTGAGTGTGTGCACAAGTGAGTGAGTGAGCAAGCGAGAGTGAGTGTGCGCTAGTGAGTGAGTGAGCGAGAGTGAGTGAGTGTGTGTGCGAGTGAGTGAGCAAGAGTGAGTGAGTGTGTGTGTGTGTGTGAGAGTTAGTGAGCAAGAGTGAGTGTGTGTGAGTGAGTGCGATTGTGAGAGTGAGTGCGATTGTGAGAGTGTGTGTGAGACGGCACGCGATGACTGGTCGGAAAGCAACGTGTAGTCTGACATGTTTCTTATCCACGACATGACAAGATTTTAGGAGTCAAATTGCGTAATCTGACAGTCAATATCATAACAAAAAATGGTGTAATCTGAACCAGGCATTACATTTGGTTTCAATAATCCGTTATACTCAGATGTACGCCACAATACGGAAGAAAAGATCGGTCACTACTTCGGTTTCATTACAACTTTAAAATTATGAATCAATGCCACAAAATAACTGTTTAAGGGATTCATCCTAAAGGGACAGCAACAACAATACAATCCAAAGTTAACTAATATCGTACAAAGCAAGCTACTGTTAACTGGCCATTATTTCAGAATATAAAACTTTAGCATTAGGGGTGTAACGATACCTTCATTTCACGATTCGATATATATCACGATACTGAACTCACGATACGATATTATTGCGATACTCCCAAGACATATGATAAAAGGTTAACAAAAAATGTACTGTTGAAAAAAATGCTAACTTTGATATTACATTGTGGGTTTAAATGAACAGGTTTGGACTTGGTGCTTGTAATTCAAGGACAATGGTGACACTAGAATAAAAATATTCATGATTCTGAAGCTGACCATTGCATTATTAGACATTATAATCAACATTATATAGTAGTGTAATGTAGTACTGACACTAAAACTCTGAAAACATGATTTTTTTCTTATACAGTAATTTCTATTTTGGGTGAACTATCCACGATACATATTGTCACTATCCACGATACGTATTGTTGCATTTTTGTATTGCGATATATTGTGGCACGATATATTGTTACACCCCTATTTAGCATGCTACATTTTTTTTTAAACTCATTTTCCAGCCGAATCAGCAGTGGAAATGTGAAAAAGATCCGATTTTATCCGGATCTTAAGGTACTACAGAAGAAATGTTTGGGCCTAGAGTACTTGTACAAGGGGATCAAATTTAAGATGAATATAGACATGTTGGTAGTGTCTGAGACTAGGCTAATTCTGGGTCTGTGAAGCTAGTCCTCGGAGCACGTAATGCTACGCTACGCATCCCAAGCATGCACACTTTTCTTTCTTTGAATTGAGTGCATTGAATGTCTTCTTTTAGGGTCATTTGCATTGATGCACAGGACTGAGATTCTCTCATTGGCCGATTGCAGCATCGGATTAAAAGAAGTGCTCATTCCAAGTTTCAACTAGGGTCGTTTTTAAACTTTTACATTGTGTATCTTTTATTAGCCATCATTAATTATACATGCATATGCATTGTATCAGCCACTCAGCTCATGATAGCAACTCAGTGTAAATTGAGGCTAAATTCAATGCCTATACCACAGAAATTGGTACATAAACAACAGGTTTAGGGTTCCCACACCTTCGGACCAATGCATTTTTGCATTATTTGACCAGTCATAAACCAGTTTACTAGAAAAACATTTAAAAATAAATGTTTTACTAATTTTTAGTAGGTCAAGAAAGACCCAAAAATGGGTTGCAGATTTGTTCTGATAGGATCAAGGACAGCAGGGGGAAAAATGCAAATAAAATAATATGTAACTAACCGCTTATAGTTAGCATAGCAAAATAAACATCACCTTCCCATATCTTTTGTGTACCTCAATGACAGTACATCCAATCAAACCCTATTTTGGCACAAATTCATCTGTCATTTTGGTAATACGGCTAACACTAATAACTTCTAGGATCAGAAGAATATTTTTATGGTTTTGCATAACTGAGGGAATCGTGTAGGTTGCTTGTTTCTTCAGCTTACTGTATATTGGTAGATATGAACTATAAAAAAAATTGCGATATGACTTCCTCTCATGTCAATCATCTCATTAACTGTCATAATTGCATATACAACACTAAATATTACAGTAAACGTGATTCATCAACAATATTTCTATTAAACTATCCGTTTGGCCAGTGATGCATAATAAATCCACTCTCAGATCATGATGTAAACATTTTAAAAACATTCCTGTCACTTCCTAATTTCTATAATAACCAAATATTAGGTTTATGAAGAAACACGGTTGTAATCTAAAATGCTTGGTGTGGCAGTAATGACAGCAGTGTGTGGGACAGTGATTGTCTTGTTATAAGAACAATATAAATGCACATGTTAATATCAAACCAGGGCGAAACATTTTTTATGCTCTTATGAAAAGTTGCAAGGCAGAAATTCCCTAATTTTAGGACTTTTTATAAAACTATTATACAGGGTAAGTTGAAAAGGCTGGGTGGGCGGACAAGCCCAAACAGAGACCTTCTAGCAGATTTAAAGGGATAGTCCACCCAAAAATGAAAATTGAAGCAAACAGTTGTGGGGCAGGCATCAGTTTGGTTACAAACATTCTTCAAAATATCTTCCTTTTGTGTTCAGCAGAAATGTATACATGTTTGGAACAACTAGAGGGTGAGTAAATGAAGGAAGAATTTGTATTTTTTGGGTGAACTATCCCTTTAAGAAACCCTAAAAATGAGGGCGAAAGGAAATACTCAATCTAAACTGAAAAAGCATAGGCTATATTAAAATCATGCCAGGGGATAGAAAACTTCTCCAAATGTAGGAATCCCCGTCTTATAACTGATGGCCCAGCAAAGTCAACCTTTCCTGGAGAATCAACCAGTCGATTCAAGTTGTCAACGGATCTATTTTACGAGCAACCCAGCTCTGGATCAGTTTGACAGCCGTATCGATTGAACAGCAGCTACTAGCAGCCAAAACGTTACAATGTTTCTCTTTTCCAGCCGCGCCATTACAGTTGATCACTGATCGGGTCAAATACAGCATTTACACTGGAATCTATAAGATAGCGACGTGTTTTCCGTGTGTGTTTCTTCTCAGCTCATAGCATGCAGAGCCTGAACGTGGGCCACACTGACAGCCATGGCTCTGTTTTATCAACAACGGCTTTGATCACGACACCGCGAGCGCGTTTCCAGTCCGTCACGGCACCAGAAAGGCGCGTTAAACGCGCGATTGATACGACGCGCAACAGTATAGGAAGTATATGCGATCTCAGATATATTTGCAGCGGTTTAGCGAGAGCTGTTGGGGATCCTTACCATTCTGTCGCCGGGGTTTCTTCGCCTTGTGCAGAGACTCGCGGAACTCAACTGTCGCTGACGGTTATTTTTCTGAGCGAGGAAGTCGCGATAAGCGCGTCGCTCGGATCTTATTCTCGGTTTGAAGATTGAAGGATTCACTGCAGTGACTTCGGTAGGTCCGCAGCGGAGGGGGAAGAGAGGCAGTGGGTTGAGCTGATGGTGGAGGGAGGGAGGGAGAGAGAGAGAGAGAGAGAGAGAGAGAGAGAGAGAGAGAGAGAGAGAGGGAGGGAGGGAGGGAGCACAGGACTGAGCGGAGCGGAGGGGGGAGGTGCATTAGAACCACATCACATCCGGGTATTTATATCATAGACAGTATATGGCATTTATGCCTGATATTCTCTCTCCCTGAATATATACACGAACATTTGCATCATTAACGTTGATCAAATTATTTTGCATCTCAAGTCAGAAAGAGAAACATAGTATTTTGACTTTACGGAAGAGGAGATGAATGGATATTTATTGTATGCTGTTATTAGCCCACTTAAAGGGATAGTTCACACAAAAGTAACACAATTCATTACATTAAATTTATTTTACATTAGTTATCATTTTATGATAAGGTACTGCAGCATTTCAGCATGAACCAATACCGAATGCTTAAGGCATTTCAAACTATATTTACAATTTTTTTTTTACATTCATAGAGATAATTCATACACAAAATATATATATATAATTCTGTCATTATTTATTCACGCTTATGTTGTTCCAAGCCTGTATGAGTTTATTTCTTCTGCTGAACACAAAAGAAGATATTTTGTCGGTATCCAAATAGTTTTTGATCCCCATTGACTTCCATTGTTTTTTATTTTCCATACTATGGAACGGTTTGGTTACCAAAATATCTTCTTTTGTGTTAAGCAGAAGAAATAAACTCATACAGGTTTGGAACAACTTAAGGGTGAATAAATAATGACAGAATATTTGTTTTTGTGTGTGTGAACTATCCCTGTAAGAATGTTTTTTTTTTTAATATAATTTGAAATGCTGCAGTACCTTATTATAAAATGAAAACTAATGTAAATTTGCTTGAATGGTATTGGTATTAGATATAAATGTAACACATAAATGCATTTTTGCAATGAGCAACTCTCCCCTTTTATTTTATAACTTAAAACTTTTAGTTTGTTTATGATTTGTTTTTGCTTATGCCATTAAGGACTTTTATTATAAGGCCTGCTCTTGTGTTTAAAAATATAACATTTTAATCAACATTTGGTGGCCATTACTATATGCAATTATTTGCATCTTTAAGTGTTACAGGTGTGCATCTATGAACATACCTTTTCAAAATAACCCATATACTGTATTTATTCTGCACCAGCTGCCCGTTGACAAAAATAGCTTCATATGATGGACATTATAAGATTAGCTACACCCTAAAAAATGCTGGGTTGTTTCAACCCAATTTGGGGTAAAATATGGACAAACCCAGCCGTTGGGTTACATTTTTACATTACATTTTTAACCCAACATTTGGGTTTGTCCATATTTTACCCAAAATTGGGTTGAAACAACCCAGCATTTTTTAGAGTGTATCTATAATCTCTATCAGCTATAAGGTTATATTATATCAGTATGCGTAGCTAAAAACAACCAGCATGTTATTTTAAATTAAAAAAAAAAAAATTCTTGCCTTATTCTTCTTTTGGCCTTTTGTCTTAAACTGTAATGTATTTATTAAAACAGCACAGAATTTCAAGCAACAATATTGTTTATATTCTTACAAAAACAAAGTCAAAAGTTTGGCTCAAAGTCACACAAGACTGATCAAAATCAAGACTGATATTCAGCAACACACATAAACAAACGATCTGAAAATGAGTGAAAATGGGAATAGAATTAAGTCCAAATAATAGAATTAAGTCCAAATAAAGCACTAACTTCATTTCTGATTCACTTCTAACTCTCACCAGTGAACTAATGCTTCTGTGAAGAAATAGGCAACATAGATAACAGTTCAAGCATATAAACAACAGTAACACAAAATGGGAAATAATGAAACATCCATTCACGCATAAACAGGCACGCCTGTCATACAATAAATAATTGTTTTACGCTGGTACCAAAAGACCACAATATTAACTGACTGGTCTTTACTTTTATAATATTACATTATACACGCTAATATGTGACCCTGGACCACAAAACCAGTCACGAGTCGCACGGGTATATTTGTGGCAATAGCCAACAACACATTGTATGGGTCAAAATGATAGATTTTTCTTTTATGCTAAAAATCATTAGGATATTAAGTAAAGATCATGTTCCGTGAAGATATTTAGTAAATGTCTTACCTTAAATATATAAAAAATATATTTTTGTGAGTGAATGCAGCACAATCGCCAACATAATGAACAACTTTAAAGGAGATTTTCTCAATGTTTCGATTGTTTTTTCACCCTCAGATTCCGGATTTTCTAGTTGTATCTCGGCCAAATATTGATATCATAACAAACCGTACATCAGTGGAAAGCTTATTTATTCAGCTTTCAGATGATATATAACTTGTTTTGTGGTCCAGGGTCACATATATAGCCTGTGTACGTACAGCACCTTTTTGAGCAAGCACTGCCTGTCTCTTTAACAGCAAACGACTTGGTTAAATACAGGCCTTCAGAGCCGTCTCATCCGAGTCTTGTGGAAAGATGGTCTCGGTGTATTTGTAACCATAATAGAGCAGATATGTGATGTGCAAATGACCAAGAGAGACCTGAAAATCCTTTCACAAAGTTTCACCTATAACTCATCTTTTTCAGATTTCACCAGCTCAGGCATGATAAGGAGGAGGAGACATATGAGGGGAAATTCTGACAGCTGTAAATCATGCATGAGCAGCGGTTGGACAAACTGGTGAACAGATACCCTGATGGATCCGCCTTTAATGTTCACTGAGGAGCTCGGAGTCATCTGTCCCACACACAGCGGCCTCATGATGGTTACAGGTCACATTGTGCATTATATCTGCCGCGCTCGTGTTTTACAGGAAGACCTCTTTGTTGATCCACATGAGGCTGCGGGTCTCGTTGGGCTTGGCCTCGTACTCGATGCAGTTGAAGCTGTTGCCGAACTGGCAGTGTTCTCTCTTGTAGTAGTTGTAGTATTTCACTTGCCACACTGTCTCAAACATGCCGGCATCTTTGAACTGGCAACAACAGGAAGATAGAAGGTTAGTAACATTTTATAGTTCGATCAGTTGTACCTCTTTGTGTGGACGTTTGCATGCTCGCGTGTAACAATGCAAAATGAACACAACGGTCTTACTTGTTAACTACAGTAGCATCCTAAATTGATAGCTCACTTTTTTTTGCCATTTATTGCTATTTATTTGCTATTACTTTTAGGTGTTATTGGTTTTTTCTTGCTTGTCCATGTACTCGCTTCCTATTTAATATAGATCAAATATAATACAATTAAAATATATTTAAAAAATATATGTTTTGGAGATTACCGTCTTGGAGATATGTTATACGTTATATTGAGAATAACAAAAATAGGCTCTATATATTTTTTGTGCATCCTTAAAAGGATAGTTCAATCGAAAATTAAGATTTTGTCATCATTTACTCACCCTAAAGTTGTTCTTAACTTGTATGAGTTTCTTTCTTCTGCTGAACTAAAAGGAATTTAAAGAATGTTGTCAGTAATCAAACAGTTGACGGTAGCCTTTGACTTCCACAGAAGAAGGAAAAATACAATGGAAGTCAATGGCTACCATCAACTGTCTGGTTACCGACTCGCGAACGGCTGTTACCAGAAGGCAATGATTATAGTTTATAAAGTCATAAGTATAGATATTTTTCTTACAAAAACGCATCGCTTCACTTCAGAAGGCCCTTATTAACTTAAACTAAAATTACTTTTATGATGGATAGATGCGCTTTTTTGGGCTTCAAAATCACAAATCACACTCCTATTATAATGATTTATATAGGATTTATAAGAATGATTTTCTTTTTTATGAACTCTGATTGTGTTTGACTGAAATAAGAAAGTCATATGCACCTACAGTATAGGATGGCTTGAGGGTGAGCAAATTATGAGATCATTTTCATTTTTGGGTGAACTAACCCTTTAAGAGTGAGTAATTGAATCCTTGACTCAAACTGATTTAAAAAAAAAAAAATCATTCAATAAATGTCACCCAAGTTGATCTAAACTTGGTCCATATAAACTAATAAAGTAGGATATAAATTTCAATCCTCAGGGTCATAAATCCTCTGACTCAAACTCAACTAGGAGTCCTTGCAACTCTCTCAAATACCGGTTTGTGTGTTCTGAAGATGCAAAACTTGAGGGAAATTGAGCAGATTGCATAAATGGCGAGTAAACTAGGATTTTCCTGTTATTCGACTGTCATGAGACAGGAATTTCCTGAACTGCAGCAATTAACATTTTGCCTAGTAAATTATATATAATAAATATATATAAATAGTAAATTACATGTTATTTTGTTAAGCTGTTTGTTCAGAATCGTGATTTCTGTTTCTCAATTTATCCAGAATTGTGCAGCTCAACTACAAATCATATAGGAGCAAAAAAGATTTGAGGCATCATGCAAGCTAAAATAGTGCGGTAGGAGTTACGTGTGAAGTCTTATGCTTAGCTTCAAATCCCTAATCCTCTATGAGCAATTTAGCACCTACCAATTCCACACGATTTCAGTGTTAATTCTGTTCTACTCTTTTCCCTGCTGGTTTTGTTACCTCTATGGAGACCTGCACAGGCTGTCTGTCCCCGCTCTTGGTGTGTGGCACACCCTCAGTATCATAGGTGCCATTGTAGACGATCTGCTCCTCATCTTTGGACTGCTGCTCCAACGGGAAGGGCTTTCCACCGATCCCCATTGTGCTGAAAACCCATTCAAACAAATGCCTGTTTAGCTTAAATGACACATCTGAAATTCCTTCTGTCAATAAAACATTAAAGACTCGTGCACTGTAACCACACGGCTCAGTGTTACAGCCATAACGCGTTTCTAAAGAATCTCCTTTAATGCACATATCAGTCTATTTATAGGCTATATGATAGGCTATTTCTTTTCTTACAGGAGCGCGCGCAGGTGCATATTTCGACATCGTTACAATGAACGACAAACCATCGAGTCCTAAGAGCTATTTGTATATGCAACATATCAGATGCATGGTTCATAAATGCTTTGCACGATTAATTCAGTCGCGTATTCACGTTGAAACGACTTACATGGCCTCCGCGCTACCCGGTTTCACGATCACCTCGATTTTGTATTTCGATCCTGTTAGCATTTTGATGGTCCTGCTCTGGCCGAACCTCGTCCCGTCCACTTTATAAAACACCGGCCCGTCATTAGGTTGGATTTTCAATGAAATCGCGACGTTTATTATCGCTGGAACATCGGCCATGGTTGCGAGATAACGGAGGTCGATGTGTTTCCAGGGCTCCCCGTCATTAAAGGGATGGCGGATCACGGATGGTCCCAGGAAGCTGTTGAGAGATGCTGTGACGTCTACACAAGCCATCACTCCCATTCAGCCATGCAGCATATATATATATGCTTATGCATAACAAGGCTCATATTATACACCAGTGCTGCCCATTATTCTCGCTCGCGCGCGCTGGGTATACGCTGCTTATACGCAGGCAAATAGGAATCGCTACACTTCAAATTGCTTTTATATTTTTCATATTTGTATTCTAGGAGTCATAGATATCGTAAATAGCTTATCAAGCATTCAATTTAGATCGTAAACCCATTGTCCATCTCATCTCCGTTATTCTCGAGATTAAAACAGTCCCTGTCCAAAGTGCTGAAACTGAAGAATCATGTGTTGCTGTAACATTTGTGTCCTGAACATTAAATATGAAATGCACTAAACAAACACACAAAATAGATGCTGTTACGTGTTTGGTGAGCTTGAAATATTAACATAAAATGTATGTACTTAACTCAATTAACAATAAACTTTTTTTTTTCCTTTCAAATATTCTATTAATTGCATGTTTTGGGAGGAATATATGCATTTTGTGATCATTTTTTTTCCTCGTTGTAAAAGCTTTAATAACAACAATGATATAAAACCATACCTGTGCATTTTGAATGGATAGTGTAATTTAAAATTATATAATGAAGAGGAAGTAATCGGAGTAATCAGATGAGTTCAGAAGCAAGTCTCATTTAAAATTCATATTTAGATGTGTCGCAGATTCTTCCCTAATATATGAACAAGTTAATTTACCTTGAGATTGCATAATGCAAGTTAAATACATAATTGTTCTGATAAGAATATTTAAAACATACTCATGTACTTTCAAAATCTATATTTCAACATAAAACAGCTTCCCATTTCATAGCATGACAATATTTCTCTGTTGTTTTAAATGGTTATGTGGTTATAAAGACACATGCGGACAGATAGCAGCAGCAGCAGCAGAATTGAAGGCCGGGGACGAGGAGAGAAGTATAGCATAGGGACGCATGATTTTAAATAATATATTAGCTTTTATAAAATAATTGTTGCGTGATTTAAGGCAAAACACTTTTGGCGATGACTCAAAAGTCATATAAGTTAATAAAAATAAAAAATTTAAAAAGTGCACAATTTTGTTGATCTATCAAAAAAAAAAAAAAGCTCACAAAGTTATAAAACAATTCCATCACATGAAACCTATAAAACATTATTTCCCATACAGTCTGAAGCAAATTTCAGTGCAACTACAGTTATCCATAACAAAAGCCACATCACCATGTATTCTGACCGCCGTAGTCTTTGTGCTTTTTGGCAACACTGATTATAAAATCAAAAACTTAAGAAAAAAAATCTTTGTTGATCTATAAAAAGAGCGAAGAAAAGATCCCTCTCTGTTCCAGCTATAAAACCATTTCAAACCTATCAAATCTAATTTCCCATACAGTCTCTAGCAAATTTCAGTAATAGAAATAACATTTTCCATTACAAAAGCCACGTTATCATGTTTTCTGACCGCCTCAGTCAGTGTTTTTTTTTTTTTTTTGCAACACTGATTATAAAACATCCCATAAAACCATCCAGCAAGTGTTTCAGTAAAAAATTCTCAGTTGTAGACGCATGTCTGATATATTTCAGTCTGATGGCATGATCCCAGAAGTCTCTTATCTCTCCAGTTCTGCCTCCAGTATCTCTCCCCAGGTGTCCACGTCCAGTGGACACATGCTGTTGGGCGGGATATCGTCGGCAGAGCGGATGTTACTGTACCGGCCCTTCAGCCATCTCCTCTTTACGCAGCCTTTCCTGTAGTTTCGCAGAAGAGTAACCTGGGACAGAGGGGAGAAGAAAGGTAAACAGACAGCAGAGGTACAAAATGAAGCAGAGGTTTTCAGGCAGAATATTAATAACACAAACCTTCCACGAACATCCATCAAGCCTGTCCCCGTTCACCTCTCTCCGGCAAATAGCCAGCGCCGTAAAACAGTGGTTCCTCCACAGGTGATCGCTGCCCTCGATGATGTCATTCCAGTTTTTACAGGTGAGCGAGGCCCGGCACAAACTCCTGACGTCCAGCTCGCTGAAGATCCTCACACTCATCTCTGCTGGCAGGGTCTCTGCAAAGTCCTGGTGAAGTGGATCATGACCACCTGGGACCATGGATGGGTCTCCTTCGGGCCTGAAGATGGCGCTCTTGCTCCTTTTGCAGACATTATGCATCTCTCCGCGTCCTAAAACAGTTTCAGTTTCCCAAACCAAGTCGTTTACATGACAGAACCGTTGCCTTACAAATAAAACATGATTATTTGAGCAATACGAAGCTAATATTGTCCGTGGTGCAGTATCTGTTCGTTACTGGACACAGCAGCACCAAAAACGTAAATCTAGCTAGCGTTAACGTTAGCTAACCAATGGCTAACGTTAGAAGAGATTTTAAAAACAACCACGAAACGGTCACATATATATAACTATCCGGTACAAAAAAGTGAAATTCAAGATGATATAAAAAAAAAAGCATGTTATTAAAGGTTCATACCGAAAGTCGCGTCTCGCTGACAGCTGGGGATTTAAACGTCTCTGTTTGTTTACGACAGAAACGTCACAAGGCAATCCTCCCCACCCAGTTCTCACTGCGCATGCGCGAGCCTTCAGCGCCAATGTAGGGTCCTTTTGATTCTTTGTTATTAGAGCAAAATATGAATTATAGGTTACATTTTTATATCATATTAAATTTGCACACCTTCGTCGACAAGAGCTTTGGATAAGTCCGACGTGCGTGTTTATACAGCGCATGCTAGTGGTGGAGTTCACCGGAAGTACTTATTCGCGCACGAAAAGTAATCATCATTATTCATTTTTTCACAGTGAGTTTCTTTTGCACGGTCATTTACATGAGGCAGCGAAAAGTTGGGTTGCATACAAAATACAACACTAACGAATTCGTAGTAAGTAATTATTTCTCAAACTAGTAATGGGAGAGTTTGTACTAAGAAAGACAGCAGCGCGCCGCGAGCACAAATCTGTCTGCACTTTGCATGCACTTTATTTTTTATAGTTAATTAAAGATATTTAATATTTTGGTCTCTGTCTCTTCTTCTACGCAGATGCCAGGCTTTGAGCTGGAGCAGGTGGACGGTGTCGGTGGCAGTGGCAGTCCTATACACCTTCCCGATGGAGAAACTGTTTTGGGGAGAGGACCATTTCTGGGGGTGAGTGAGTGAGCCATTACTACTGTGCAGTGTATTTTCACAAATATGTCTTGATAATATATTAGACAGTATGCTATATTAACCTTGCGCAATGGTTCTTGCCTTTGTGCAAGTTAGCAAGTTATAATGCATATACTATAGTGCCTTTAGTCTGTTGTGTGCTTTTACAGAAATGCTGTTATAAAGCTCAATATGGCATGAAGGAATGACCCAACGCTCTCAGGAAAAAAGGTACAAAGCTTTCACTGGGGCAGTACTCTAAGGTACAAAAGCTAAAAAAAGGTATTAATATCATATGTACACTTAAGGAACTTAAAATGTATTTTTAAAGTACTAATATGAACCTTTAAGTTACTATTATGCACCATTTTGGGGTAAATAATGTACCTTTTTGCTTTTGTACCTTAGCGTACTGCCCCAGTGACAGCTTTGTGCCTGTTTTCTGAGTGAAGTAAAAGAGGCCGTGTTTATGTGAAGGCTGCATGGATAATTTATTGATTCAGATTGTTAAAATATTGTGTCCTGTTGAATGTTTTCGTTGTTGTTTTGGTGTAGTACTACTCTCACAACAAATGTGTTACTTTCAGTTTCCATGATGGGGCTGTTTATTTTGGAGTAATGACAATCAAAGTCCTGAAGATGGCAGTCCAAACTCTCAAATCTTAGGGTTAGAAATCTGTGATATTGAGGTTATATCTCTTATGGAGTGGTCCATGAACTGCGTTCTTCATTGTATTTAACAAACCTCAGAAGTCCGTTTTTTTTATTGGTTGAAGACCCATTAAAATCAAAATAGGAGATTTTTTTTACTTTTATTGTATGTGTGTTATCTGTATATAAGCTAGTGTACACCTAAAAGTTCATCAACTATAGCATATAACACATTTTTAAATATCTCTAGGAAATATGTCAAGACAAGACAAGACAGAAAGCTTATACGGGCCATTTCATTTGATATCATGTGGTCTTTAAATCACCCAGATCTCAGTGAAGTCTGTCATACTGAGCTACAGAAAACAATCTGGTTATGATATAGCAATCATAACAATGGCAATCATAACAATGATACAATGGCTGGGTGAATTTTGAATTTTCTACACTACCATTAAAAATTTTGGGGTCAGAAAAATATGATTTATTCATGGGATCAAAGCTGAATTTTCAGCATCATTACTCCCGTCTTCAGTGTCACATGATCCTTCAGAAATCATTCTTACATTGTGATTTGATGCTCAAGAAACATATTATTATCAATGTTGAAAACAGTTGTGCTGCTTAATATATTTGTGGAAACTGTGATAAAAAAAAAAATATTTTTTTTTCCTCAAAAGAACCTTATATTTTGAAATAGAAATTTTTGTAACATTATAAATCTCTTTACTGTCACTTGCTGAATAAAAATATTAATTTCTTTTTAAAAAATCTTATTGACCCCATGCAAACTTTTGAACCATAGATCACCAGATCCCTTTATAAATTCCAGTTTAAGACGCAGTTTATCATTATATTGTTTTGCATTTTCATATTGCATATTGTTTCATTTTCGTTTTTTACCTCTGCACCAGGTGAATGATAAGCGGGTGTCCAGAAACCACAGCATCCTGGAGAACCACAACGGTCAACTGCGTCTGAAGCCTGTAGGTTTCTGTTAGTTGTCTGATGTGGGCAGAGAGTCGTGATGGTGCTTTTGTCATTTTAGAGACTCTTCTGCCGAACAAAAGCGGCACTGGCCTTTGATGCCAAGACATCAAAAGTTCGTGACGAAGAGCTCTTTCTCTCTTTCGCAGCTGTCGCTCTTAATTACACGTGTCATTACTGCCTCTCAGTCATGCTGGCATAGCAGCGATTTTCAACTCGATTGATCTTTTGACTGTTGAGTTTTTAACAAGCCCTTGTTTTCAAAACGGCATTTATCTCATGAATATTCAGATTATTAATAGCTAATTGAATTAAATCATTAAACACACTATAGACAAGTATGCAAATATTTCTAGCTGCACAAGCTCAATTCAGTTTTGTTGTTATTGTAACTAAAACTTAAAATTTTGGTAACGCTTTGGGCCTCCTTTGTTAACATGTATTAAGTATCTGTTAATAGTTGACCTGATTGGTTACAAGGTAGTTTGTGACGTCAGAAACACCAGCGATTTTAAACCGTGTTTTTGAGACGGTCTTTGGTTCACTGCAGTTTTAATAAGGAAATACTGAGCAATGCTGTCGACTTATGAATCTGCACATGGTTTGTCTTAAAACATATTAAAAACATCACATAGAAATATAAACAACATTAAAAGCTTGATTTTCACCGCAGGGGGACTTTAACAAATGAAACTTTATTGTAAAGGGTCCCCAAAATTGTTTTCAATAATTGAAATGATATAGTATAAATATATTAGATGAAATGTTTAAACATAAAAAACGTAAAAGAAGATTAATAAAAATAAATGTAAGTGCTAAAATTACTAAAACAAAAAGTAAAGCTAAATGGAAATATTTTTTTAAATGACAAAAGCACATAACAAAATAACTAAAAGTTCAACTTAAAAAAAAACAATAACATTATAATAGTATATAAATAATGGTAACATGATATCAGCTCAATTATGTGACTTATTTTGAGAGAGATTGTCAAAGCTGTGTATCCGCGTATCTCGATGATGAATCTCTAACAACACAATATGGCAGAATAATTCTGAATAGTATGATAAAGACCTGTGCAAAAAGAGAATTTTTTGTCAATGTGACTGACCATCATTCCTCTGGTTTCTGTCCTCCAGACACACCTGAACCCATGCTTTATTCAGACGAACATTGTGGCCAGCCCTCAGCCGCTTGAGAAGGACCAGTGGCACTGCCTAAAGGAAGGAGACATCTTCTCTCTCATGCCCGGGAAATACGTTTACAGAGTGCGCCTCAAAGAAGAGGATCAAACCCTCAGGTGATTCAGCCTCTCACTAAAAGCCACTCATTTATTATTCAACTACAACAACAGCAACAACAAACACAGAGCTGCTGAATCTGGCTGGCCGTGCGATGACATGATTTGACAGTGTACGATATGTTTGCAGCAACCTCTCTTTTTATTTCACCCTTTAAAAGAAGGGGTTTAATACATTATTGACTCAATTTACCTTCTCAATACATCCAGGTCTGGCTTCATTCTGTTTGAAACACTTTTATGATTGATTCATGATGGATAAAATGAAGTGCTACGTTGTTTCATTGTTGAATATTGTACAGTTTGCCGCATTATGGAAGTGGAATTGGTTTTAATTCGAATAAGGATCCTTATGAATATTCTCACCCTCATGAATATGCAAAAATACATTTTTTTTTTTTTTTTTTTTTTTTTTTTGTCATCTTAAAATAGTGCCAGTCACTTATCTGATCTTTCCATATTTCCGAGCGTCTGGTTGAACGTGTTCATTTTGACCTTTACCCTTAAAATTGATCTGTGACCCGCTGCGTTTAGATCAAAGGACACTTTTATTGTGTCTCTCTATAATGAGCTCGCACAGGCACACTGGTTTTGACTGGACACCTTCAAACAGGCGCTCTGATAACACCCAGATGATCAGCTGAGGCCAATTGATTATGAATGTGCTGATTTGCCTGCATTTAAAAGTCATGCCTTTCATCTGTGGAATTAGACAATTAGGTGTCTGTCTCTTCTTGTGGCGTGCTCACTGCTCACGCTACACAGGGGATTGTTGTTTTTGCTAATGATGGATTGTTTTAAAGATTGGCAAGATTTTAAGCCTTGATTGTCTCCTCAAAAGGGTGTAATTATTGTGTCTGAATTGTGCAATACATTGTTGAATATTATCCAAGGTATTTGACCAAAGTGCGAGGCTAAAAGAGGACCTATTATGCGTTTTAAAATTGTGTGCATTACAATGTTGCTGTTTGACCATAAAAAAGGTCTGTAAAGTTACAAAGCACAAAGCCACTCCAAAGGCAGTTATTCTCTATATCAGTGTCACTAGGATATTTCCACGTTTCCATTACAGATTTGCGCAAAACTTTTGCATTTTTATTTTTTTTTCTCTCTAAATGTCGACCAAAACCGATTGCGAAATGACACCGTTTCCATTAACCGATGTTATGTGACTAAAACTTTATTTTTTCTCGCGCGATAAGTCATCTAAAAAAAATCATGGCAACGGACGTTGGTAGGTTTATGTATATCCCAGCCACCGCACTGGCCATTATTATTAATCGAAGGAGACGTGGGTGTGTTATCCAAGCTTTAATGGCAAGGAAAGACCTTTATAGGCTACTTGTATTTCTGGGTGTTTCTCCCTCATATCTGCTTTGAGGTCTTGATTGTGGCATTTCTTTGAGGTTTAGAATTAGTTATAATTTATAATTATATACCATTTGTCATAACGTGTCCCGTGAAGGTCAAGAGGAGGTGGTAGATAGGCTCAGGACTCAGACATCATCCAAAGAGGATTTTTATTAAATGCCAGTGGATAAGTAGGGGTGAACATATTCACAGTGATGTCTCAAATAAGAAAAAAAAATTACAAAATTAAACAAAAATAAATAAACACTTGACTCAGTGCAAACTTTGATGTAATAACAAACAAAGAAAAATAAATTGCTACAGGCAGCAAAAATCTTCAGGAATACATTCAGCAATATGACCCCATCTTTACCTACCAAGGTTCAGTTTAGACTGTCTTATATAGCCTAGGACAGGCTCATTACACTCAAGACCGTACCAACTGCAGGGGCATCAATACAAAAACCTTTGTAGCAAAATAACTTCCAAAAATAACTTCCAACAATAATTTAAATAAACTCATTCAGCAACTTAAACTAAATGTAAACACCATAAGGCATTTCTCCATGCCTACATTACCAAGGGTTAAGTCCCATTTCCTATTATTAGAGATGGTTTGCCCCAACACAAGAAAAGTGTATAATTATAATTTATTTATAATTATTTTGTCTTTTATGAATTTAATAAACAACTCTGTCTCGTATTCTGTCTAAACACACAGCGTCATCTACGTCGCGCAAAAACTGTTTCCATTGCAGTTTTGCAAAATATTTATGTTTCGAATTGCCTGTAAAAACGGCTTATGCGAGCATAAAAAACTTTTTTGTTTTTTAAATTTTTGCTAAATTGACGTGTTTCCATTGGCCGTATTTTCAATTTGCACAATTTGAAGGGTAATGGAAACATGGCTACTGTTTTTGAAACGCCTCCATTGTAGTCTTGAATTTTCTTCCAGGAACAAACACATCACAATATTCCTCGTTTAAATAATTCCTGCACAAGGCATATGCAGAAAACAAAGAGACTTGGTTGAGGTGGTTAGTAGTGTGTTGAAACTAGCGTTTATGGTACAGGGTGTGACCTTTCTAAAACAAGCTGGAAGCGGCTGACCAATCACAACACACTGATCCAGCTGGCCAATCAGAGCACATTGCTCTTTTCAGAATGAGGATCTTCATAGAGACAGGAACTAAACAGAGCGTTACTGACAGACTGGGAAGAGAGGTGCTGCAATAATGTTTATTATTATCCCCCCCCCCCCCCCCCCCCCCAAAAAAATCAAGGCTTTGGGCATAATAGGGCCTCTTTAACTTGGAGAAGATTTGCTCTCTTCACAGAAACAGTCAGGCGTTTGAGGAGGAGCTGGAGAAGTGTTTGTCTGGACCGGCAGAGCTCTCTGTAGACGCTGCCACACTCGAAGCCAACGGCTGCGCGCCCACGAGCCCAAGCTGCTCACTCACAGGAGATAAAGGCGCTTCATCACACACTCTTTGCTCTTTACCCGAGGTGTGTGTGTGTGTGTTTGCATCCTACATATAAACTACCATTCAAAGGTTTGAGGTGTGTACGAAGTTTTAATGCCTTTGAAAGAAGTCTCTTCTGCTCAACAAAGCTGCATTGATCAAAAATATAGTAGAAACAGTAATATAGTGAAATATTGTTGCATTTAAAAAATATATTTTCTATTTGAATATATTGTAAAATGTAATTTTATTCCTGTGACCAAAGCTGAATTTTCAGCATCATTACTCCAGTCTTCAGTGTCACATGATCCTTCAGAAATCACTCTAATATGATGATTTGATGCTCAAGAAACATTTATAATAATCAATGATAAAAAACGTTGTGCTGCTTGCTTCATATTTGTGTGGAAACCAGGATTGTTTTTACGTTTAAAAGAACAGCATTTATTTGTCATAGAAATTTTTGTAACATTATAAGTGTCTTTACTGTCACTATTGATCAATTTAAAGCATCCTTACTAAATAAAAGTATTAAAATCTTACCGACTCCAAACTACCGTAGCTTTATACAGATTATAGATGTGGCTTTTTGTGATCTTAAACATTGACACATGCATAATTGTATTGTATCCTGATGTTACGAATGGGGAAATAATTTATTTCAGGAGCAGCAGGACTCTCTCTGCTGTTATGACTGCTTTTGCTATTATTTGCTGTTATGACTGCTTTTGCTATTATTCGTTTTTCCTGTCACATCATATGTGTTTAATACCAGTTTCTTCTATATTAATTCAGTATCTTGCATACTACACTGTAGTCTTCACTTCTATAATTTCTCTCTCTTTGTCGATACATATAATTCTATACCCTACTCTTCGGTACTCCTCTTCTATAAATTATACTTTTCTTATCTATACTCTATTCTGTATTATATTTTCATATTCTCTTCTATACCAACTTAACTATAGTCCTTTAATTTTCACATCTAATCTGTTTTGTGTTTTTAAGGTGACCACGAAGAGCCAACACGACGAGTCTGATTGGCCACAGAAGAAGCGTATCTTGCCAGCCTGGATGATGACGTCAGCATCCACAAGCCCATCAGCCTCCAAAGGTACCGTCACTATGGCGATGGAACACTGTCCCCATGGCAACAGAATCCGGGGTCTGTTTATTCACACCCATACGGAAACAAACCCCCACATCTGTCAAGTGTCCGGTCATCACAGTGATTGTTCTCAGACATTTTTTGGGGGGATGGATTGGAAAAGGAAGAGAGAGTTAGTCGCTTTCCACTTGTCAAATCAGTTGCAGTGCTGTCACTCTAACCCAGCCGGACTGGGTCCAGATTCGGCCCAGATGTCTTCCTCATCCTCAGGGCTTCTCAGATGTATTCTGCAGCTCTCTAGAAATGGGGATGGATTGCTAATGTGCTTGCAAAAGAGCAAGTACAGACTTCATAAGCACCTCATTAGCACCACTCATGCCATATTCAGCTCTCCATCTGGATCTCGTGGCACTGCTAAACTTTCTTAGTCAGCTCATGTAGGTGCAGATTTGTGTCTCTAGCAGGCATTCGTCTTTATCTCTCTATTGTATGATGGCCAATACAGTGGACAGGTCTTAAACACCTTTTTTAAACCATTTAGGGTGTGTTATTACATCCTTACCCATAATTTTTTATCACTGTCCTTGTGTTTTTTATTTATTTATGACAACATAAATCAAAATGACTTTCAGTTGAATTCAGGTGTGTGTGTGTGTGTGCGTGCGTGCGTGTGCATGTGTGTGTGTGTGTGAACATTAACTATCATTCAAAAGTTTGGGGTTGATAAGATTATTTAATGTTTTGTGAAAGAAGTCTCTTCTGCTCAGCAAGGCTGCATTTATTTGATAAAAAATACAGTAAAAATTAATATTGCGAATTTTCCATTTAAAATAAGATATTTTCTATTTGAATATATTGTAAAATGTAATTTATTCCTGTGATCAAGCATCATTACTCCAGTCTTCAGTGTCACATGATCCTTCAGAAATCACTCTAATATGATGATTTGATGCTCAAGAAACATTTCTGATTATTAACAATGTTGAGCTGCTTAATATTTTTTGTGGAAAAGGTAATCTTTTTTTTTTTTCTTTGGTCAAAAGAACATTTATTTGAAATGGATCACTTTTATAACATTATCAATGTCTTTACTGTCACTTTTGATCAATTGAATGCATCCTTGTTAAATAAAAGTATTAATTTCTTTAAAAAAAGAAAAGAAAATAAGTACTGACCCCAAACTTTTGAACAGTAGTCCTCCCCCCCCCACATAATATGCAAGCGTAGTTTTGGCTGTCAGTAGGACTCCAGTTCAAAACATCTGCTATTATTTTCAGTCTTGTGTTTCTGAGCACAAGCATGTCTGAGACTGAAACCCCGGTTTTAAACAAGTAATGGATGCTTTAGTGTGCGAGTTAAGCGTGTGGAAGGACTTTCTGGTCTTTATTAGTTCTTGTTTGCACTTCCAACAGTAATCAAACTTTTTCTTTCCGTTTCACACACTTAACGTGATTTGGCAAGACTGACTCCTGAGGCATGCATTAGTTGTACTGTTCTCTCTGTCTGCAAAACATCTTTCTCATCTCTGAGCTTCTCAGTGCCACGGGTCACATCTGGAGCCCTCTGGGGCCTTTTTCCTACAGATCGTACAGTGTGTAATCACAGCATCAGAAGATTGGCATTGACATTATCCGTCAATTAATCTTCTTTTTTCACGTTCTTTTGGAGCTCAGCAGTGAGAGGGACTCCTACCAAACCCAAACGAGCCGCACCAAAGCGGGCAACTGGACCCAACCGAGCTCGAGCCGCACAGCTGTCATCTGAGGAAGAGGAGCCGGAGGAAGAGCTGCCCAAAAGAAAAACAAAGAGACTGAAGAGTGACTCTGAAGATGAGTCTGTTCCTCTGGTATCTCTGGTGAGAGAAAGTGTTGTATATTAATGTATTATTAATTAATATGTGAGTATAAAAAGGATAATTGTGATTCTTAATCATTTGAAATGGCCTGTAGACTCCAAGTTTTTAATTTTTGATTAATAATAATAACAACAACATAACATTTTGGATTACGTGATGGAAGCATACTGTTTATTAAAAATAACAACAATAATAAATCATAATAAAATGTATTATAATATTATAATTGTTAAGATTAATAATAATTTGAATTGTCTTATAGACTGCACATTTTTTATTTGTGATTACTATTTATTAAATGAATTATAGTATCACATTTCACTGCTTATTTATGTGATTATCATTTGCTGTTACTGTATTAAATATATAAATATATATATAAATGTAATATATATTAAATATAAATTTAAATATATATATAAATATATATAATATATAAACCGTAAAGGTATGCACATGCCAAACACTACATTTTTGGATACAATAATAAAATTAATTATTATTAATTAAAAATGTGTTCCCACGACTTAATACGGCAGCACGTTTTACTTATTCGTTCCCTCGTTTTATGCAAATCAGCACGATATAATAATTTGGCCACGTTGTAATTTGTTTGCTTGTTTTAGTTAAATCAAAATGAGAGAACAATTTAGTAAAACGTGGCCACGGTTTACTAAATCAAGGGAACAGAATATTATATCATATGCATGATTTAGTAAAACGAGGGAACACATTGTTATATCATGTGCACAATTTATTTAATACGAGAGAACCATGATTTACTAAAACGAGAGAACAAATTCTTAATTTGTGGCCACGATATGTATCTTTTTTTTCTGCATATCATGTGCAGGGCTCTGTAGTAAAACCTGGTAGAGATGAATACATGAATTGTCCCATTTAGCTAATACCTGAATTGTGTTGCATTGAATTGAAGTATTTACTGTGTGCCCGGATGTCCTGACAGGATGATGCCGCTGCTCCCAGGAGCAGTAGAGTCAGAACAGTCCCAGACGGAGAGAACAGCACCGGGTTGATGGAGCGTGATGATGGAGAGACGAGAGGAGACGAGGTCAGACGAGGAGCCCAAGCTGAAGATCCCAGTGATTCTCAGGCCAGCCAGGGCCCCTCGCAGAGGTCAAAGGTCACGGAGGCCGAGAGCAAAACAAGCATTAGTAAGGTGAAAAAACAGCGGCGGATGCGGTGTGCTTACGGCAGCTCCTGCTACAGGTACTTCAATAACCTTCAGCTTTTTAAAGCAACACTAAATACATTTGTTTTACCTTTAAATAATTAAATCATTCCCCTCCAAACTTTTCTTTAGAAACAGTCATAAATAAGTAAAAGCATCATCTCTAACTGACAGCAGTTGTGATTGATCAATTACTCTTTGAGAGTTTCTTTCTGTTGACATTTTAATAGAAATATTCCTGTTATGAAGGTTCACAGAATGATAACGACAATCGGAAATGAAGGACAGAAACGTTCAATTTCCAACTAGATTAGCTGTCAGTCAGTGTAATTAAGTTGCATGAATGCTCGTGATTTGAATTCACTTGACCTATTGTGTTCCAGCATGCATTGCAGTTCACTCAGCAATTGTGTTTTTCCTGTCTCCAGGAAAAATCCACTCCACTTTCAGGAGAGCAGTCACCCCGGAGACAGTGATTATGAGGAGGAGGAGGAGGAGGAGGAAGGAGAAGCGGATGCTGATGACGCTGATGACGATGACAGGCCGGAGTGTCCGTACGGGACCCACTGCTACAGGTGACAACAAATGAGATTAAAAACACCACCATACTTCATTTAAATATTTATTTTCAGTTAGAAGTTTATTGAAGTTTTTGGGTCTTTTGAGATGAGAGTTTGGATACTATTAAAACTGTTACTTTCAGAACTCAAAACATTTATTGAAACTAAGATACAAAAAAATGACTTGTTCTGAAATACTTTCTTATTTCATAAACAATTAGACATTAACCTAAAGGGATAGTTCACCCTTAAGGCGAGACACTACAGGTGAATAGGGTAATATTTTTAACTAGCAGATATTACCATGAAACTTTCCCAGTTGATTACCTACATTAAGATGAGAAAAAAATGTATTACAAGTTTTCTGTAATTTAATGTTTAAATATGCAAATTAGGCATTATCTAATTAAATATGCACTAATTTGCCTATATTTTATAAAACGAAATCTCAGAATTGGATAAAGCCAGGTTCAAAATTATTTTTTTCATTGTGTTCACATATTAGATGGGAAAAAATTACAGAGGGAATTATGGATATCTACTTTTGTTATCCTGTAAATCAGAATATACTGTCAATAGCCTTAAAAAATGTATTTTCGCCATGTTTTTGGGAATAAAATGTTAAATAAATCAGGCTAGGAATAATATATTTACAAATCCCTCTGTAATTGTCTTCATAATATAACTAGGTACAAGACTGGAAAGTTTGGTGTGTATAGGTGCTACTGAAGAGGAGATTTCGGACTTGGAGTATGAGAGAAAAGTCATTTTGAGAAAAAGGCATTTAAAGATTTGTAATGTAAAAAATCATACTTTTTTAGTGGAAACAGCTATTTACTGACACAATATCTTATCAAATCATTAGCAACAACAATACAAACCACCTAAATCACATCAAAACTTATAAACACAGCATTTATGGCCTTGAACTAAGCAGAAAAACAGTCAAAAACACACATCTAAATTTCAGAGCGCGTCACGTGATGCATCTGAACGAATCACGTTGTCAGAAATTGACATCAGCCAATGAGATTTCGCTTTTAGGGTTAAATGCCCATTTTACTTTCACGTTTGGTTACTGATTAAAAGGAAATGACCATATTTGGATCCGACAGCATTGTACAGAAGAGAGAGAGCTTTCCAGACGTGTGCGTGATTAAAGGAAGAACACAGAGATCGCGGAGCAGCGCGTTGATTAAGAACGCCAACTTTTTTTGAATTTCAGAGAAATCTACAGACGCAAATAGACAAAGTGTAGTAAAATAAAGACCTAAATGTGTATTTTGGACTTTTTTTCACCACAAGTCTGAAAGAAGACATGTTATTGAAGACAAATAGCCCAAAATCTCAAAATTGACCAGTGAAAAAAAAACGATGTTTTTGTCTGCCGTGTCTCGCCTTAAATAAAAATTCTGTCATAATTTACTCGCCCTCAAGTTGTTCTAAACCTGTATGAGTTTCTTTCATCCTTTAACACAAAAGAGGATATTTTGAAGAATGTTGGTAACCAAACAGTCTCTGGTCCCAATTGACTTCCATAGTATGAAAAAAATAAGTGAATGATAACAAATTTTCATTTTTGGGTGAACTATCCCTTTAAGACGTAGGAAGTTGAGCGTAGGAAGAAAAAATTAAGGCAAGGCACTAAAGGTGAATAGGGTGAAGAGTTTATTAATCACAATACATTAAGACAGTTGTTTTGTATTACAAGTTTTATGAAATGTATCTGCATACAACTTCAAACCAGAAGTCCAAACTGGATAAAGCCAGGCTTAAAATAATTTTTTCATTTTGTTGACATATTATAGTTTTGGATCTCTCTTTTTATCATAAAATATATCTAAATTACTTGTTATTTTGTTTAGTTGTCTAGTTAGAATCAGGATCTTTATTCTAAACCAAAAATTGTGATTCTCAGTTAATCAAGAACCGTGCAGCTGTTATAGGAATAAAATTAGAAAAAAGATCAGTCCACGCAAGCACAACTGAAGTGGAGATATGTGACGCAGTGCAGGAGAAAAATATTTGCATTGTAATTTAAATCTTTTTTCCGCTAGTCTGAAAGAAGACATGTTATGGAAGCAAAATAGCCCAAAATGTCAAAATTGACGAGTGCATGAATAAGCAATGGATTTGCCTCATCTGTTAGATTAATAAAGCATTAAGTGTAATTCAAGCATTTTGTTTAAAGTGTGTTCTGTGTGCTTGTCTCAATGTTTCAGGAAGAATCCACTTCACAAGAAAGAGTACAAACACACTAAATCACCACGTGAGTATTTTTAAATGTGAATTAATGTGAACTCTCTTGCCACAATTAAATGCTTGGAGTAAGATGAAGGGTTTGCTCAAAGTATAACAATAATAAAAGTTATGCTTACCTTAGAAGACTCCACTAATTGAGAGTAAGAGGTTTCTATCTGTCCTCCCTAACTTCAAAATGAATATAATGTTGTATTTACTTCCTCTTGGGATCCTGGTTGGCAATTTAGAGAAATGGATTTAGTGAGTCACTCCCCAGAATTCAGTTGTTAGTGCCAAAATTGTTTTTTTGGGTAATAATATGTAATTTTATGACTGCTCGTGCTAAATCACCACATTATTGCTTTTTAAATGTGAAAGAAATTGTTTTTTTTATCTAAGAAGGAGAAATATTAGTTGCACTTTCCAAAATTCATATCCTAAGTCCTAAAAAATGCCATCAGTCTTTCTTCCCTGTCTCCTCTCCTTTCCTCTGTCCTGTCTAATTTGGATTGATGGACCAATCGAGCAGCGTGAAATTCCACTGTAGGCCGCAGCGTTTCTGTGTGAGGTGTGAACCAAGATTATCATCCTCTGGACTGTTTTCAGAAGTACACTGCGTTTTTCCTGCATTTATGTTTCCATTAGGAATAAATTGTGTGGTGGAAACTACAAAAAGCTAGGCTATGTGAGCCATTTGAGAGACGCATACATTTTAAGTCATATAGGCTATCTCAAATGACCAAACGCTTGGTTGATATTCAAATTTAGTACATTCTGGATCTAAGGACAGGCAGAGAAAATTCAAAAATACATTAAATTATAAAATGTATACCAACATTTTTTTAAAAATACTTTATAACCTGAAAGTTGATGAAAATGTAATGCGATGCTCTACTTACGCACTCAGAAACGGCCGTTCTAATTACATTTTAAGAAATTCGCTTTTCAAAAACCTCGTAACTCAATTTGAGCTTGAAAGACACGCTATATTGGTCCAATGAGGGTTTCCAATAATACGGGGAAGGTTTCTTGCGTGTTCCGTCTTTTCTCTTGACTAAGTATTTTGGGTTAAATAAGACACCTTCACATATGCAATTATCTCGTTTTAATCTGACTCCATGAATTAAAAAGGTTCAATATGACAAAATAAGGTTATGTTTACACTTAAAATAGTTACAAAATAGGTTCATGTGATAATAACTTAAACCATTACTTGTACCCAGCATAAATGTAAAATGTTACCAGAGAGAGAGAGAGAGAGCCAAAGGCAGAGCATATGACTTAAATTATCTTTAAAATATATTTAAAATGATATAACCTACATGTTTCACATTCTTTTTATGACAAGAAAACATCCTTAACTTCTGAAAGTGAACATCAGTGTTTTACTGTAGCATAAGAAGTGTTATTTTAACAAACCACAGGGTTTCAGGTTATCCTACATTAGGTTTATTTAATAAAAGATACTGAATCATAAAATATAAAAATAAAACATTGCTTAGTTTTCACTGTATGAATTAAATATATCCTGATACTTATTAAAGCAAAAAAAAAACCCGTTGTCTTTTGTTCATGACCCCATTTATTGCAAGCTGTTGCGATATGCATATTGCGATATATACACTTGCGATATTTTGATAAATTCTAAATATTGTGCAGCCCTAATCAGCATGGTCCTTGTGAGAGAAAAGGGGGATCTTACAAGCTTGATTTTAGTCAAATGTTTGTAATGTAATGACAGATTCAAGTGTCTGAACGTATATAAAGCCACAATATCAATGTTGATATATGAACACGGTGATTAATTAATTAAATTTTGTTTGTTTTTTCCCCTCTATTTCCTAAAAGGTAGCGTTTTTGGATTTCTAAGTATCATGTGACTCTGAAGACTGGAGTAATGATGCTGAAAATACAGCTTTGATCACAGGAATAAATAATTTTTTTGCAATATATTGAAGTAGAAAACTAATACAATATTACTGTTTTTACTGTATTTTTGATCAAATAAATGCAGACTATGGTACTTTTAAAAACATTTTAAAAATCTTTCCGTCCTATAAAGCATTTAATCATGCCAGTTAAATAATTACCGGTAATTGAAATGCTGTAAAGTCAATCAACTCTTATCACATAATCTACCACAAAACTGCTTTTTTTTTTGTCCCAGTAAAATCGCTGTTATATAAGTGGATCAGCCTGAAGTGAGTCATGTTGAAGGCTCTCTGACATCTTTACTGTAAAGAGGTGCGTCTTCATCCTCGTCTGAAGGGTTTTGGGGTTTTTTTGTATCTGTAATTTAATTAAAAATAGCTACTGTAGGTGGCCGTATCGACCGTCACTCGGGTTTAGCCATCTCATCTCTGTTTGCACACAGCCCTCGATGAAAGTGTGATATACAGTTTCTCTTCTCTGAGATGCGATCGCTTTGACACTCTGAGATGAACAATAACCTATATGTTTATTGTTCCAAATCCTGCATATTTAACACCCGCAAATCTGTGCGTCCCACTGAAGCCTAAATCTGAATAATTTTCCATGGGACTGAATGAGCGTAATGTTTGGTGAGGACATTTAACATAATTAAACTGCTGTGTGAACCCTGAGGAGGAACCGAGTGCACAGATGGACAACAGCAGAAATATTAGGAGAAACATCAACGGATGTTTCATTATTAGCAGTCGCTGTGCTTGCTGGACGCCTCACAAAAAAAGCAGGGCCAGAACCACAGACGCTCGCAGCTGTTTTCAGAACGTTTTCCTTCTCGGATCATCCTAAAAACTGAAGCTTGTAACCGCATAACTGTGCAAGATGTTTCTTCTTAAGCCCTGTTTACACGCTCACAAGGGGTCAGTGCGAAATGCAGGTGTAAGCGGCTCCAAAATGTTCAATTCAAACCACATTTCATGTTGTTCTGTTTCCCCAGCTAGGACCGCTGCTGAAGAGGATGAAGACCGCTACGAAAACAGTTTCATTAATGACGAGAGCGAGGAGGAGGACGAGGTGGATGAAGACTCGGACTATGTGCCCGAATCGGACGACAGTGGAAAAGGAGAGGACTTTAAACAGCTGCAGAAAGAGGCAAAAGCCTTCCTCGGGAAGAAGTGACTCGTTTGGGGTAGATTACATGAAAAACACTTCTTCACACTAATCTCACAAAGACTGAGGAGCATCTGACACTGGGTTGGACTGAATCCCTGTCCGTGGAGGCATTTTATTCAGTTTTAGATGACCTTCCTATACCTTTTGCCCTCACATTTTAAAGAATGGATCACCCAGAAATGAATTTAACAGTTTTTTTTTGGAGATTGGCATTTAATGATCATCTTATTTCATTGAAAATGATGACACAATTTTTGTTTTTTAGGTAAACTATTTCTTTAATTCCAGCTGAATCTTACATTCTTCACAATCTTTGTGTTTTTTTTGTTTTGTTTTTTACCTTTCTCTTATCCCGTCCTGTGAGTGTTTTTTTGCTGCTGGGTTTGACAGAATCATTTTATTCAATTTTATATTACCTTTATTACCCTTTTGCTTTCACATTTTAAGGAATAATTTTAAATTATGAGCTGTTCCTTATTAAATTATGAGCTGTGATGAGCTTGGCATTACGTGATCACCATCTCTGCTTTCCTTTGTAAGTGACACTGTTTTAATTTTTAGGTGAACTATCCCTTTAATTCTCACTTAATCTTATTTACTTTCTCTTATCCCAGCCGGTCTTATCCTGTCTGTGAGTGTTTGTATAGATGCTGCTACTTTGTAAGTCTCTTTTTTTGTTCATTGTATGAATTCAGTCAATTATAGTTGTTTGGGCTTTTATTTTCACTGACCGGCTGTTCATTTCTACTGCCGGGTCTTGATTGAATCAAGGTTTAGAGCTATAGGAAAAATAAACCGATGAACCAGTTGCAACACTTAGTTCAGTAACATAATTTCTAAAATGCTTTTTAATTGCTACAATTACACAAATACACTATATATGTATATGTATATATTATCTGCCAGTGACATTTATAGAGCAACAGCAAAGGTCATTGTTGTTTTGAGTTTGGCATCCTAACTGAAATGGAACCTTAAGTGAGCAATTTGGAATATTACTTAAGCCCTAAGTAGTGTTCCAAATAGTGTTCCAAATCGCTCACTCAGGGTTCCATTTCAGAATGCTATTTGTATGATTCACGGAGTTACTCCCTAAAGCCCCGTTCACACCGCCAGCGATTTTGTTGCTGTATGTCGCTAGTCTCTGTACTGTGAAGTCGCTTGTGGGCGTTGGTAGTGCTGTCGCTCTAATGTTATTGGTTGACTGGACGTCTGGCCATATCTATACTAAATGCCATCACAAGTGATACAACTATATCATTTTAATTTGACTGGAAATGATAGGCTCAAAAGAAACGGTATGCTGTTGGGAGAGTGTTTTTATATTACCATAGCAGTGTTCAGTGGATTAAATAATTTACTAGATTATCGATCAATCAAGCAACAAATTAAACTCACTCATACGGTCATAAATTACTAAAACGTCATTCGTATTTGACAAATAATAAATTTTCTTGTCTCTAATAGTCAACACAAGGCAGGGGAAACTGTAAAGTGAACTGCAGCAGTGCATCAAAAACTTACAACACTCGAACTATAAATGCATGAATTAAACTCACTGAGACTGTCGACAGGTTTGTTCCATGCATCATTTTATTATATCCATGAATGTGGTTAGTCAAATCATATAAGTGATATCGCCCTCGAACTCTGTCTCGCCTGCACTCCGAGACGGTGACGTAACGTGAGCTCCACTGAAAGTCTTCTTTCCTATTGGTTGTCGCTCGCGAAAATCGCTTCTCATTTGCATAAAGTTGAAATTTCTGAACTTTTGTCGCTTGTCTCCTGTTGCTTGACACTCCCACATTCTGTCGCCAAGGTCACTGTCGCTCGTGTCGCCGGAAGTCGCCAGCGCTCCATTGAAATGAATGGGATCTTGTCGCTTTGTCGCTGCGTGTCGCTGGTTTAAGTTATCTGGGCTTAAGTCTTTCCAACAAATACACACACGTCTATAGACTGAACGCATAATACGGCTGCCATGACGTCACCATTTGTAGTTTACACACAGACGATAACGGTATCTTTTTCAAAAACATGCACTTTGAATCCCATTTTCTAAAGTTTGCCTTTTCAGGCCCCCAAAATGGCCTGCTGTTGTGTAAATGAACGGTTTTCTGTTTTTAGTTGAAAATGGTGTCGTGTAATGGCCCCTTAGGGAGTAACGGCGTGCATCATAACAAAGAGCGCTCTTTTCAGTGCACAGGATAAGACTGCTATTGATACTTTTTGGTATTGAATAAGCATTGCCTCGTCTGACGCGGCTTTAACGTTTGGCCAAAACAAAGTATCTTAGAAGGCAGCCTACATTTTAGAAGAGCATTCACATCGGAAGGACACGCTTGATACATTAAAATGCTGTCTAGATAGGCAGCTCGCATGGTTTTTGAACACAGCCTCTGAAAGCAGAGACATCACCAAGAGTTACTTCTGTATTTCATTTCTGATTCTAGCCAGAACCCTGTGGGCTGCAGTTTTTGGAAAGTTTTTCAGAGATTAAGTTATTATCTGTGACTGAGCAAGTACAAATGACTAAATGGAGAAGGGAACACAAGCCTTAAACAGGAAATCCATGACTTTTGAGATATGGCTCAGGAGTCTGAAACCGTTCAGTTTAGAAATCACAAACAAACATCTGAGCATTCAGCAACTGTTGATCTAAGCAGATTACGAGTGCTTAGTCAAGCTTTATACATCATACAAAGCATTAAGATGTGTGGGGTTTTTTTTCCTGTGGAATATCTTGGACTTTTGTCTGTTTATAAAGCTTATTGTTGCACTTGTCTGTTGATGGAAAGCATTGTTTCTGTTTTGTCAGATAAAGCAACACCACCCTGAATCAAGCCCGTGTTTGTGACCCTCGTAAGTGATTGATTTGTAACGACTTCATGCGCCACATTGGGAGAATTGACTCATGATTGATTGGCACATGTGAAATTTCTTGAAAAATCTCCAACTGTGAGGTTGAAACTTGGAGTGTATGCTTGGACCAGGGCTTATTTCCTGATTAAGACCAGCGTGTGTGTGTGTGTGTGTGTGTGTGTGTGTGTTCTGAATATGCACTATATTCCAAGTCTTTTGAAGTCGCACTATAGCTTTGTGAAATTTAAGATACTGTCTTAAATTATGGGCTGTTGCTCACACAAAGCTGTCATATGACTTTATAAAACTTAGCTCAAGTCATATAGAATACAAATACTTTCATGATGCATTTGATTTTGTTTTTGTTCTTTGTTTCTGTTCGTTTTTTGGGGAGATTGGCATTAAATGATCACCATCTGCTTTAATTGTAAATTATATTTATTTTTGGGTAAACTACTCACTGTCACTGAATCTTACTTTCTTCACAATCTAATTTTTGTTGATCAAAAACAGTGATTGAGAACTTATTCTGATCTGCTTTAAACGAGTCATCAGCCGTTCCACTCTCACTTCCTACACAAACCTACGTAGGTTTGTAACAAATTTGCATAATGCCAGCCTATGGTCTTTATTGTCTGCCGGCGAACAAGGTCTACTTTGACCCTCAAACACTAGTTGTAGCTGAGGTATGGAAGAGTTGCCTTGTGTTGTTGACATGTTGAGAAGAAACTGTTTTCTGCGTTCCCAAAGCAAATCCACTTTGCATGCACTTCCAAAGGATTTGCGCTCTGGCTGGATGTGATATGGAAGAACTGACGGCATTGTTACTGTTCGTATCACTGTGTATCAAATGCTGTGCAAGATCTGGAGCTGAAATTCAGATATGGTAATAAGCGTTTTGGCCGACCACTTACAGCGCGTGTCGGAAACAATCACAAAGGACTAGGCCATCTGACCAATCAGAGTAGACCAATCACAACAGACTGGGCCATCTGACCAATCAGAGTAGACCAATCACAACAGACTGGGCCATCTGACCAATCAGAGCAGAGTAGGCTCTTAGAAAGGAGGAGATTAGAGAGACCTGATCCTTTATCAAACTATTTCAAATGCTGTGAGAATAGAGGTGGTGCTGTAATGTATATTTAAGCAACACCAAGGAACTTTTCCTCTGCGGTCGCCCTACAGGTTGGAAGTGGAATTGTTCATTACCGCTGTCGTAAATAATTTAGCCTACCGCCGCTACTGTCGCACACACGCTCGCTGTTTATCCAGCGCCGGCTTTGGAATGAACGATGTCCACACACAAGGTAGAGTATGATGCATGATTTTATGAAAGTATGATGTATTGCGACATCAGAAAAAACAAAATAATGACTATTGTAGTGCTTGATGTAAAGCAAGTCAAATTTGTAGTTTTCTGATGTCTCATTAGAACTACAGAAACACGACCCGATCTGGCAAACTTGCATAGTGTGGTTATAGCAGATAAAGTACCGCAAAGCGGAGGCATAAGTGCCTTTCACCCTGTTACGACTCGATGAACCACTGAAACGATTTTGGAAACATTATTTTAAGGTAAAAAAAATCTTCCTTAGTGTTGCTTTAAAGTGGATGCATGTAAACCTATAGTTGGAGACCTCAAAAACAAAATTAGGAGCCTTTAAAATAGTATAATATGGGCACTTTAAAGCAAATAAACCCCACTTTTTTAGTCCACTTTAGCTGAACTTAAAAAGCTGTTGCGCCGGGTGATAGTTTCAACATCAGGCTGTTGGTCCATCAACGGAGGATCTGAAGAACCTCAGTCTGGGTTGAATTGAGACTCTTACTTGGGGCGATCTTCCTACAATCAGTGCCAGATGCCCTTCCCACTGTCTCCACGGCCATCATTCCAGTTCCCTTTATTCTACGGATGAGGGAATGTTGTTTCTTTCTGTTGTCCGTCTGAAGTTATTAAACACAGTGGGAGAGATATTTTGTCGTGACAGTTGCTAGTTGCGCTCGCTTATGAAATGAGCTAGACATTTAGTCGCTCTGGAAACAATTGCCAAGTTCCAACACTGCTGCAAATGTAAAGTTTGTTCCAAAAGGTAGGTAGTATAATTATACTATACTGCCATCTGAAATTGCTTGCTTTGGTCAAATTCCAGCACTGCATGTGTCCTCGGCAGAGAAGTTAATCCCATAATGCAACATGCTGGAAAAAATCCATCCAAGATGGCAAACGAAGAGAAATGTTAATTGTATTTCATTCAGTACTGAAGTTGACTAATTGTGTGCTGCTTATTTTCAAGCTTTATGAGTAGCGTGTCATTATCTTAGCGACATGTTAACACTAAGTTATTTTGAAACCATGCGAGTGTGAGCTATCAGAATCACTCACTTAAAATATTCCCTTTTATTTAGGATGCTCCTTCAGAAGACAGCAAGGGAACTCACTGGGATTTGGAACGGAGCCATTTATGCAACACAAGCAAATTTCGGTGTAAATTTGATCTGTTCTGTATTAACATTTCAGTGCTATTAAAAACATTGGAAACACTTTTACAATAAGATTTAAGTAAGTCAATTCATTAGATTATGAACAATACTCACAGCATTTATAAATGTACAGTATACTAATAAATTTTTTACATTTTAAGTTATATATATAGATTTATAAATATATTTTTTATTTTAATGTTTCTTGAGGTTCACATAATGTTAATAAAAGTTTTTTTACACATATGTGATTATTTTCATTCTGTCCCTCGTCTGAAGTGATCAGTTTTTAAGGCGCGGCTCCTTTAAAGGAGAACTCCGGTCAATTTTAACATTGAGCTCAATTTTTTGTAAATTTGGAGTGCTGTCAATACAGAGAACAACGACAAAAATCGGTGTTGCCTACACCGTGTTATCCTATTTTTAAAATTTGCACCCTATTGACTTCAATGGGGCAAGTTTTAAACCTGCTTTTATCCTCTTAACATCCTTGATGTGTCATTACAAGTGACCAGCCATGTTGAGTGATTCCTTCAGAGTGAACACGAGTGAATCTGACTGCAGTAGATGTGAAAGATATGAATAAAAATGATGTTAATTCAACAAGCGCAAATACCTGTATTTAGTTCCTGTTTTCGGTCGAAGTCCAAAGTAGTCGATTGTCGAGTTCACGCGCGTGATCTAAGTAACTAAACCTATGCGCGTCAACTCGACAATCGACTACTTTGGACTTCGACCGAAAACAGGAACTAAATACAGGTATGTGCGCTGGCTGATATAACATAATTTTTATTAATATCTTTCACATCTCCTGCAGTCAGATTCACTCGTGTTCACTCTGAAGGAATCACTCAACATGGCTGGGCACTTGTAATGACACATCAAGGATGTTAAGAGGATAAAAGCAGGTTTAAAACTTGCCCCATTGAAGTCAATAGGGTGCAAATTTTAAAAATAGGATAACACGGTGTAGGCAACACCGATTTTTGTCGTTGTTCTCTGTATTGACAGCACTCCAAATTTACTAAAAATTGAGCTCAATGTTAAAATTGACCGGAGTTCTCCTTTAAGGCTTGTCAGTAAACCGCGCACTGTTATGATTGCCTAACGTCATTGCATAGGAAACTAGAGTAAGTGTTTTGAATACATCCATATAAAACTGTCATTCACAGACAAAGCATTATGAAATCATTTACTTATACGGTTTGTGATGCAGCTGCTATCAGATCCAATACAGTTGCAAAAGTTTCTTGCGAACTCTCCATTACACAGTGTCTAGTTTCAAAACAAAATGTTCAGAACAAACATATCTCTGACACGATTCATGACGCCATTCAAAATAAACCATCCACCACTTGTTTCCAACACTGGGGATCCATCTGAAGTCTGTATAGATATATATACAGAGACGCAAACGATCGGACACGTCAAAGCGAACGCGACGAATGTCAGAAACTGAGCGCACCTGTATACTGTTTCAGTGTAGACCGCGTCAGGGATTATAATGGGTTTTATTTGCTTTTGACGAGAAAGTAATGCTTACAATACATCCGGTGTAGGCAAATTTCAGCCGTTACTGAACGCCAGTGGGCGGGGCCTATGTTGCAATGATGTATAACCATTCGTTGATGTCTTGCGCTGGAGGCAGGAATATGCAAATTTATTTATCCGTACATCACAGATCCTGCAATATCAAAATTAGCCGTTTTTGAAGCTTGATTATTAAATAAATATTTGTTTATGAGGAAGACGTTTTAAGTTCTGAAACTTGATTTTTCTTGTCATGACCCCTTTAATGTTTTATGAATGAATATAAATAAATGAAGACATATGACACTAATATGAACCAAAATAAATAAATGCTGTAAAAACAAATGCTTTGTTGTTTTAAAGTCCCCCCTGTGGTGAAAATCAAGCTTTTAATTTTGTTTATATTTCTATGTGGTGTTTTTCAAATGCTTTAAAGGTAGGGTAGGTAGGATTTATATAAGAACTTTTTACCAAATTTGATTAAACTTTCTATATATATCAATGCATAATTAAAATGTAAGTACTCTGATAAAAAGAGTATAAAAATCGAGTGACTCTAGACCGTTTAATCTTCATTAAACACAGCTCATTATTTCCATTCGGGACGAATCACAGGATTGGCTTGCGCGACTGTCACTCTCCGTCGCCATGACTACCGCCGTTATTACTGGCTCTGCCCACGTGCGCGCAGTCGCCTAAGGTGGGAGTGAATGGAATTAATGAGCTGTGTTTAATGAAGATTAAACGGTCTAGAGTCACTCAATTTTTATACTCTTTTTATCAGAGTACTTACATTTTAATTATGCATTGGTATATAAAGACAGTTTAAACAAATTTGAATAAAAGTTTTTTTTAGACAATTCTGACCTACCCTACCTTTAAGACAAACCATGTGCAAATTCATAAGTCGACACCATTGCTGAGTATTTTCTGCTTAAAACTGCAGTGAACCAAAGACAGTCTCAAAAACACAGTTTGAAATCGCTGGTGTTTCTGACGTCACAAACTACCTTGTAACCAATCAGATCAACGTGTGATCGTCAACGAGTGGATCTCTGAGCTGGAGTGAGTGAGTGGAGGCGGGGCTCATTTGCATATTCATATCACAGATGAGTTTTGAGGGATGAAATGATTGACTATAGGGGGATTTTAAAACAAACATAGCCTACTAATACTTTTTAGATGCAAATGGTATTTGTATTTAATTTCAAAATACAGATACTATTTTCTAATACTACTTTCTCTTTTTTGGTAATATTTCTTAATTTGTTTTTGTCAAGAGTAAAATCATTTATGCACCATTGTTTTGGTAGTGTAATCAGTCTCACGGTCCTCAATCGGTTATAATTCGGAGAATCATGGCACAGATTAAATCCAACCAGTCCTGCGTTTCACCCGGTCACTGTACAGGATTTAAAGCTGATCCGTGAAATAACAACATGCTACCAACACCGGCTCATTCCTGACCTCCCATCTGTCAGTGTGCAGTCACAGTTACAAAGCCTTTTCTTTTTTTTTCCTTTTAACTTTCAATGAGATAAATGTGATATCTCATGGTTTTTTGGCTTAACCTTAATCCCTCCAGACACTTTTTTGTCCTGCACAGAAGAGAAAAGAGGCAATAATCGACCGTGCGTCTATAAGACCAAAGATAAACACAGTTAAGAACCTTTTGTTTTCACATGATTTTCCACACGTTTACTTTTGCATTGTAAGGCAAGATGAAAAACATATTCATTTGCCATGCATATTCAAGGGTGAGTAGTTAAAAAAATCTTCTAAAATGCAGATATGTCAAATGTTTAACAAAAAAATACTTAAATTTAAAAAAAAAAAACTAAAGGCAAATAATACAATAATAATACATACATTATCATCTCTAGTTGACTCAGCTTTACAGATTTGTAACTTTTTTAACAAGAAAAGGCTTGTCATATTTTCATACTCATAGTCCTATGCAATTGGTGTCCCTTTTAATAAATTTTTAGTGTTTATTTCAAGGATTTTTATTTATTTATTCTTGTTAACTTTTGTACGATGCACTATTTTTGGTACTGTGTTTGGTTGGCACATCAGAGCCAGATCAGAACTGCTGATTTAGACACTCGTGATATTTAATTGTGTGTTTAAACGGCTAACTAAAATAAAAAGTTAAATCCTTGGCTGAACGGGGCTTTTCTGGTCCAAGAACCTGAAAAGGTTTTCTGGTTTCTGCTCCATCTGTTTATCTTGGATGGAGAGCACCGGGCGATACGTCTAACTTGAGTCACGACGTTTGAAACTTGAACCTGGAACATCCTGAAACCCCATTCAAACCGTAAGCGTTTAGTTGAAGATATGCAGCACAGAAATAAATAAATCTATATTTTAAAGATTTCATAAGCGCCCACAAAACAGCTTTACGCTTAATGGCAGTCAAGCAGTTTGTGTATGTACAGCATCAAGAATTTAACGTTGATAAGATTTTAGTTTTTGAAAGAAGTCTCTTCTGCTCACCAAGACTGCATTTATTTAATAAAAAAAAATACAGTAAAATCATAATTTAAAAATAATTATAACAATTTAAAATAACTGTTTTCTATTTGAATATATTGTAAAATATAATTTATTCCTGTGATCAAAGCTGAATTTTCAGCATCAGTCTTCAGTGTCACATGATCCTTCAGAAATCATTCTAATATGATGATTTGATGCTCAAGCAATAAATCTTATTATCTATGTCGAAAGCAGTTTGTGCTGCTTCATATTTACATTCTTTGACGAAGAAAGAAAAGAACAGCATTTGTTTAAAATGGAAATCTTGCCTTAAAAAAAATATTTTCTGTCACTTCCGATTCATTTATTGCATCCAATCTTACTGACCCCAAACATTTGAACTATAGTACATTTGTATGTAAATCAGTGGCTTTTACTGCTTTTGATTGGTCCCAGCTGTCCTGAAATGCTGCTGGTTTCTAAATCAACATCAGTCTCCAAGAGAAGGGAGGTAAATAGAGACATTGTGGTTTGGTCTGTTTCTAGCATTTAGCGTTTTAGCAGATTTAGGCGGTTATCTTTTTGTGGGTCCTGCCTCTATTCCAGCCTCAAGAGCGGGAGACGCCAAACCATTACGGAGAAACGTGTCTGCTCTTCTCATAAGCTCAGTAAAGTGATAAAGCACTCTTGTCGGTGCTCGACCCATAAAAGTAAATGTTGTGTCCCTGTTAATGCAGTTTTTGTTGTCCATCATAATGTGAACATAAATGTGGTTTCTCCCAAGTTGTTTTTCTTCTCCATTCTGTCTCCTGATGGAGTTTGGGTTCCATGCCACTGTCGCCTCTGACTTGCTTAGTTGGGGACGCTTAATATTCAACAATATAAATTTGTTATTAAATGCACTGACGCTGCTGTATGAGAACTGACCTGAGCTGGACGATGACATCACTGTTTTCTGACCTGCTTTATAGAGGAAATGCACTAATTTAATAATTGATAATCTTTACAACGGAACTGAATCAACACTGAACTGCTGAACAATGACACTGTTTTCTTATAGAGCTGCTGTAAAGCCAAAACAAACTGTTTGTTTGCATAATTGAATTATTCTCCTGTTATCACTGTAAAGGTGACTTGACTTGACACACAAGCAGATCAATCATTTGCAGTTCCATTCTTGCGTAAATTGTCGCGTTGAATTGGATGCGGCAGGGAGCTTGATTGACAGGTGATCTGACCAATCATACTTCGCCATACGCCATTTTGTCCGACAAAGCTGTCAGGAGAGTTAGTATTAACGTTGGAGGATTTAAACTTGACGAGCTGAGTGTACCGACGTCTTTCTGCGGTTAAAACAACATTCCTTCTTATGTTCATTCATGTTTTTTTGATGCTATAAATGAACTAGAAGGAAGAGATGATCGGTTCACGAGCAGCTTTAACTGATGCTCTACAGCGATCTGTCAGACACATTAAAGAGCCACAAAACTCTATTTATTGTTTAAATTTCTTTTTTAAAAATTACCAAATTTGAAAGGTGAGACTTTGTTTAATATGTTTAATATAAAAAGTAATCGAAAAGTAACCTGGTCTGTCCTGTCTGTCAGTGTGTTGTCAGTCTCCTCTCTGCTCCGCGATGTATTTTTCACTGCGTGGGAACATGGTGTGGCGTGAGAGCGGAGTAGGTTGTTGGACATAGCAACAGTAACTACCCAGATAGCAAACTGACATTGAATCAATGTGGAAACAACGTTTCTCGTGACATTGAAACAACATCGTTTTGCTCATCGAATTAACGTTGAATCAACGTCAGACACGCCATTCAACCGCATTTCAATGTTGAATCGATGTTTTATTTTCGGTGTAATAACGTTCTGAAGTTGATTCAACGTTGAAATTTGATTGATGATTGATACTAACCTTTAGCTACAACTAAAAATCAACGTTGAATCGACATCGGTCTGCTATCTGGGTAAGGGGGGCGGGTCTTTGTGAATGGTCAATTATGTAAGAATGGCTTTGAAAATGATTCACTCTGAAAATGTATTCTCATCATGTGTCATGAATGAGGCACAATGTGTTTTTTTCCAAAACGGTGAGCTGTCTACATCGACAGCTGCCTTCCTAGATAGCAGGCAGACGTCGATTCAATGTTGATTTTTAGTTGTAAAGGTCAGTATCAATCATCGATCAAATTTCAACGTTGAATCAACGTTCACTATTATACTATCAGAACGTTATTACGTCGAAAACAAAACATTGATTCAACGTTGAAATGCAGTTGAATGGCGTGTCTGATGTTGATTCAACATTAATTCGATGAGCAAAACGATGTTGTTTCGATGTCACGTCAACGTCGTTTCCACGTTGATTCAATGTCAGTTTGCTATCTGTTCTTAGCCAGCATCCTAAATGAAATGTAACCTCACAATATGCAAATAATGAAAGGTAGACTTAAGTCCACTGATTTCACAAAAGTTTGGTATTAGATGCGTTCACGCAATTAGATAGCACATTTATGTCTCCAAGATGTCTGTTAAAGAGCAGCTCATAGCATCTGTTGTGAACAAACATCTGATTAACATCTTAATAAAGTCAATTTGAAATACATTCTAAATCATAAACATCTTGAAGATGTTTTATAAATGTATATTTAACATCTGACAGGAAATGTCTTCCAGATGAAAACACGCTCATCAAATAGACATCTCCGAGATGAACGTGCTATCAGGGAATTACCGTAATTACGAGATTCTGACTTGTACAAATTGTTCGCCTCTGCATAAAACTCATAATGTCTGATTGCTCTGACTTGTACCTCATGCAGATTACTTTTGGCGTTGATAGTGTTGCCATAGGAATGTATAATTGTCAGAGAATAGCTCTGAGTAAAAAAATTCACGGGTTAATCACAACACGGCATGAACGCAGCATAATATCATCAAAACAAAAATATTGGGTAATATAGCCTAGTCCTTTATAGTTAATTTGATTTCAATGATTACTAAATACTAATTTATTTTTTGTTTCACTGTTTAGAATCAAAGTTTTTCTGCCACATCTGAATGAATTTTTTTCAAAGAGCTTGTGCAATGCATTATGGGATTGCCTTCTCTTCAAAGGACGCATGCTATTCTGCTTTAAAACAAGGCTTTTAAACGAGGTATCATGGGAGGCGACGTAGCATCTTAAAGCGCTGCCTACGTTGGCAGTTGACGGGAACAGAACGAATGTGCTTTTCAGATTCAGGCACACAATGCGACTCGTTACACTGCGATACGCGCACATTTTATTTCTCCCAAGCCGCCTGCTTGTTTTTCTATTTGCTCAGTCCGACTAGGAAAGTCTTAAATCCGATCAAAACAAGTCGCAGCATTTGACTGTCATGTACGAAAACAATCTTTTTATTGATTTGACACAAAAGTGCATCTTGTACCGAAGTGTGCACGTGTGTTTTGGGTTGAACACGACAGGAAAGGAGCCTGATTTTTCAATGTTTGGGTCATTAAAAAGACTTAACACAATTCTTTTTCATGGGAGAGCCAAGTTACAACCCAGGTTCAAAAACATTTCTTCAAAATATTACATTGCTTTTTTCACGTTTTGTGACACATTCGTTTTATTCAAAACAGATGAACGTGAATAGGACACCATTTTATTACATTGGTTGGACTTATTTTTATTCCGGCAGTTGAAATATCCATCAAGTGGTGCTGAAAGGTTATTAAATAGCATACCACCTGCACTAAATCTAACTGATAGTGTTAACAAAAGCAAATGTGACGTTAAAACACGTTTGCTGAAGCAACCATGGCATTTTAGCTTGATTCTTTGAGCTCTGTTTTTATTGTGACTCAATATCGCAAGTGCAATCTGTACCGGGTGAGACCAAGCAAATTTACTTCATCAGAAAAGCCATATGTATAGCGCTGGTTATGTGATGAAAACATCGAAATGTATTTGTAAACTTACAAATCATGTATTATGGTAAAAGTGTTTTGAGGTCATAACCAGGGTGTGACATTATCACCCGCCAACCCGTGGATTTCAGCAGCGGTGTGTAAAACGCAGTCACTCCTATAGCCACTTTGGCGCTGAATTTTATATATAATACAAACATTTTACAATAAAAGTCTTCTAAAAAAAAAGCATCTGAAATAATAAACTAAGTGCAATGAAGTGTTGTCAAAAATCTAGATTTTTCGATACACATCGACACTGAAATATCTGAAACTCTTCCAATACCAGGCTTGAATTTCGGCATGGGATTGCACTTATTGCACATAATTTGACTCATTCCCGCAGATTTTCTGCTCACACTCAAAGTGCGGCACATAAAGCCGCCTCTCAGGGTTAAATTTAGCTTTTTTTCCCGCTACTTATTGCACTTAACAGTCAAATACACACAAAATAATCTCACACTGCGGGTCTTGGCGAGTATTCACGTAAACACAGTCAGTTATATTTTAAGTGAACGTAAACAGTTGAGAAAGAAAATGCATGTGAAACTGTATAATGGATCCGTGCGTCAAATTAGGAGATAATATAAAAAATATCTATATGGCAGTTTTTCCTCATGGTATCGATGTCAGAATTGTGGCCAATGAAAATGCTAAGTGGCTAACGTTGGAAAACCACTATAACCACAGAGGCTGGTGAGCAAAAAAGTGATATCAAGCCCTGGTCATAACATATATTGTGCAAGGAAACTGGAGAAATAAGTCTTTATTAATGGATAATCTCCTGAAATCATAATTTGTGTGAAAAGGAATAAAAGTTGTGGGTGTTTTATTGGCACTAGTGATCATTTCAGATGCAATCTGCAGTGAAATATGTAAGTACATCTTTAAAGTTGTAAGTAAAGTAAAAGTAAAGTAAAGAGGCAAATTTTTTTAGAGGCTAACAAGACATTTTATTTGGCACTTCTGTTCAAATCAACCAGCAACATAATTTCTGCTCTATAATCTACATTGATCACAGAACCTTTGGTCCGATCACTGGAAATGCTTGTTGACGTGGGTCTTTGAAGCAATGAATATATTAATCTGGGAGCGTTCTCTTTCATGTTGCTCATAAACGAGTCCAGTCTCTCATCATCATCATTTCCCATATCACAATCACAGCAGTTGGCTGAACCACATTAGGGTCTTCAGATGTGATCTGAACCTTTTCATTGGTCATTCAGTTGATTAAATCCGTCTTAATTTACTTGGGCCTGTAATTCATATGTTCATGCTGTGCGGATCCTTCCAAAGTAGACCACCAAACCTTTAGTGTATTCTCCCGTCTCATCCGATCACTTAATTTGTGTACATTCCACATCCTCGGTCACTCTCAAGGATGAAGTCCTAATGTCGTCTTCCGCCATCTTCCCGACTATCGCCCTAGTTAGCGAGCGGCAGTTCGCGAGTTTGACGGCTCCGAGGCACTTTGCTGCATTGTTCCTAGCGCTCACAAAACACAGAGTGTTAATGACCCCGTTGCTCATAGCGATGCACTCGATGATGTAGAAAACGACTAGCGAGTTGCGTCCGCGCGTGATCAGCGCCGGGTAGAAATCGCGCAACAACGTGAAGCTGTAATACGGCGTCCAGCACAACACGTACGCCACCAGAACCGCGATCAGCGCCACGACCGTCCTGCGCCGTCGCCGTAGTCGCTTACGCAGCTGGTCCGTCGGAAATCCCGGGACGTTCTTGAACCAAAGCTCCTTTGAGATCCGCGCGTAGCAGACTGACATGGTGACCACGGGCCCCAAGAACTCCACGATGAAGATGAAGAGGAAGTAGGAGCGGTACATGATCTGCTGGTCCGCAGACCAGATCTGGGCGCAGAAGATCTTCTTGTCGTGGCCGAGCGCGCTGTGCGGGTACTCGTGTTCGGTGGCGAAGTAGGCCGACGGCACCGCGATGAGGACCGGGATAATCCAAACCCCAAAGATTAGCCAGTACGCTGTCTGAAACCTCATACGGGGCTTCAGAGGATGAACGATAGCCATGTACCTGTTGAATACAGAAAACTTTGAGAAAACTGCCCGAATGCACATTATTTGCAACATGGGGGAAACGGGTTTGTATGGAAGCTTGTTTCCGCCACTGAAGAAAACATTTTAGAAGATAAAACAACTTTTTATTTCACATTTGGGAGTTTACATCTCACAATTCTGACTTTATAACACACAATTGACCCTTCGCAGGGAGCTTGATTGAAAAGTGATCTGACCAATCATACTTCGCCATCCGCCATTTTGTCCGACAAAGCAGTCAGGAGAGTTAGTAGATTAACATGGGAGGATTTGAACTTGAAAAGCGGAGTGTACTGACGCCTTTCCGCGGTTAAAACAACATTCCTTCTGATGTTCGTTCATGTTTCTTTGATGCTATAAATTAACTAGAGGGAAGAGATGATCGGTTCACGAGCAGCTTTAACTGAGGCTCTACAGCGATCTGTCAGACACATTAAAGAGCCACAAAACCCTATTTATTGTTTAAATTTCTTTAAAAAAAAAGACCAAATTTGAAAGGTGAGATTTTGTTAATGTGTTTAATATCAAAAGTAATCGAAAAGTAACCTGGTCTGTCCTGTCTACCAGCGCGTTGTCAGTGTCCTCTCTGCTCTGCGATGTGTTTTTCACTGCGTGAGAACATGGTGGGGCGTGAGAGCGGCGTAGCTTGTCGGACATAGCGACAGTAACTAAGGGGGGCGGGTCTCACAATTGCAAGTTTATATCTCGCTAATCTAACTTTATATCTATATAAAAGTCTTTTTTCCTTAGAATGGACTTTATGCACATCTGCACTACTTCCTGAACTTTAGCCAGCTCCTTTGTTTCCTGTCTGCCATTATTGGACAAACTGATTAATCCAGGTGTGTCTGATTATTGTTGTTGGTCAGGCACACCTAGATTAATCAGTTTGTCCAATAATTTTTATTCTGTGGCGGAAACAAGCTTCCATTATAGTTTTGTGACTCGTGACAGTTATCACAAAATATTTTACATTTATCTCTCAATGCAAAAAAAAATTTGTTCTTAATGTTTTATATATATTTTTTTTTTAAACTATATATTTTTTTACATTGCTTGCTTTTTTTTCAAGATTGTATCTTGAATAAAAGTGTATTTTGTGTTACTTCACTATTTTTTTTTAGTTGTTTATATTTTAAACAAGTGAAAATAATTACTTTTGCTTCTCAAGTAGTTAGTTTTTTTTTAGATATTTCATTGAAAAATAAGATGAAACTAAATCTTTTAACAAGAAAAATCAGTAACATAGTTGCCGAGAAGTACAGGGACAACGTTCCAGAGACAAAAAGCAAAAATGTAAGGATCATATTTTATATAAAGCCTCACATGAGCTCATAAGGTTATATGAATTATTTGGCAGAAATGTACATATTAGAGATTTAAAGTTGCCTAAATTATCCTTTTCAGCCTTCAGTGTCACATGATCCTTCAAAAACATTAAAAAACTTTGATGTGTCCAAACTTTTGACTGGTAGGCTATTACATTTTCCAAAATGGCATTTCCATTGCGTAGCCAGTTCTTAAATTCTGTATTTTGCCCAAATGTAGCATCTGGACTGGGTGTGGATCGGGAAAGTGAGGAAACTGTGAGCATTTTGAATGGATCTGGTGTTTGGTGTGTGGGTGTTTGTGATAGATCTGTAATGGTATTCAGTACATCTCAGAGCAGATCTCTGTTCAAGGCTCAAACGTGGAAAATTAATCAGGATTATTTATCGGTCTGGCACACAGCGGTCTATTAACACGCTCTGATCTCTCTGTCTGATCTGATCACTGCTCCCCGTCCTTAATGAGATATCCCATAACCTTTTGACATTCACGGCGAATCGCATCTCTTGTCCTCTAAATCAAAGGTACAGCACTATTTCTGCACATTTATACTCCGTCCGTTTTGATGAACAGCTCTTTGCTCAAGGCTCATCTTGTTTTGAGATCTGAAATCTGTCTCTCTCTCTGTAATGATCCCAAATGGTAAATACAAATTTAATTAATCTGTATATAACTTGAAATTCTGATGTTCCAAAGATTTCTGTTTCTACTTCTTCCCATAGGAAACCTTCAATAGGGAGCGGAGTCTCTGCTAGATCTGCAGGAGTGAACACAATGTACTGATGCATGGGCAGCAGACTAAAGACTTTTATACTTTATTAAATTTACTATTAATATGTATCATCTGTGCTACTTGGTCCCGAATAAGAAGTCAGAGTTCTGCTCGGAGCAACAGGTTGGATGATTTGATTTCATGAATGGCATTGTAAGATACATTTCCAAAACCTAGCGAGCTGCCTAAGTAGGGAGCATTTAAAGGCATTATAGTTTTGTAACTATAGTTTTAGTTTTGGCTAAATGCTGCATTATATGGAAAAGACAATCCTACAATGCATTGCAATGCACAGCTCAGTAAAAAAACAATCCATCCACAATTACAAATATTATTTGTTCAACACTGAAAATATTGCTAAAATAGTTGTCTAATTAAAAATGTTTCAAGAAAAAATAGTTTCGTGTCAAAAACGATCTCCATTCATACAGATCAGCGAAAAACGACATCACCGTTTTCACAAATTTGCGTTTTTGTAGTTGTTTAATACTGAAAATATTGCTAAAATAGTTATCTAATTAAAAATGTACATACATTTTTTTTGCGTTTTTTTCATGTACAGACGACAACTTTGTCAAAAACGATCTCCATTTATACGGATCCGCAAAAACGACATCACCGTTTTCACAAATTCGCGATTTTGTAATTTACACAGAGATAACGTTAACGTTTTTTAAAAAAAAAGGTGCAATTTGAAACCTGCTTTCAAAAGTTTGTGTTTTCATTCCCACAAAATGGCGTTGTGTAAATGAACGGCCGAAACGCAATTTTTTTTCTTCTGTTTTTTAGTTGAAAACAGTATCATGTAAACGGCTTCTTAGCCAATATTAGCGTGCTATGTGTTTGGATGCTTATTAAAGTGTCATTTTGTCAAACTCTATAGCAATAAATTAAACTTACAACAAGGCTTCATTTCAGTTAGGATGTTGCCTTAGAAGGTTGTAGACACTCAGCTCATTAAGTTTTATAGTAACTTTAAAGTGAATATCTGTCCTGCTACTGAAATGTGCTTGAGAATAGATTGATCATAAGCAGCACGGACTGACGAATGGGTTAACATTAAGATCTTCAGAGGCAGCGAGCTGTTGGATGCACCGCTCTGTGTGCCAGATGCTGATTTCATGACATGCTAGCAAACCTGACCTCCGTTCTGCCTGGCCATTCAAATACTGACATGCTAATAGCCGGAGTAAATGACCAAATGTGATGCAAGCGCAGAGCAATTCCTCACATGCAGGTGCAGCTTCACCTCAGAAAGCATCCGGATGTATGAATGACTTCTGCAGTCTCTCCTAAATCTGAACCTGAGGAATTCCTTCTTGTAAGATTGGACGTCATTAACAGGAATTTGTGTGTTTCAATTTCTCTTTTTCACTTGGCACCTCCCACGTGAATACGATAGAAATGAAGCAACCTGAAGAGAGAGTATTATCTAACATCAAATGAACTGAACTGGACAGCCGTGTCGAGGGCCCGTTCTTCATCCGTGGATTACTGTCATCTGGATTTCACTGTTGACGATATGACGTGATCCAGGATTGTTAGTTTGATTGGATGTGTTTGTTAGTGAAAGTCTGTCCCAGACTCCCAGCCATTGATATTTTAATCAAATCCACAAATTCCTTTGAAGAACCAAATTAGCAGATCAGTTATTATGATTAGAAGAGCATCTGTCAAATCATCTCAGATGTATTGAGAGAGGAACAAAGAACGGACCTCAACTTTTTACTAACTTTTACAAAAAAAAGTTAAAAAGCTGAATAACAGTGATAGATGTATGACAGCTCAATTTAAGCAAAATTGGCATTCAATATTAATATTATACACTAATATTAAAACGTTCGATAGGATTTTTTATGTTTTTTAAAGAAGTCTCATGAAATAAAAATACAACACATTAATATCATGAAATATTAATACAATTTAAAATAACGGTTTTAAATACGGTATACTTCTATGTGAATATATGATCCTGTTCACATATATGTGAATATATGGTCATGATCTTTCAGAAATCACTCTAATATGATGATTTGATGCTCAAGAAACATTTATGATTATTATCAATGTTGAAAACAGTTGCGCTGCTTCCTATTTTTGTGGAAACCATGATACATTTTTATTTTCAGGTTTCATTAATGTATATATTGAAATCCTTTGTAACATTGTAAATGTCTTTATTATCACTTTTGATCAATTGAATGTGTCTTTTGCTGAATATACAAGTATCCATTTCTTTCTAAATGACATTGAAAAAAATGACTAAGAATTTCAGGCCCTATTTTGCATCCGAAATCACACACTTCCCTACTAACCGCCAACAGTTGTTGCCTTCTCACCAAGCTGCTTGCCTATTGTCCTGTAGCCCATCCCTGCCTTGTGCAGGTCTACAATTTCATCCCTGATGTCCTTACACAGCTCTCTGGTCTTGGCCATTGTGGAGAGGTTGGAGTCTGTTTGATTGAGTGTGTGGACAGGTGTCTTTTATACAGGTAACGAGTTCAAACAGGTTCAGTTAATACAGGTAATGAGTGGAGAACAGGAGGGCTTCTTAAAGAAAAAAACACATGTCTGTGAGAGCCGGAATTCTTAGTGGTTGGTAGGTGATCAAATACTTCTGCAATAAAATGCAAATGAATTACTTAAAAATCATACAATGTGATATTCTGGATTTTTGTCTTAGATTCCGTCACTCACAGTTGAAGAATACCTATGATAAAAATTACAGACTTCTACATGCTTTGTAAGTGGAAAATCGGCAGTGTATCAAATACTTGTTCTCCCCACTGTAGTAGGCGAAAAACAGTATGTGACATAAGAAGTATGTCTGAATTCACAGTACGCATAAAAGAGTAGGTAAGTCCAGATTACATTCATAATAGAGAACATACTTTTTTAGCGGTTGTGGAGTAATTACTTATTCAAAATAAGTACCTACTCAAGAGAGTATGCGATTTCGGACGCAGCCTAGGTCTCACCAGCTTGTTGCCTTCTGACTAGTCAACGCCTGATGCATATGGTACACTTAACTGGAAACACTTCAGGAATGTCGAAGTCGTCATCTGATTGGTTGAATTTGATCGGATTTCCGGGGGGCGCGAGTGTCGCGTTTATTTTCGGTCCGCCGGGAAACAAAGCGCAGACGTGTGATTGCGGAAGAAAAACTGTTGTGTTTACATGAGTGACAATGAGCATTTATCAAGATCAGCTAAACGTAGGATTCTCAAAAGTATGCGAGTTCACGGCATAGACTCTTTAAGAGATGTCCAGGAGTTTTGTTTGAGGCACTTAGTGGAGACTTGTTGCACGCCGGTCTGTTGTTGTGGGGACATTTCCACGCCCCGAAACGTGACGCTGAACGAAACGAACTGTAATCGGTTGTTTGACATGTCGGTCAAACGGCCTTATGGGCGGGCCTTGGCCAAAGAAAGCTGCTATGAATTCCAGACCGTCAGTCTGAAGGTCTGGCTACGCGAGACTACGTTCTGACCAATTCCAATTTGCCATGATTATTTAATAAACAAATCCCAACTCTTAAAGACTTGGGTTAAAGAAACTCCTGAGCTCAGAGAGACAAACTCACCTGTCCACCGCGATGGCTAGCAGGGCATTAGTGGACACGTAGAGAGACACAGTCCTAAGGTAGTTAATGGAGACGCAAAGCACAATCCCATGATCCCATGACAGCTGTTTGACCACGTAATAATCCACCAGAAACGGGCAGCACACAGTCGCCACCAGGAAGTCTGATACTGCCAAGTTGGCGATGAGTAAATTAGTGAGATTCCTGAGTTTTTTGTAACGCGCCAACGAGGCAATAAAAATGCAATTCCCAACGCCGCAGACCAGCATGATGGAGACCAAGACCACCGCGATGACGATGGTGGCCACGAAGAACGCGCGTCCCTGAGTCGTGTCCGGGATCTCGTCCACCGGGACCTCGTAGTCCAGAGGGATGTCGTAATTCGGGGTCATGAGGTCCTGAGGGCTTCCTGACGGGTGGATGAGGGTCCATGTGCTGGTGGAGGTGCTTCTGTTGTCTTCTCCCATCGTCTCTTTTTACTGGTCTGTTGAAGAACCAGGGTCTTCCATACTCTTTCTCTAATGCACAATCTGTTGTCAGATGCAAAATGAAGAAAATGAGCTACCACGACATACTTTTAAAGGACATTCATCACAGTTTGGCAGTTTTCGTAGCGATGCCACACTCTTAGAAATCACTGTTTTAACGGCATCTGCGGTTCCATGAAGAACCGTCAGCTCCATGGAACTTTTCCATTGCTCTAAATGTTCTTTATAATCTTCAGATCATTAAAATGTCACACACACACACACACACACCTACACACACACGTTAATTTAAAGTCCCCCTGTAGTCAATAATTGTATCCCTTAAAACTCACCTTTGATCACCAAAATGACTTATTTAAAAGTTTTTTTTTTCGGGATGGTTCACTGTTGAAGGATTCACTGAGGAACCAAAAATTTTTTTTTTATGGCATTATGGATTAAAAAAAACAATTTTTTTTAATTAATAATGATTTTTGGTTCCCCAAAGAAACTTAAAATGGTGAGTTCTGAAACTTTTTTTTTAGTGTGAAGAACCTTATAACAAACCGAAGACCCACTCTAGAACCTTTTGTGGAAAGGAAATGTTCTGTGTTGTTAACGGTTCTTCATGGAAACACTGATGCAAATCAAGAACCTTTATTTTAAGAGCGTATCGTCAACAAGAGCCCCCGTATTCTGCCTAACATACCATTTTGGTGTTTGGTGAAGAAAGAAAATTATATGGGGTCGGACTGACATGAGGCCGAATAAATGACAACAAAATATTCACTTTGGGGTGAAGAGTGCTTTTAATGGAAGAAAATATAGCTATTCACAACCCACTCTCCGTGAGACAACAGACAAAAATGTGCTTGTTATGTTGTTATATTAAGTTCAGAGAGCTCACAGATGGCCACATTAGTGATGGATTAATAATAATGTTCAGATTTAGAAGCATGTTTAATTAAGACTTAGCTGCGCTTCTTTTTATAACAGAACATAATTCTCTAGACTTTTTGTGTAATGGGGTGTTTTCAGCTCTCCTCTTACATTTTGATTTATTTTGTTATCTGGTGGTACAGTATATGAGCCTGGTATAACAAATATAGTGTCAGTCCCAGCTAAGAGTGACATAAACTAGAAATTAATAGCCTTTTAGTGCTATTAAATAACAAGTAATCAAACAGTTTTTCACAATATTTATAAATGCATGACTAGACTAATAAGGTTGCACTAAGCTTCCACAACACAGATTTAAATTTGTTGCATGTATACTTAAAATGCATTTACAATTACATTGTGGAACAGCCAAAATGTGACTCCCTATTTATGAATGGCACTATAATGAGATTATATTATATTTAAATTGATCAGTCATGGGCAAAACGAGCACTGTATAAAGTGAAATCATAAACGTTTGCATTATTGTCTGCAATCAGCAAACACATACGTATAATAGGCTAAACTATTCACAATAAATCGTTCACAATGAATAAACAATACACGCACTTCAGTCTGAGATGTAAATATATTCTGATTTTATAAAACAATTTTTTTTATGAGCTATTCACTGGTTTGTGGTTCACCGGTCAACGGCAGCCTCAGAATTAATTGGTTGCAAACTTTTAAGATACATTATTTGTAGTCTATACGCCATTATACAGTCAAAACAATTGTTATTTATTTAGGCTATTATTAAATTTATTTAATATTTATTAAATTTATATATTATTACATTTACAGAAAAAGGCGCAGATCTGCAGGAAAACTCTCACAACGATTTAACTTTCCCTTGCTCTCACAACGATTTAAATGTCCTACCTTCACAGTATTAATCCCACAGTATTAAACTCGTCTTGATCTCGGAGTGAGGACATCTGCGCATCTTCTTCAGACGATTCTCCTCTAGTTTCTGCGCATCTTCTCCAGATGAGTCTCCTCTAGTTTCTGCTGAGTGATCGCAGTGCTGATGTTGATATAAACCATAGACAGTATATGATATAAACTCAGCTGATGATGGATGAAGCAGCTCCTCTGCCCTCTAGCGGCAGTGCGTGTGTCTGCAGTCCGGGTCACGTGATCGCGTGGTTCTTCGAGAATTAAGTCAACTTTTACACACGTATCTTAATAAATAAATCCAGCACACAGAGCTCCTTAAAAAATGCACACGTGCATGCCTATAAAACAGATAGCGTCGACAGTAAATTCCCACTGGACGAACTACGAAATCGTAAAATATGCGCGCCAAGTCGTTAATTGCTTGGCAAACGGCTACAGTTGGACCTATGAACTGCCTGGCGGATTCATTATTAATGTAACAAACGGGGAGAGCAATACAAGCAATCAACCAACAGTTCATATTCTAGAACAGTAGCAAGTGGTTTTTTTTAGCCTACTTTGTAGGCCAAAACGCCGAAGCGAGTAAGCATTAGCATCCTAAAATGTTTTTGTTTTTGTATTTTTTTGTATGGGGTTTTGGTTAAATGGTTGAAATAAGGTCTGTTGTGACCACTAACGTTAGCTCAAGACACTTTCACGTTTTATCTACGACATATTATACATAAATATTACCCCACTTGTGTTTTTTTCAAGCTGTTATGTGTCTTGAAAACTGCGGTTGCTAGGGACTACAGAGGCTGTGAGGAGATTAAACGTCATCACGCTGAACAGGTAAACTCAGCCCGTTTTTACAGCCTCGTTATGCTTATAATTGTGCTCTTATAAACTATTCTAACTAAAATGTTCTGGGGAAATGTTTTTAGATATAAACTGAAAGTGTTGTCCGAAGCTTAGTGATGGTGACGTTTATAGCATTAGCCTATACCTTTAGCTATTTACTTCTGGCGACTGCATGCATTAGGCTTCAAAATTCAGAAAAGTTGATTCCATCTGTGATCATTATTTTGATGGACAAAATGTGTATGCCTAACTATCATAAACTTTTGTTGATCACAGAGCTTGTTTTTAGCGATAATTCAAAAAAATCTAAAAGAAAATCCTATTTTTTTTTTTTTTTTTTAGCTTTTTTTGAACACCAAGAAAAACAAAACAAATATAGCCTACATCTACAATGGCATTGATAATGTATTTCTTATTGTGTTTTGTCCAGGGAACCAGCTTGATGCTAACTGCCAATTAGCCTACAAAGTGACGTCATAATGGCACTATACTCTATTAATGGGTCACGTGTTGACTAAAAAGATGCGTCTTCAGCAATTTCTTGAAAATGGTCAAAGAATCACTCAGCAGCTCGGGCTGAGATATAAGCAGGTCATTCCACCAGCTTGAACAGTCAAGGTGAAGGTCCTTGAAAGTGATTTTGTGCCTCTTTGGGATGATGGCGCCACAACGCGCCGTTCACTTGCAGATCTCAAGCTTCTGTAGGGCATGTCTGAAGTATGAGTTTAGGTGTAAATGTGCAAAGCCAGTGGTTGTTCTGTGGGCAAACATCAGTGCCTTGAATTTGATGCAAGCGGCAATTGGCAACTAATGCAAGTTTATGAGGAGAAGTGTGACGCGCACTCTCGTTAAAGACCAGCGTTCTGGATCAGCTGCAAAGGGTTGACAGTACATTCATTATTTATAGTCCAGGTAAATGTCTTTTTATGAGTGTTTTTATTTAAAGGCCCTTCGGGAGCAATAAATGCGCATTTTGTAGTTTAAGTGCTCTTTTCCATTCCAGGATTTTTGTGGTCTGAATTCAATCATAAATAAATAAAGGTGACTTAACTTGGTCTCGTTCGGTTCATTGGAAAGTGTGATTGGGAACATGATATTCAGTCTGGTCATAATACATTTTTCTGTAGCCTACTCATTTCATTCTGTTTCTGGTTTAGCAGGACTGATGACTGAGAAAACCTTGAGAGAAACAATCGTGTTCACCCTTAGACATAAATTACTGACATGGTGTTAAAGGGTCAGCAATCGACCCCGACAAGAAGAGATTTCATCAGGTCGCTTCATTTGGGCAAATAAATCAACAGTTCGAAACATGTCCAGCTCCATTTTCTCCCAAAAATCTAAATAAAGACTGAAGAAAATGTATTTCACTTGAAGACAATGAGGATTACTTTACTTTTTTTATCACATTATTTTCATAACAATTAAGCATATTACTATAGAAGCTTGTTTTCGCCACTGAATAAAAAATAAATAAGGTAATTGTGACTTTTTATCTCACAATTCTGACTTTTTTTCTCACAATTGCAAGTTTACATCTAGCAATTCTGACTTTTTTCTCAGTGAAAGTCAGAATTGTGAGATATAAACTGGCAATTGCGAGAAAACATTAGAATTGTGAGAAAAAAAGAATTGCGAGATATAAATTCGCAATTGCAAGATATAAATTCGTAATTGCAAGATATAAATTCGCAATTGCAAGATATAAATTCGCAATTGCAAGATATAAATTCGCAATTGCAAGATATAAACTCGCAATTGCAAGATAGAAATTCGCAATCGCAAGATATAAACTCGTAATTTCAAGATATAAACTCGCAATTGCAAGATATAAACTCGCAATTGCAAGATATAAACTCGCAATTGCAAGATATAAACTTGCATTGCAAGATATAAACTCGCATTGCAAGATATAAACTCGCATTGCAAGATATAAACTCGCAATTGCAAGATATAAACTTGCATTGCAAGATATAAACTCGCAATTGCAAGATATAAACTCGCAATTTCAAGATATAAACTCGCAATTGCAAGATATAAACTCACAATTACAAGATATAAACTCGCAATTGCAAGATATAAACTCGCATTGCAAGATATAAACTCGCATTGCAAGATATAAACTCGCATTGCAAGATATAAAATCGCAATTGCAAGATATAAACTCGCATTGCAAGATATAAACTCGCATTGCAAGATATAAACTCGCAATTGCAAGAAAAAAGTCAAAATTGCGAAATATAGGCTAAACTCGCAATTGCGAGAAGTTTTTTTTTAAATATATATATTTTTTTTCCCCTTTAATTTAGACTTGAAATGACCTAGCCGCATTTTCGTGGGATTCACGAGAGGAGACAAGCATCTGGACCTGCAGAAGAAAGTGAAACGGGTGTCGTGTTAAAGATTTACTCACGACATGTAGAGCACAGATTCTATCAAAGAGCATCATGCTGTCCTCCACACACACAATCTTTCACTCCCGACAGAATCATTCCTGAACATCCTCTAAATTTACAGCTCTGACACTGATAGGAGAGGACGGTAGATTGCTGCGTTGACAAAAATATCCATCTCATTCTCTAAATCACTCACACATACGCAGTGTCCTGGTAAAAGTGAGCCATAAAAGCAGCACTGAAGCTACAAGCATGCAGCTGAATATCAAACAGAGATCGGCTTACAGAGATTTATGAGCAACATAGCAGAACAGAGTTAGAATGTTCCCGTCATAATAAGTGAAGCTCATAACAGGAAGTGAGGAAGCAGTGAGGTTTCCCCATGGTGATTACACGGTGTCTGTGGTGTTCTGTCTTAGAAGAAAAGGTTCTATTTAGAACCTTAAGGGTTCTGTCTGGCGCTTCATATATATAGACCCTTTTAAGGGTTTCATCATGGGATCATTTTATGGATTTAGTTTTAAGTAATCAATTTTAAATTGAAAATAAATAAATAAATAACCTGTTAAACATGAAAGTATTATGCAATAATTAGCACATTCTTCCTTATATAGAACCTTTTTGGCTTAAATGGTTCTTTAAACTTGAGTCAAGAACCCTAGGGTTTTATATAGAACACCATCAAACCTTTTTCAAAGAGTATACTAGCCACTGTTGTTGTCTTTCTGTGCAACTACTCATTTCACAGAAAAGTTGTTACTAATATGTTAGTTTTGGTGGTTTATTTAGCTCATTTTCCAACTCACAGTTTTACCGTTTTCGAATCCATTCAGCCGATCTCCGGGTCTGGCGGTAGCACTTTTAGCATAGCTTAGCATAGATAATTGAATCTGATTAGACTGTTAGCATCGGTCTCAAAAAAAAGATATTTAGATATTTATTCTATATAAAACTGGACTCTTCTGTAGTTACATCGTGTACTAAGACCGACAGAAAATTAAAAGTTGCGATTTTCTAGGCCAATATGACTAGGAACTATACTCTCATTCCTGCGTAATAATCAAGGGAACATGAAAGAAACGAATCTTTAAGACTGAGTCATTGAATCATTCACTCATTCATAAAATAATGAATTCAAGTGAAATACACATTTTAGAGTAGACTGCAGCAATTAAATTTTTGTCAAAACCTCCAGTAAATCACATGTTATTTTGTTAAGTTGTCTTTTCAGAATCGTGATCTCTGTTTGAAACACAAGAGTCCTGATTCTCAATTTATCCAGAATCGTGCAGCTCTAGTGAACAGCGGTGTACCTCCATTACACTGCATCAGAGACCCGGTGAACTCGTTTGATAGCAGCAGCAGACGCCTCCCAAGTCCTTTCCAAACACGCTGTCTGAGTGTCCAGCACGCTTGAGTTACTTCACAGATTGTGTGCGGCTACCTGGTGTCTGACCCCGATCAGAGAGGTGTGAACAGAGATGATTAGGCTGTCATGATGACGAGACATCGGCTCGTTTAGAGAGTAAACGAGGATGACGGTATTGCTGATATCTTCTCAGTGAGATCACTGGCGTTAGAAAAGGACTTGCTCAGAACAACTTTACACAGTATACTGACCACAAATAGAATTAATGCAGTCTGATCAAATGTTCAATCATTTGAAACCTTTAAGTTGTATAGACAGGGTGTTTTAAGGTTGCTAAGGTGTTCTGGTTGGTTGCAGGCATTTGTAGTTCTGGATGTTGCTAGGCAGTTTCAAGGGTGTTCTGGGTGGTTGCTAGGCCATTACAGTCTGTTACTATGGTATGTTTTACTTAAGGTATTCTGGGTGGTTGCTAGGCCATTACAGTCTGTTACAATGGTATGTTTTACTTTGCTAAGGTATTCTGGGTGGTTGCTATGGCGCTGCTATGTGTTTGCTAGATTGTTCTGGTAGGCCATAAGAGTATTTTACTAGGGTGTTTTTAGGTTGTTAAGGTGTTCTGGGTGGTTGCTATAGCATTGCTATGTTGTTGCTAGATTGTTCTGCTTGGTTGGTAGAGCATTTGTAATTCTGGGTGTTGCTAGGCAGTTTTAAGGGTATTCTGGTTGGTTGCTAGATCAATATAGTCTGTTACTAGGGTATTTTTTAGCTTGCTAAGGTGTTCTGGGTGGTTGCTAGGCCATTACAGTCTGTTATTGCCATTCTGTTATCTGCCATTACAGTTTTAATGTGTTCTGGGTGGTTGCTATGCCATTATTGACTTGTTACTAGGGTGGTTGCTATGACATTGCTATAAGGTTCTAGGTGGTTGCTAGGCAGTTTCAATGGTGTTCTAGGTGGTTGCTAGGCCATTAGAGTCTGTTTTTAGTGCGGTTTTAGGTTGCTAATGGGTTCCCTGGGTGGTTGTTGCTGTGACATTGCTATATGGTTGTTCTGGTTGGTTGCTAGGGTGTTGCAATGGTATTCTAATTTGTTGTTAGGCAGTTTTATGGGTGTTCTGTGTGGTTGCTAGTCTATTAGTCTGTTACTAGCGTTTCCTGGGTGGTTGTTAAAGGGTTGCAAGGGTGTTCTATGGTTTAGGTGGTATAGTCATTTGAAAGACTGGTCTAGTTATAGGCTGTTCAAGGGTGTTTCAAGTGGTTGCTAGGCAGTTCTAAGGGTATTGGGTGGTTGCTATACGACATTGGATTCAGTTAGTGTTTTGAGTGGTTACTATGTGGTTGCTAAGGTGTTCTGGGTGGTTGCTATGTCATTGCTATATCATTGCTAGTGTGCTTTGGTTGGTTGCTAGGGCGTATGTGGTTGTTTGCTAGAGTGTACTAGGTTGTTGTTAGGCTGTTGAAAGGTTGTTCTGGGTGAATGCTAGGCCATTTTGAAGTTTTGAAGTCGTCATCTGATTGAATTCTACTACAGGATGTTTCGGGAGACGTGTAAGTCACGTTCTTTAACGATTCTCCTGGAAGAAGAACGCCGTCGAGGTTACGACTGTAACTGAGCGCTTTATCAGGATCAACTAAATGCTGGATTTTCAAAAGTATGTGAAGTATGTAAAGTTCATAGCATAGACTCTTTAAAATACGTCAACGAGTTTTACACACCGTTCTGTTATTGTAGGGACATCGACGTTACATTTTCACGCCCCTAAACCTGACATGGAACAAAACAAACCGTGATTGGTTGTTCTACATGTCAGTCAGGCGGCCGCTGGGCGGTCCTTGGCCAATGAGAGCTGCCTTCAGACTAGGCTGTTGCAAGAATGTTCCAAGTGGTTGCTAGGTGGTTTTAAGGGTATTCTGGGTGGTTGCTAGGGCATCAGTAGTCAGAATGTTGAAAGACACAAGATTATTTTAGAGTTATGTAAGTTTTATAATATCACTATTTAACCCTCTTGTGCTGTTCTGTAATTTTTGACCTAAATAAAAAAATATATATAATTTTTTATTTCATCGGAATTGTATGAAACTTGGTAAAGGTATTGGCACTTGCTTTGATATGATTTGATATCATTGATATGATTTGAAAAAGTAAAATGGTGCTGAAAAAATAATCACACTTGTATTATTCGTGTATTCGTAAAAAATTAGACGAATTTCATCTAGTGGAAACGTTTGGTACTGCGGCCAAACAAAATCTCACTGAAAGCTCATTTTTTGAGATATCAACCTCACATTTGGAAAACGACTTGTTTAGATTTATGGCTTTGATTTTCTCACAGTTTAAGAGTAAAATGTGTTTTGGAAAATATATATTTAATATAAAATTTTATTTTTCATAAAATAAGCATACAATTCTATAACTTGATTTTTTTTTTTTTTTTACTTATATAATCTGCTAAGTGTCGTATTTAAAAAGAAACTAAACTTAGGTATGTGCTCCAAAGCATTTAAGATTTACAACTTTTCATTTTCAGGTCTGTGCTCAAAAGGTGAATAAATGGATTATAAATACTGCATGAATATAATTTAGTTCCATAAAATCCCCTAAAATATGAAATAAAAATATCATCAAACTAAAATATAGTACATTAATTTCATTGAATTGATAAAAAAGGGTCATTTTTGACTGCCACGTGTCCAGCACTAGAGGTTTAATGGCATATTATGAGTGAGCGGTTTTGTGCAAGACCTTCATTAATATCTGTTTTTACTGCTTGGCCTCTATATTCCTTTACTTTAGAGAGCAATGATTCTGTTTAAGAGGAATTGATTTATTCTGTTTCATATTTGTCTTTGCTCTCATTGGCTGCTGCACAAGTGTTGAAACCATGACTTAATATTCCTGATGGAGAGCAAAAGTTCAGCTTATTATTACGGTTCAAGCTTCCCAATTAAATGTATCTGTTTAAAAACAAATCTCTTGGGAAATCTATTTTTCTTTCCATTCAACCCACTTAAAAAGTGTCATTTTTGTGTCATTCTATGATATTGTGCTTCAGGGACGGCTCATTATGTGCTGGGACTAATTTATTTGTTTCTGTCAATTATTATGCAAACGTCTCATCGTGACATTTTAAAAGCAGCATGTTTGGAAATATCAGTGCCCTCCGCGGTCAGATCCCCAGCTGTTTAAATGAGACCGTCTCTGGTAAAATATGACTAGATGATTATAGTGTGAATTATAGTGTAAAATATGATTATACTCTGCTGCTTGGTGATAGTTTCCCCAAGTTTGCCTACAATAAAATACACATCCATTGTAAAATATCAACAACAAATTCAACTTCGGGTTGAAGAGTTGATGAAAATGCAGAACAGAGCATACCATGTAACCATAGGGTTTTACGTCAATGTTGTATAATAAGGCAATAACATTCTGCTGTTATCAATGCACCTGTCAGCTTGTGTCCAAATTATAGTTATATACACCATATAGTTATGATTTAAAGGAACAGTGCATCTGAAAATCGTTTGGAACAACATGAGGGTGATTATGGGTGTTCACACGTGTAGTTCGTATTTCTTTGTTCTTTTGATTCGGACCAAAAAATGTAAATAATACATTAGTCCTGGTTAGCCTAGCGTTTAGTAATTTTTAACACCGAACCTAAAGATACAAAACAAAAACTTTGTAAATGACATACATTTTGCCACTGAACAACAATGCTGTGTTCTGGGATAAATGCGCTCGCTGTATGTGCGTAGCTACATATGATGGTATTTTGACCAGCTGAGAACTCGTGGAGAGCTTATAAAATGTTTAAAGGTGTCAAAACAGCATCAGGAATCCCTCACACACACACACACACACACACCTGTTTTGAGGAGACGCGGCTCTGATGTCTGTACTGAACTGTGATGAGCAACATCACGACTATGACGAGAAAACATTTTGAGGATTCTGTCCTTTTTAGGTTCACATCTTTTGACATCATGTCCTGTTTTTGGTTGGTTTACGTGTGTTCGGTCCGTGTTGTGTTCATATTTCAGTCAAACCGCACCAGTTGGTTTGGAGGCGGACTGAGACTCATCTTTTCAGCGTCTCGCTCCGCTTGTTTGATGCATCAGAGTTCAGACGGCAGCGTCCACACTTATTCAAATGAACCGCACTAACAGAGCAATCGCACCAGAGTTCGCTTTAATCCAACCGAACATGTCAAGTGTGAACACACACACTAAATTATGCCTTTTTATTTTTTGAGTGAGCTGGTCCTTTAAGATCAAGCAGAAAACAAAGAACGTCATCAATAACTTGGGAGGGCAAGTTGAGATTTATTTTACAGGCTAATTTTATTAGTCTACAATACAAAATAAAAGATCTGTCCTGGAATATCATAATGTTCCTCAGTGACCAAATCATTTCCACTTACAAAAGAAATCGAAACGGTCACTGCACAAAGGTTTTAAAAAAAGATTAGACCGACTGAAAAGACAAACACAAATCCGAACCGAGGATCCACTGACAAAGCCTCAGACACAGTCCAGTAAAATCTGCATTTCCCGGGGAATGAGTGTGAGCCGGGTCACTTTTTAGAGTAAGTGATCTTCATGGCACACGTCGCTGTAATTCTGAATCCCTGTAGCGCGTCTTTCGCGACTCCGGCTTGAGTCTCGCTCTCGAACTCCACAAACGCAATGTCATGCTTTCCGGGGACCAGACGCACTTCTTTAAACCCAGGAAACCTGAAAACATGACAGGGAGCCGATGAGTAAACAATCAGAGAAAAGCTATTTTCAGCTTAATACATCTCAATATTTATACATGTGTGATAACACGGCTTAAAAGAGTGTTTTTTTTTCTTGAGTAGATTTAAAGTTTAACAAAAGTGAAATGTTTTCCACACTAAAAGAACACAAAGAATAATATCTAATATTAAAATTCTCATATATTCTCAATAAAATTATATACATGTGCCAATATAACAACACAGATTGAAATAAAAATTGCTATATATATTACTAAAACATTTACTTAGTTTTTCCTCTAATGTACACAAGATTTAAAAGAGACGTACTGGTTGAATAACATGGAGAGCATCATCTCGTTGGTTTCTTCTGGGAGGTTATTCAGGAACAGAATATAATTCGGTGGGTTGTCAGGGACCTAAAACAATATTAACATTTATTGGATTTTCAGGTACATAAAATAACTTTCTTTTTTTTTTAATACTAACAAAATAAGTGTGTAAACTGTGTGCCATACCTGGACTGTGGCAGGTGGAGGAGGTTGGTTGTTTACAGATCCCTGCAGGAAAAACGCAGAAGCAAAAAGTGCTCAGTTGATCTGGGTTTTCTTTTCAATAGCTTTTCCTGATTACATGCATTTCAACTCACCGTTGGTTTCTTGTTGAGACTGGACGCCTGTTCCAGGGCTTTCTTTTTCTTCTCTTTCTTCTTTTCTTTATCTCCATACGTGCCTCTCATCTTAGAGACCAGGTCTGAGTCTGTTTTTGCATACTGGATTCTCTACAAGTACATGCGAAGGTTAGCAAATGAGAAATGTGTTGAGCATTTCTAATTCTTTATAATGTGAACTCAGTGTATATTATTAGCAACATATAGGGCCCCGTTTACACCTGGTATTAAGATGCGTTTCGGTCGATCGGATCACAAGTGGACGACACTAAATTCACGGGGTCTAAAGCGTTTTGAGCTTTCCACTTTCGACCGCTTCCAAAGGTAGTGAAAAACACATTTGACCGGATTGCTTTCGTAGTGTAAACGCTCATGTGGTCGAATGTGTTCAAACAGCCACAAAAGACCGTCTACTGACCTGATGTCTAAACATGGGAAGCGCTTTAGCCAGACGGGATACAAACTTGGGTCGACTGGAGACACAAGTTTGGTTTGAAGATGAAAAACTCTTTCCATTCCTGATTTCTAACACACACACTCGCAGCGTTCGGCGTGATCTTGCGGCTGTCAGAGCAGAAACAAAAGCTGATGCTCTCCGTATTTTTCCGTCGTTCATATGTAAATTGCGAGAGCTTATTATGTCCATTAGATCTGGAAAAAAAACATACATTTCCCCGCCTATAGACTCTCCCCTCGAAGAAATCAGGACAGAAGTGGTTGAAAGTGGACAAAAGAGACGGATTAAAACACCAGGTGTGAACGGGAATGTGTCTCCCTCGTCTACTTGTGATCCGATCGACCAAAACACATATTAATACCAGGTGTAAACAGGGCCTGTGCAAGTAAATGGTAACAGTTTTTACTTCAACAATAATTTATTTTATACATGACCATTAAATAGAATAAAAAAAATAATGCACAATATCAATCAGAATAGGCTAATCTAAAAAAAAAAATTTAAGACGCGATTTAAAAATTGAAAGGAACTATTACGTACAGATGAAAAATTTGAATATCGTACAAGTTCATTTATTTCAGTAATTCAACTTAAAAGGTGAAACTAATATATTATATAGACTCATTACATGCAAAGTGAGATATTTCAAGCCTTTATTTGTTATAATTTTGATGATTATGGCTTACAGCTTATGAAAACCCCAAATTCAAAATTAGAATATTGTGAAAAGGGTTTCATAAGCTGTAAGCCATAATCATCAAAATGATAACAAATAAAGGTTTGAATATCTCACTTTGCATGTAATGAGTCTAAATAATATATTAGCAGAAGACCTGAGAGATCGAGTAGGTGAATACACACACAAATACTTCTCTTTCTATGATGATGGATCTAATTATAACAAGAGTTAAGAAGCTTAAAGTGAACCAATGGACCAATTCACTCATTGTTTTTTTAAATGTTAATCCTATCAGCTGGGAAAACTATGAGGCCTGTGTCACTGACCATGGGTTTGTTGTAGAAGGGGAATCCCTGCAGTTGTCTGAGGGCATTGGTGGCTGCAGAAAGCTCTTTAAAGATCACAAACGCCTGACCCCTCATCTTCGCAGTCTTCAGAGCAACAATGTCCATAATCTGGCCAAACTGCGAGAATAAGGCGTACAGCGATCTCTTCAGCTCTGTGGAAACAAGTTTCACACACAAAAAAAACATCAGATTATCTATCCTCAAACATATGAACACAGCAAACATGTCAAAGCTGTTCCTCTCAAAGTCACGATCTTCTTTATTTTACCTTCTTTCTTGATCCTATCGTTAACATTGTTGATGTAGATGGTGTGATTCGGTCGTATGTCCATGATTAATAAATGTCACTGCAATACACAGAAAGAGATTAAATGTGAGCAACTACACAAAAACAAAACACATTACCTTCTATTTAGTATCCCGACTAGTCTAAACTACTAGTGTTTATAACAGTGCTGACCTGATAAATTATTAACGTAATTTATTAAACACTAATATAACAATAAACCTGAATGAAACGCCTCAAACTTACCACACTGCTGGATTCAGGCGGAAACTGCCGCTACGCTTCTTCTTTGGCTTTATTGTTGTGAAACAGTTCCGGGTTGTTGCGCCTCCTGCTGTCGCGGAGTGATACAACATCTGCGCCAAACACGGAGTAGCCAGCGTACATTTAGCTTTTCTAAATAAATTGACCACGGTTTCACAGACAAGGCTTAAATTACTCTGGTCCCAGACTAAAATGCATGTTTGAGCTGTTTTAACTGAAAGCAACTTATACTGTTATATCTTTAAAAATGTCAGTGTCTCAAGATGCTCACTAGTAATGTTTTTTTCTAAGGTATGTTTATAAAAGCTACTTAAATTTCCTAATTAAACTAAGGCCTAATCTAAACCCTGTCTGTGAAACCAGGCCGTAGTCTCATAGTTTAGACCAAGTTTAAAACTTTTAAACAACCATTATTGGCTGGCTACCCTAACAGACACTTCAAGACAAATGTTCTGAGTGGTTGCCAGGCAGTTTGCAATATTTATTTTATTAATAAATAATCAATAATATCTGACTCTGAATATTCATTTAAAGACTATGGAATTTCATATGGATACCTTATTTAAAAAGCTGAGACACATTCAAAAAGATTCACATTTATTTCACATCCAGTAAATGAACAATAAACACACACGACATTTTAATACATTCTGTTGCTGGGCTGGTTCGAGCACAGTCGCAGAGTTCATTATTTGTGATATTATGTTGGACAGATGTGTATTTTATGACATGTTGACTGCCCGTATGTGTGTTCAGAGTGTGTTGATGCTCTGTAGTTTGCGCTCGGTGAAGAAGCGGTGTGTGTCTCGTGTGTGTGTGATCTCGGACGGCTTGTTGCGGCTGAAGTAGGACAGCATGGAGGCGTTATTCTGACGCGCAGCCGCCTTTTCTCCATCTTCCTCATCATCATCCCTACACATAAACACATTTAATATTGCATTCAAAGTACATAACGTATTCAAAGAGAAATATTTTTGTATGATGCACAGTTTTGTAAATATTATAATGTATAACAGCAGCGCCCCCTGCTGTCAGACTCACCAGTGAACAGCAGCAGCTTTACTGTCCAGGAGCGTCTGCGTCGTGCTCCAGCTGAACCTCACAAACTGAGGATATCCAAACACTGGGTCCAGATACTTCAGCAACCAGCTCTTAGTTTTAGGATCTTAACACACACACACACACACACACACACACACACACACACACACACACACACACACACACACACACACACACACACACACACACACACACACACACACACACAGTTCTTTTGAACTTTCTATTCATTAAAGAATCGTGAAAAAAGCATCAGGGTTTCCCCAAAAATATGAAGCAACACAACGGTTTTCAACATTGATAACAATCAGAAATGTTTCTTGAGCATCAAATCATCATATTATAATGATTTCTGAAAGTAATGATGCTGAAAATTCAGCTTTGATCACAGGAATAAAATAAATTTGACAATATATTTTTACAAAGAAAACACTTATTTTAAATAACAATAATATTTCACATTATTACTGTTCTTACTGTATTTTTGATCAAATAAATGCAGCTTGGTGAGAAGAGACTTCTTTTTAAAAAAATCAGAGAAGTTATTTTTTCTAGTTGCAGTATCTAAACATCAGCTGATGATTAATTGGGCTCAACAGTTATCGGTCTACCACTAATTGAAACATACATTTTATTCAGATGATATCTACTGACCATTAGGATACCCAGAGCCGTAATCTGCATCCACGTCACCCAAATCTTCCGCAAACTTCCAGGATTTGACAGCATGGTCTCTGGCCACCTACAAAGAGTAAAAACGACTGTACAGAAAACCCAATCAGGTGTATAACTCTTTCTTTCGTTATTAGCGAACCGCTGAGGGTTAGCGATTACCTTGGCGCAGATGCTGGCGGCGCTGACGACGGGGAAGAGCGAGTCAGCTTTGGGACGCACCGTGACCTCCACCCCGGGGAAGCGCTGGGAGAGCTTGTCCTGATACTTCTCTGCAGGACCCACGGTATCCACAAACACCTGAGAGGAACGAAAGACACGTCGTGAAGGGATCATCACCATTTCTGCTGTCTGTCACACAGGTGTTGGTTTGTTCCCAGTACCTCTTTGAGCTGCACCCCGCAGTCCAGCGCGTACTGCACCAGACCAATCGCAGCGTCATGTGACAGAGCGTTCAGATTGTATTTCGCTCTGGAAACAAAAGGACGACAGGTTAAAATGATTCTTCTGACTAGAATTCACCTTTGGCTAAGCCCCGCCCCCCTTAGTTACTGTTGCTACGTCCGTCAACTTCATCTGGGCTCTGGTTTGGTATCAACATGGCTTATGCTGTGACGGCTCTTCCTGCTGGAATTTTATCAAACTTTTATAAAGCAGCAAATAAAGTGTCCGATAGAAGTAGGCAAAAGGGGCTGCAGTGTGCGTTCGAAGGCTTTATTCAAGACATCCGGTGAAACGCAAGCAACAACAAGGCATCCAAATAGAGGCAAAAGCATAACGGTCACAGTTAAAACATGAACCACCGCATATCCTAATCGAGACGGAGGCTGGGACTAACAATATCAAGGAGCAACACTGAATGCAAAGCTGGGTAGGTCTCTATTCACTTCTATAATCGTTATTACAAAGCAAACGGACTACGCGAGTATAAAGTTGTATTTATTAGCAGCGTGTGCTAGCGTATCAACAATTAGGGTAGAGAACCGAAATCATAACCTAAACAGCATAAAACTGTCTAACTAGTATAACTTCACAGTAAGGTTAAAAGCAAAATGTATCTTAGAGCACAAAAGTGTGTTGTTGATCTTGAGGGGTTTCGCTGACTGAGGACGTCCACACAGTTTAATCCAAAGACGACACTTGTCAGGTTTGACTTCGGTTTTGGGAAGGGAAAAAAACGGACACCCCCCTCCAACCTCTCTGGGAAACGCGTATCTGTGTTACAAATGCCCCCGGCACAACGTTTAACCATATTTTTTATAAAGTTACGACGGTAATAGCCTGCCGAGACCAAAAATATGAGACGCCTGTGTAAAAGTCAATGGAGCGCTGTGAAAAAGTGTCGGACCTCTGTGGGAGCTCGTTCTTGGCTGCGCTGTGATTGGTCAATCTACATTCTAGGGCGTGGCTTAGCCAAAGGCGAATTACCAGCTTTAAAGACCCCCTGAAATCAAAATGTACGTTTTTTAGCTTATAGTATGAATATGTTAGCCTTAAGGTTATGAATAAACTGGTGCGCTCCAATACAATGACAAAATTGGCATTTAGGAGATATGAGCATTCAAACCTTACAGTCTCTCACTTCTGATAAAATGCATCACAGATTTTTTATGACATCACCTTGGACTTCAGCTTCTCATCACATCTTCTGTCCAATCAAATGCTCTCTAGAATCTAAAGCTCCGCCCCCTATGCTATTAAAAACCACCTGACCAAGAGATGTGTGTTTGGTTGCCTTTTATGTCCTGTTTTCGCACATAAAAAAATAAATACGACCTCACGTTGTGTCAATCACATTTACACACTGCCTCCGAAACTTTCGTCCGTCATTAAAAATTCGGATCAGGATCGATTTTCTGCGTTTTTGCGCATCCTTAGCAAGCGTTTTGAGAGGTGTTTTGACAATTCAGAGCCTCCGATTAACGAATACGAAAAAATGCACACAAAAAATGTCGGACACAGTGAGTGTGCAAGGACATTTACTGTGCATGCAGGGACATCATGTGTGTGTGTGTGTGTACCTTTGCAGCATGCTGGTGGAGATGGTGTTGGGCGAGAGGACCTGAAGGGCCCAGCCCACAAAACCTTTGGCCTTGTCGATCTTCAGAAACAGGTTCTCCCTCTCTGCCTCCGACAGCGTCTTTGAGTCTAAAGACACAACAAAAATTCTGCAGCAATCCGAACTTCTGTCAAGATTTGCTCTGTAACGTCAGACGAATAACTCGAACCAACCGGCCACTTTCATATTCTTCAGGTCTTCCTTTCTGGATACAGGGCAGAAGCATATCCCGTACACCATGGGTCCTGCAATACAGTACATCAAATGTAAACTCCAGTTTCAATTTAAAAAAAGAGACCAAAGACGACGACGACGGCCCTCACCCAGGACGGGTCCCCTGCCCGCCTCGTCGATGCCCAGGCAACAGTCCTCCGTCTTACACACGTCTGGGATGGACGAGGACAAACGGCAGCTCACGGAGTTATCCGCCTCAAAATCACTCAGATCCATGTCTGTGGATAAAATACTCAAACATAAGAATATATCACAGTTTATTGTTGAATAATATGCATGGATTTTAAGCTTTGATTTAAATGGATGAATAATAATAATAATACATATTACAGTTGATAATGATTAAATAAAATACAAACAATAAAAAAACATTAAAATAACCTTAAAAGCTAACAAACAACTAAATTTAAAGCATATTGTTTGCCCTTATGTAAATAATCAAGTTATTTTTAAGTATATACAAACACCTTCTTAAAATCCAACACAAATATTATTTTTCCCATAAGACACTGTAGAAATTACACGGTCCTCTCGCACTGGTCGAGATGACACAAAACAAAGTACAGTCCAAACGGTACAAAAATGAGTGTAGAGAACATGTTTATTGTTTATTACAAAAGCATGTTTATTAACTCTTATCAAATAACTAACTGGGTTTTTCAAATACATAGTAACACAACATGCAACATTGTGAGAAATGCACAATGTGAGAAAGTCGGTGCATAAACAAACTTGCACTAACCTGTGTGTGTGTGTGTGTGTGTGTGCAGCGCGCCTCACCCGGAAATACAAAATTGGCGCGAGTCTGAATGCTTGACCTTTGACCGACAATATTTGATGGACAAAACAAACTTATTACTTCATAAAAAAAATACTAAACACACGGAAACATATTCAAAAATACATCTAAATTATAAAAGTGTGCACCGAACGTGTTTAAATGTGTGCCTCCACATATCTCAATCGCAGTGGTTTGTGGGAAATGAAGTTCAGAGAACGTTTGGCAATTTTTCTTCTTCCAGATTTCCCTCTCTAAATCAGTGTTTTATATTCAAATAAGTGCAGAAATGTATAACACAAAACATAAACAGCGAGTGGAGCAATACATTATAAATGGGGGTTAATAGCGATAAATTGTCTATAATTAAGTATAACGTCTTGAGGTCAGTAGTTTTTTTACAGTCTGGGCAAAAAACATACATGTGTTTTTTTTGTGATTTTTGTTCTCATGCTGTGGATGTAGAACTTGGCTAAAATAATGAATCATTTAGAATATACCTTTCATTTTCTGATATATATGTAGCTACATAGAAATGTATTATTGTTTTCTGAAATCTTGTCCGAATCTTCTCCAATCTGTAATCTATTTTAAAACTAAACGCAAAATGTGGCTAGTATTTGTAGTAGAGTAGAGAAAGGGAGGAGGGGAACCGAACCGAAGCACATGGACCCTCCCTCTTGTCTTTAAGTGGACCCGAAGCTCGCGCTCGATAGTTTTGCAGCAGGTCGCGCGCCCGGACGGTTCCTGTTCTTCCTGTGCTCGTGCATCAAGAGAAAGTGAGGTTTCGCTTCCACGTAACGTTACAGAACAGGTGAGTTTTAATATCGCTCTTTTGCGAACAATCCTAACGTTTATGCACATGCACAAATGCTAAATTAATAGTTTTGCCGATTGTTACTGAACAAAAGAGCGCGTGGAAAACGCCGGCAATGTTTAGCTCGTGCACGTTAATATTTTAACAACTGCGTGAAATATCATCGCGCATTCAACCTTTAATTGCGGAAAGGTGGCTGTACTGTGAATATTAGTTATATTGCAGCTATTATGATTCGCGCAATGCGACTTTTATGCAATATCATCCCACTGGTCTGGATTAGCTCACGTGGCTAAGCAGCTAAATAACTCTGAATATATAACTCGTTTTAATTGCGACTTTATCATGCATGCTTGATATGCATTTCATCTCGTCTCACGTTTCCAGTCACTATTGTAACTAAGTGAACAAACCCCTTACCAATTATGGCAAAGACTTTTATTAGCGCACTTGTCTCGACCTTTTCTGAATCTATTTGTCTTCTTTCTCCTGTCAGTTTTCAGGTCAAAGTCTCAGGGGGTCGTTGACTCATTCGTGTATTTGCTATGGGTTCGATATTATCAGCTTTTTGCAGAGATACTGATCTGTGTCAGGCGCTATCAGAGCTCGCAGGGCCCAATGTATGGCGTGTAGTCGACCTCTGAGCCAAGTCTACTTTATAAAACGCGCGTAAAGTCCATATTTTAACGGTAGAAATGACTATAATGCTCATGCATTTGATCTGGAGTCGATGAAAGGCCGCGTTCAGTTTCTCAGAAGCCCATTGTTCAGAACAACTGACTGTCATGTGACCCGCGCCGTGTGATTACTGGAGGCTTGAAAGCATTATGCATTGATACTTTGCGTTTCAAAAATGAAAAGTTACTTATTTGTGTTAGATTACAAGCTAAGTGTTGTTCACTTATATTTTTAGTACTTAATTACTTACTAAAAAATTTAAATTATCCCATAATTGATTCACCCTCAAGTCATCCTAGGTGTATATGACTTTCTTCTTTCTGTCAAACACAATCGGAGTTATATTTAAAAATATCCCGGCTCTTCCAAGCTTTATAATAGGAGTGAAAAGCACCTTCGAGTTTAAGTCGCCAAAAAGCACATCCATCCATCATAAAAGTGCTCCATACGGGTCAATAAAGGCCTTCTGAAGCGAAGCGGTGTGTTTTTCTAAGGAAAATATCCTTGCCTAACATAATAATCATTGGGTCAGAGGTCATTCTTCCACCGGAAATACTCGCGTACGGCTGCTTCCGGAAGCCAATGATTATAGTTTATAAAGTTATAATTTTTCTTACAAAAATGCATCGCTTCGCTTTATTAACTCCCTGGAGTCGTATGGATTACTTTTATAATGCATGGATGCACTTTTTTGGCCTTAAAAATCTGTTACCATTCAGTCCCATTATAAAGCTTGGAAGAGCCAGGATATTTTTTAATGTAACTCAAGATTGTGTTCGGCGATAACTGAAGGTTGAGTAAATTATGGGATGATTTGTGGGTGAACTACTCCTTTAAAGTCACCATGAAATCAAAATGGACAATTTTTGTTTTTCATGGAATATTTCAGTATGTCTTGTTGTGTTAAATGATTGATCTGTGCGCATAATAATTTTAATTCTCTGATGGCTTGAGGGAGACATCCACCAATAGCAAACCACAATGATCCAGTCAGTTCCCTATAGACAAGGGAATGTACTAAATTTGTTTTCCGAGAAGCCGTTTCACTCGGATATACATTACAAATGGAAAGAAAAGACTATTGGATCTTCTGACTTTGTTTAAATTTTCTAGTCAATTTGCGATCTAATGTTGCCAATGTGATCAAAAATGATTTATTAGAAATGTTTTTAGTTTGTAATAAAAAGTGTGATAGGAGTATTAATTATAATTTTGGTGATCAAACCCTAAAGCAGCAGCAGTGCCATAAAGCTCTTCTCGGGTGTTTTTGTCACCAGTGTCTTCATCATGTCTGCTGGGAACGCTAAGATCGGTCATCCCGCTCCTCAGTTCAAGGCCACCGCTGTGGTAGACGGACAGTTTAAAGACGTTCAGCTCTCCGACTACAGAGGTGAGCAGCAAACGCTCCACGCTTGGTGTTTTCTTCATTCTGAACTACTTGTGCTTTCCATTTCATCATGATATGAGGCATCACACACATTTCCTGTTTTCTAATTGAACGGTTTGTACTCTGTCAGGGTGTAACCTGTTTGTCACTTTCATCCCGATTCTCATTCCTTCTCTAGGGAAGTATGTCGTGTTGTTCTTCTATCCGCTTGATTTCACCTTCGTGTGTCCCACTGAGATCATCGCGTTCAGCGAACGGGCTGCTGAGTTTCGTAAAATCGGCTGTGAGCTCATCGCTGCCTCCACCGACTCTCATTTCAGCCATCTGGCATGGTGAGGACTCCCATCGGCTGCTTTTATTCCTACATCTTCCACATCGGGGGGGCTTAATGCTCACTTCAGACCACATGCATACATGCATATCAAAAAACATGTATATTGAATATCGTTAAAATGGTGTAAAAATATCAAGCACCTTTTATTTGGTTAGTTAGCAGTTATTTCATGTTGAATAAACAGATAATAATATTATTCTAGATCAATAGCAGCATTAGATTTCGCCGTTGAGTTTTCTCCCGCTGGTGAACGTGCTTCTCCGTGGGCTTTCTATGGCTTCACCCAGTTATTGGTTATCTAACGTGCTTCTGACCAGCCTGTCATTGATAAGAGCTGCTGTATTGTGTTAGAGAAGCGCAGATAAAGGAAGGGTGTAGCGCTTTATTACTTCTAGAAACTGCCATTTGAAGTCATCTTGACCTTTTTATCAAGAGCGTTATTCTTTGAGCTAACTTAAAGCTACACTGCGTAATTTTTGTTGATTCTTAGCAAAAAACACTTTCTTTCAAAATTATATGTGCTCATTAATGTATAATTACTTCTACCAACTAATCAAGTATTCTCGTAAGCGTAGAATCTGCCATTTATAATACATACGGGTGAGTCGCTTGAATGGCAGAAGCCATGTTATGCCTCCATCTTGAAAATACATTAGCCAAAGAGGGACATACCTGGAAATTCAAGCTTTGCCTTTGTGTTTTTACACTCAGTGGCGCCGTGACGAATGCGAGCGGGAGATTACTCGCAACTGCCGGCAGATTTGAAATAATACGGCCACCGTAGGAGTTAAAACGCCCTCGGAATGGGAGGAGCTAAAGTCATATTCAGTTGGTAGTCATATACAATTTCACCGCTAGATGGAGTAATTCCTACACAGTGTAGCTTTAAATAAATGAAATGGATAAAATAGGCTTTCTTTTAGGTTTAAAAACTCGACATTTCTAAAAAAAAAAAGCTATATATATGCATTTATTACATTGTTTGGTTGAATTATAATGTAGAATGCAGTCTGTTATTTCTTGATGACACACCGTTGCTAAAGAAAAACACTGTGTTCTTTAGCGGAAGCAATACAATCGTTTTTAAATCAATAAACTCCTTTTTAAATCAATATTTTGTCAAATTATTGATTTATTTGGTAGGTAGCCATGTAATTAGTGGGATAATGTAGAGCGAGGCGGTTGTTATAGCGAATACAACCCCTTCTGGCTCCGCTCCTCGTCCTGATCAGCCTGTCGGGGTTGTATTCGCTATAACAACCGCCTCGCTCTACATTATCCCTTACATATATACTTTAAAGGAAAGGGTGAAAAAAAGAACGAAACATTTTAAATCAAATCTCATCCCTGTTGTGACTTGTCTCCTGATAGGATCAACACTCCCAGGAAGCAGGGTGGACTCGGCTCCATGAACATCCCGCTGGTGGCTGACCTGACTCAGTCCATCTCCCGGGATTACGGCGTTCTGAAAGAGGAGGAGGGCATCGCCTACAGGTGTGTGTGATGTGCTGCTAATGTTAAACCACAGTAGTTTCCTCTCTCGCTTGCAGTGCATGATGGCCACTGAGATTATGATCAAGTGTGCTTGATAGCGTGCACGTGTACCGCAGTGTGGACATGGTACAGAACAAGAATACGTTCAATTGTTGATTTAAAAAAATCAAGGTTCAAAGTTAAGTTCAACTAGCAGCATTTGCCACAGTGTTGATTACCACAAATTATTTTTACTCATGCCTTAGTTGAGAAAATGTTTTATTCTGTAAATATATATTGTGCTATATTGCAGTATAGAAGAGTCTACTGTTCAGAAATTTGTGATTTGTAAGATTTTTTATTTTTTAAGAAAAATAAATGCACCAAAGCTGCATTTATTTGATCAAAAATCGGTAAAAAAGTGAAATTATTAGTTTAAAATAACTTTTCTATTTGAATGTTCTGAAATGTAATTTATTCCTGTGATCAAAGGTGTATTTTCAGCATCATTACTCAGTAATGATTTATTAAAATACATCAGTATTTTCAACATCATCATCACATGATCCTTCAGAAATCATTCTAATATGATGATTTGCTGCTCAAGTTGAAAACAGTTGTGTAATATTTTTATGGAAACAATTGTAGTTTTAGTTTTGTTCAAAATAACAGCATTTATTTGAAATAGAAATCTTTTGTAAATTATTATAAAAGTCTTAACTGTCTCTTTTGATCAAGTTAATTTGTCCTTGATTTTAAAAAAATAATAATAATCTTACTCAGCCAAAAACTTTTTTCTGTAAAAGTCAACAAAGTATGTTTTTGAAGTAAGGTGGGAATACTATTTATTTAAATATTTTGCACAATATGATTTGCTCCCTCATTTGACTTTATAACAGGGCTCCGTTATTACTAAATGGAGTACCTATTGCAAAATACCTAATGACATTTTCTGTAGTAATCATTAACGTGCAACATATGCTTAAATTGCACCTGAAACATTCCTCCATTGTTGAAAACTAGTTTAACAGCCATCATACAGATGTTACTGTAAACAGAAGATCAAGCAGTGAGTTCTCTCCCTCTCGTCCCGCTCCCACAGAGGTCTGTTTGTGATCGACGAGAAGGGCATCCTGAGGCAGATCACCATCAACGACCTGCCGGTGGGACGCTCTGTGGACGAGACGCTGAGACTGGTGCAGGCCTTCCAGCACACCGACAAATACGGAGAAGGTGAGAGACACGGGTGCTCTTCCTCAATGTCCTGTCTCTGGACATCTTCACTGGGACAGCATGTGGAAACGGTGTCTGACATTTTTAACTCAAACCGCATTTGCTGGTAGTCAGAAACCTGTAAACGCATGCGTCTTGATGCCAACAAAGATCCGTTTACTCAAATAACACTGTTATACCCTCCAAAGTGATGTTTGACTACACTTTTTTTTTTTTACATTTTTTTTTTTATTAGGGCCGGGAAAAAAATAATCTAATTAATCGAAATTAATCGCATTTTAATCGCATATAAATATTTGACCTGAGAACAGTGAGAAGTAATTTTTTTCACATGGATTTTTAGTATACCATTGAATAATGACTGAATACATAAGCTTAAGCAACAAAATATTGTTTCTTTTTGTTCAACCAAGTCCAGCAGACCAGTGCTATTTTTGCCATTAAGTGTAGCAATAGCCGTTCTGAATTCCTTGTTGCATAGCTTGCACACAACCATGCTCTTATCGACGCCTCCATCCGTTCGTTTCTTATAACAAAATGTCCCATCCACGGGGCCAACCAAAGCGGTCTCGTCAGCTTCTTTGTTCATGTTCACTGTGGTTTGTTGTTGTCTGAAGTTATCAAGTTATGAACATAGACTGTTATGAAGGCTATTGGTGCTCCAGTATAATCGGTCCGCCTAAACTCATCCAGTGAGAAACGTTCCGCGGTGCAAAAAGAAGTGCGATTTAAAATGCGTTAATAAAATTTAACGCGTTATTTTTTGTGTAATTAATTAATCTTAATTAACGCGTTAAAATCCCGGCTCTAATTTTTATTTAATGTCATGAATATTTGAGAGCAACAGCATGGCAACTTTTTTTTTCAGAAAACTATAGTTCTTCTTCATCTATAGTGAAGAAGAACTATAGATGAAGAACTTTCTTCATCATGCTGTAACGGTGAAATATGATCACAAGTGATCTCAGGAAACGTAATAAGAGTGACAGCCTGTATGTAGAGGTGTTGGGTAACTTAGTCACATTACATTTGCTCAGGTTCAATTCAGGTTTTGTGTGCATGTCTATATATATTATATATACACGTGAAACTCAGTTACAATATCGTGCAAAAGTTAATTTATTTCAGTAATTCAACTTAAAAGGTGAAACTAATATATTATATAGACTCATTGCATGCAAAGTGAGATTTCAAGCCTTTATTTGTTATAATTTTGATGATTATGGCTTACAGCTTATGAAAACCTTTTCACAATATTCTAATTTGGGGTTTTCATAAGCTATACACCATGTATCCGTTATAAGCTGTTGATTTATAATTTATAATAACGCGTCTGTCTGTTCTCCGCAGTTTGTCCTGCCGGATGGAAACCAGGAAGTGACACTATCGTTCCCGATGTGCAGAAGAGCAAGGAGTTCTTCTCCAAGCAGTAACAGTCTTGCCGCAGATCGTCCCCTCACTCAGTGGGGTGTTAGTGCACTTAAACTTAGCCTGAGATTTCTTGAAAAGTTGTCTTAGCTGACGTAACAAACTCTTTGGTGTTTAAATGCACTTGATAGACTGATTTCTTTCTTTCCACTGTCTGAAGACGCTGTGCCAGTCAGCGTCCCTCATGCACTGAAATGTCTGTAGTGTGTTTGCCGCTCGAGTTAATCGGTATTACATATTTAGTACTCGGTGAACATTTTGATTAATTTTGTCTCAAGTTTCTGGTTGTTCATCAGTATCTTTGTCAAATAAACAGGCTGTTATTGCGTAACATTGCATTTGTCTTATTTTACCACTTTAACTCGGCTGTTGGTGTGTTCCAGGTTCATTATGAACTGTCTTTTTACTTTGATTAGGTTCACCCACCCACAAAAGTATTCCCAACTTAATAAGGGAGATGTAAACGGCTTCATGGCTCATGATTTTTCACTAAATATGAACTTGTGAACAAATATGAACAATCTCTGTTTGTAAATCTCCTAGAACAGTTTTATTTTACTAATATAACTCAGCTGTTGGTATGTTCCAGGTTCATTATGAACTATCATTTTGTTTTACCTGCTTTGTAAGCGTGCTTGTGTAATCGGATTAAAAAAAGGAACTGGAGAGTAAAACTTATTATCTGTGATTTAATAAGCCGCAAATGCTTTTGGTGAAGTTTGAATTGAGTTGGGACAAATCAGACCAGTAGATGGCAGTATTTCATCGCGTTTGGAAGAACTAGTCAACACTCAGGAGGAACTTGTTGTTTAGTGGGAATTGCCTCCTAGACAAGTATAATTTTGCTACATAATTTGTAATGTATATTCAGGAGATGTAAAGCAGGGGTCTAGGGCTGATATAGAGATAAGGGTGCAAGGAAAAGTTTAAAATCAGTGAGTAGAAAAAAAAACTTAATGTAGCGTAATTTTCAACTAATGTTTTACACGTTTATAATCACTTGTTAATAGTATACATGGGGTCTTTATACATAGCTGTCTTTAAATGTTAGAATTGTATTATGGCACGAGGTTGATCATATTGGTGGTGTCTAAAAGATTGTGTTTGTGTATCCGACGTGATTTGTAGACTGTCAAGTGAACGTCATCTGATAGTGGCAATCTTCTGCTGATAAAACACACCCAAAGCAACAATATTACAGCATTTCACACCGCGTTTCAAGCACTTGAAGTTTGATCCTCTGGAACGAGTTAAAACCATAAGTGCTGATTTTGTTGGTCTCGTCAGCATGGTGATTTAAATATATATATATATATACTTTTGCTTTTATTTAATTAAAAAATTAGACCAGTGTTCAACAACGCATGGTGTTATTTTTTTTAATATAATCAAATAATTAGCACAAACAAGATTAATTGATATGATGTGATCATGGATGAAATGAAATTGGGTTTGTTTCATGGCCTACCAGAGGTGCTTTTGAAAGTAAATAATCACAAATATTGTCTTATAAGTACTAATAAATATCAATGTGTCATCTCAAGCTAAATTTATAAATGTTATGTTGAGCTACAGTATGACTTTAAAAATGTTTTACAGTTAATTTAGCCGTTACTATAGACTTTTGCTCAAGGTCATGACACTACAAGGTCATTTATTAGCAAGGTCATGTAATGCTGTAATATTTCTATGAATATCTTGTTTTCAAACTGATGGCAACTGTTGACGCATCACTTCAAGTCTTTTTTTAATAAAACAAAATGTCCACTAAAATCTAATACTCTAATCTAAACTTAAAAATAAATACAAAATACTGCTTTTATTTATAGATCTGAATCAATATGTTCTTATTTGGGTTAAAATGGTGTTCTTTTTGTCTATTTAATCTCTGTTTAATGTAAGTGTGGGTTAGGCACCGACGTCTGGACACCGAAGTGGAATTAATTGTTGACTTGTAGAAACAGGCATTTATTCACACAACATTTGAAAGGTATAATTAGTTGGAATGTCCAAATAATCCCTCAAAAATGAAAGACTTAAGTGTTGTATTTTGGGCCTGACTAAAATGAAGGAAAACAACAACTTGTGAAAGAATGTTACAAAACAAGATAATAGGACTTGAAGCGCGTGGGTGTGTGGTTTTAGTACTGGACAGTTCGACAAATCTACCGGTATATTTTACGGCATTCACTGGAAAAGTGTCACTTCTCGTTTACAAGTCTAACTTTTTTTTTTTTTTAATTCTATTTTTGTGCTTGAGACGGCTCCGTTTTTTTTGCAAAGTACCTGGAAAATGCCCGTGCTCATATTTTTATCTCTAGTTTGCTTTTCGCTGAAACTGTTTTGGGAAGGTTTCTGCGCGCGGGGAAAACCCCGAGTTGCTAAATTGTCTCTCATTCACACGCGCTTCATTCATTCGAACGTCAGACACGAAAGCGCGCGGACTTCCTGGCCGTTAGCGTGGGCGGGGGTTCCCGCAAGTCTACCCTCAGTGACGTACATGCAGCAAAACAGCCCATATATGGGCATTGCGTCAGCAGGAAAAAGAAGCCAACGTGGGCACGTTTTTGACGTAAACTTAAAGCCTACAGAATGCTACAGAATGAACGACTCGTTTTCTCTCTGTGCTTGAAATGAACAACCCAAACAGTAGAAGAATAGTTTTCAAACGCTTTTACTTAAATATCAAAAATATAAACAAAACAAACAGAAACACATTTAAATGTCACAATATCAATAATAACTTACTGGAATGTTTTCATAGGGCAGCACTTAACAACAAAACCAAAGTTACTCAGGGTTCACTTTAAGCGCTTTCATTGTCCAGTCGAGTACCTTGTCGGGCAAGATGCTTTTGAAAACGACTATAATAACACTATAGTTTTCTACAAGAAAACACTTAAGAAATATACAACGCTCGTATTCAGTGCTGCATTGGACCCTTTTCACAGACATTTAATAAAATATATATATAAAAAACTTTGCAGGACTTGCGATGTTGATCCAGCAAAGTGTTTATGTGTGAAAAGGGTCCCATAGCATTTGCATCAAAACATCACAAACATGATCTGCTCTTCCAGTGTTTCCCATTTGTCAGAGTCTGTGTAATCGCAACAGTTCGTTTTAAAACGACTTGATCTTCGGCGTTAACATCAGCTGGCAGCCGCTGCTCACATGGGTCATGACCTTCTGCTTGAGCTGGGCCACTTGCTCCCTCAACAGGGACGCGGTGCTGGACAGTCCGGCGTTATCAGTCTTTAGGATTTTCACTTTGTCCTCCAGCCTGGAGATGCGCTCCAGCTTCCGTCGCCGGCACTTGGTGGCCGCAAGCCGGTTCCTGAGCCTCTTGCGCTCCGCTTTGATGCGCTCCTGGTCCTCCATGTCGATCGGGGACATGGGAGGAGAGCCGTCGCTGCTCTGCAGGTCGGGAACGGTCTGTGGCTCCTCTTTAAGTCGCTGTTGATGGAGCGCGTGTTGGAAATGATGAGGATGCGTCGCGTTTTGATGGTGGTGATGGTGGTGGTGGTACTGAGGCAAGTAGCTGATGGTGGCTGTCGGGTAGTTGGCTGCAGGAGTGAGGTTAGTGTTGGGATTGCAGCTGTTTAGAGTGGTGTACACGGGGGTGTCCGGTTGCAAGGAGGCGCCGAAGACGGACGAAGCCGCCGAGCAGGACGACAGTCCTCCGGCTCCGATGGACACGTTCGGCGGGGGCATTTGGTTCATTTTGTGGAGCTCGTCCAGCGCTTTCACGAAGCCGTCGGCGAAGCCCTCCTGCTCCTCTGTGATGCTCCGGGCGTACAGATACTGCCCCGGGGTGGGTGATGTGATGACACCGTTACCGTTCTGGATGATGAGTCTCTCGAGCTCCGGAGAGGCGAGTTTCAGCGAGCCCACGTCTCCGGTCGCCGCGGCGTAGAAGTCGCTTTCGGAGCGGAGGGACTTGAGGTTCCGGTAAGGTTCGGCGAAGCCCACGCTCATGTTCTGCTTTAGGAGCTTGTAGTCGTGCAGGGCAGCGTCTGGATGACCATAAGCAGAAAGAAACGAGTCGTCATGATAAAACGGTTGCTCCATTTTTGTTGACATGTGAACAGAAATTACGTCGGACGTTTTTTTTTGAGTTGACTGTACAGTTTAATGTCCGTTAATCTTGTTCTCTCCGTAATATTACATGAGGCAAAAAGATGTCAAAGAAGAGAAAAGAAACGTCCAAAATAGTTTGAACAACTTTTTACTGTACCAAGTCGACAGGTGTTTTCCCTTGACAGCAGATGTCCAAAAAGTGCTTTTTCTGTTCAGTTCCCGGAGTTATTTACAAACAGCAGTACGCGGTGTCGTCGGGCTCCGTGCGCACTCAATCTCTGGAGAAGTGCGCCTCGGAGCCTTTTATACTCCACGTTTCGAGGGCGTGTCTAAGAGAAGCGCGGCCGCTGATTGGATGAGAGTTCGTTCCGCTCCCCGAGCTGTCAGATGGGCGATGACGTTGTTGCCAGGAACCGCTGAGATTGAAAACAACGCTGGAGGCGAGAGTGCAAAACTGAAGGGAGACTTGCGCTCCTATTTTTGTTTCCACAAACAAGACGCAAAAAAACTAGCCGCAATAGTTGCATAGGCACTTTCAAGAAAAAATTTCCCATGGCCAAGAGAAAACAGAAACACTGTTGTGGTCTTGAGAGAGAAAAATAAACAGCTCTCAAACGGTCTTATAAGAATCTTATAAGCAGATTTATATCATTAAAGAAACAGTTTGTCCAAAAATGGAAAACCCCAATTGGTTTCAACCCAATATTGTTCTCTTTAGGAGATTTTAGGTAGACTACATAGCCTACAACAAGTGGAAATTATTTTAAATGTCAAGCTCTAAATATATTCCTTTAATTTACGTGGCACAACTACACTAGCCATTTAAGTAGCCTAAATACAGGATCGTAAAATGGGATTGGATCATTTTAACCCGGGTGAACGTGTCAGGGTCAACCACATCATCCCGGCCCTTGTAAAAAGTCAAGAGGGGCCCATTATAAGGCCCTCGATTGTAAAGCGTGTACTAGCCCTGCTGAAACCAGCCTATAAGTTGGTTTTCAAATGGTCTTTTAGATGGTCTCCCAGTTTGACCATCCTGGTCAGCTAAAAGAAGTGTCTAAAACCCCTATAAAACCAGTCTGGGAGGCCAGCTAAATCCATCCAACCAGCTTAGGCTAGTTTCAGCTGGGGGTTTTGTGTGTGTGTATGAGTAATATAAAATAGGCCTAAAAGTATGAGCAATTCATATACTATATAATGAATTTTTATTTGAGGGCTTATTGACCATTTGTATTTGAGTAATTTTACTCACTGAGTCATATAACATGCAAAACATGAGTAATAATAGGCATTTTTCATTTAAGAGTCCACCGATAGACTATAACATGTTTTAAATGTCTTTAGAGATTCTCACATTAAAGCAAAAGCATAACCATAGCTCTCTATTGATCAGGAATAAACTGGCTCCCACTGATATCTGTCCCATATATGGGCAGGACCACACAGTAGTTCCTCTTTAGTGAAGGACCGGGAAACCTCTCCCATGTGGGCCTGATTCCAGAGGCAACGCCCCCGCACATGGAGAGCTGGAGGAGGGGAGTGCGCTTGAGAAGAGGCAGCACACACACACACACACACACACACACTCACACTCACACACACACACACACACACACACACACACACACACACACACAAACGACTGGGAGATCGAAAGACCAACGTTAATGTGACATCTTAATGCAAACTCTATTTCAATATAGTCAAGGTCTCTCATACTTTATATTATCAGGGCAGGACACAATGCCGCTTCACACCTGCTGTGTGTGTAGACGTTCACACGACCACATGCCAACACCTGTTTTGCACAAAAAGAAAGCCACTACTGTCTCCTCAATATGTTAATAAGTCTGAATCATCACTGGGCTAAATGCCAGGTGCAAACCCATGTTTCGCCATTCGGCAGCAGCGCAGAACCTTTCACACATAAATCTTCAGGTACGCCACACTCAACTTCCTCTCTTGCTGCAGTCCGTCAAATATTACACTATGTTAGTAAACAGACTTTTTTTTTTCTTTTCTACAAATGTTCAGTGAAAAAGGGGGCTTAACCTTTTCGGTTTTTTCAGCATAAGGAGGTCAAACTAAATATAATATGAAATGTTTTTTTTAGGTTCATTTTTTATATTTATGTTTGCAATTTTTACAATCCTGTTACCAAAATCTGAGGTATGACTAAATACAGTTTAACACCCTGATTGTGATTCGTGTGTGTGTGTGTGTGTAAAAAAAATATAAAATAAACTGGAAAATTCATAAAGTTAAGTTACATTTATAGAAATAATAATAAAAACAGAGTTGCAAAATGTTCCACAATTAGGTAAACTAATAAAGTAAGGAGATAGCAAGTTTAAGACAAAATTATGGTTTGGAGTTTTTGATAATATTACAATATAGAAATATATATTTAAGGGTTTATTGACTGTTTGTATTTGAGCATTTGTTAGTATACACACACACACGCACACACACTGTTATGTTTACACAATCTTTATGTTCACCGCGACTGCATTTTACAATTTAAATGTTGTCTATTTAAATATATGTTAACATGTAATTTATTCCTGTGATCAAAGCTGAATTCTCAGCAAATTATCAGTGTCACATGATCCGAAATCACTCTAATATGATGATTTGCTGCTCAAGAAACATATTTCTTACTATATAAACATGCTAAATATATACAAATACTATATATATATACTCATACTTCTCTTGTCCTCTGAATAATTCATCTGAGTGGCAATGATTCACTGACAATGATCTGTGTGGACTTTTACTTGTGTCATCAGTTGAGATCAGGGAGGTCGTTCTTCAACTTAAGGGAGTTCTTCTCACACACACTCTTCAGAAGTCTCACGGTCACAGGTTCAGTTTCCAAGGAATGCACAGACTCATACAAATGCATATCTCACATTTGCATAGTTGCATAGTTTAAATGCGGCGTATACGAGCACAGTTTAGCTAGCTGACATATTGTTTGCATCACAATAAATGATACAGTCATACCATAATAATGAGTAAGTTTTTTTTTTTTTTCATTTCAAAATTATCTTCATGAATGAGCCAGTCATAGTGAAAGTGTGAGGCGAGAGAGAAAAAAAGACAAGTAGAAGATAATACATCCAACCGTAACCATGTGGCTTTCGCCTCACTTCTTTGATATCTTGAAATCAAAATGCTACACAGGAAGTTGGCTTCCTCTCTCTTCATTCATTCACACACACCACAAAGTTCAATTCCTATTCTAGATATCATTATTTTTTAAGAATGTGCAGAATCATAAAGCATAGAAGTCCTTTACAGAATTTATAATAATAAAAAATAAAAATTATCTCTCACTGTATCACTTAATTCAGCGACCATTACTAAAGGTTAAAACCTTTATTTTATATTTTTGCCACACCATTTATTTAGCATCGGTCAAGATACTATTCTTTTAAAGTAACATGTAGGTGGTCATGGGCCATTTTTTTCGATGTTTATTTGCATTTTCCCATCAAGCAGCTTTCGCTATCAATTGATCCCACTCGCATGACGTCAGCCGTCTGTCAGTTTCATCACACCAAGTCCAGATCAAAGTCAATTACACAGAAGAGTTCTTCTGTTTTCTTTGAAGGCAGATACCCATGAGAAGTTGTAAACAGTACTTCCCCTTAAACAAAAAACATTGATAATTCTCATATCATTTCATCACGTTTACTGGAGGTTGTGGCTTAAATACACAATTACATTCACGGCTCATGTAAGCGATTTCCATCGAAGCGTCGTTTTTGTTTTCCGGAGTGTAAAGATAATCCGGGTTGACAGATAGTGGTTTAAGGCAGTGAAGAAGGTACGGCGTGCGGTGAAAGAGAAAAGCTGAAGAAACGAGAGAAAGTGCCTGTGGTCATATCAGTCAAGCTGGTGAACATGGAGCCCGTGGCTCCGCCGAGAGAGGGAACACTTAAATATGTTCACCGACTATTAGCACATCCCTGCTCACTTCCCTGCCAGAGACGGAGAAAGAGTGTTCCCTTGGTGAACGGGAGAATCGTAACGTCTAACTAACTTGGCAGCAAGATTTCCAAACGTCTTTATCAGATGCTTCAAATCTGTTAATAAAACAGCTGCTTTTCACGGTTCATCTGAAGTGGAATAAGAAATTCATGTTGTATTTGTGACAATTTCACTAAATTTCTAATATTTGAACTTCGTGAGTCGTATGGTGGAACCAATGGTTGTTAAAGGTTGTGTAGGTAAGAATTGTCTAAATAACTTTTTTTTTTCAAATTGGCTTAAACTGTCTTTATATACCAATACATAATTAAAATGTAAGTACTTTGATAAAGAGAGTATAAAAATTTAGTGACTATAGTGTATTTAATCTTCAAAAAACACAGCTCATTAATTCCATTCGGGACGAAACAAGTGATTGGCTTGCGCGACTGTCACTCTCCGTCGCTATGACTACCGCCGCTATTATTGGCTCTGCCCACGTGCGCGCAGTCGCGCACCCGTTTTTAGGTGGGAGTGAATGGAATTAATGAGCTGTGTTTATTGAAGATTAAATACACTAGAGTCACTCAGTTTTTTATACTCTCTATTTCAGAGTACTTGCATTTTAATTATGTATTGGTATATAAAGATAGTTTAAACACATTTGAATAAAAGTTTTTTTAGACAATTCTGACCTACCCTACCTTCAAGCTACAAAAAAGGACCAAAAAACAAATCAAAGTATAGTGCCATATCTTATTCAGAAGACTTCAAATATAATGCATGTGTTGCTGGTGATCAGGTGACTTAACTTAAAAAAGTGAGGAAACCCGTTGTCTTCAAATTATTAAGTAATAAACTTTATGCGTAATTGAAAAAATTAAGTTATGTGAACCTGACAATTCCACACAACTTAATTTTTTTCAATTACGCATGAAGTTTTTTATATAATTCAGACAATGGGTTTCCTTACTTTTTTTAAATTAAGTCAACTGATCACTTTTTACAGTGAGACCAGGGAATCACCAAGAATTTGAAAACCTGTCTGACAATTTTTGCAAATCTGGCATCACTATTTCTGATAGAAAACACATATTGATGATATATGACCCTGGATCACAAAACCAGTCACAAGTCGCACGGGCAATAGCCAAGAGTCAAAATTATCGATTTTTCTTTAATGCCAAAAAAACATTAGGATATTAAGTAAAGATCATGTTCCTTGAAGATATTTTGTACATTTCCTATCATAAGTATATAAAAAATATTTTTTTTGTGAGTGACTGCAGCACAATCGCAAACATAAATGGACAACTTTAAAGGCGATTTTCTCAATTTTTCCATTTTTTTTGCACCCTCAGATTCCAGATTTTCAAATAGTTGCATCTCGGCCAAATATTGTCCTATCCTAACAAACCGTACATCAATAGAAAGCTTTCAGATTATGTTTACATTCAAAAAAAATTACCCATGTGACTGGTTTTGTGGTCCAGGGTCACATATTATCAGAGAAAATGATTCTCACATTGGTATACGATAATCTTGACACATAAGGATTTATCAGCAATAATTGACTGGGGTATTCCACTTGTAAAAAAGGTCTAACAAGTATGAAGACCCTAAAGAGACATGTAGGGAAAGAAAAAAAATGAGATAGGAGGGAAAACAGATAAAAACTTTAGCGTTTTCCCACAAGAAACTTTGCATTTGCTCGCAAAAACTTTTGCATTCCCTTGCATATATTTTGTATACGCTCGCAAAGAACTTAAAAGGTTTGTGAGAAAACACAATTTTTTAAATTTCAATAAACGTGAAGGACTATAGAAGCTCGCTCAAGTACTGATGAGCTAAACCATTAAGTACATACAAACAGTATTATTTAAATTTAACATGAATACTTAGTAGGCTATTTGATAACCTTGACAGGACACAAAAAAACAGGACTGTTCCCAGAAAACTACTGTGCCGTTGAGCACATCTCTCCCTCATCTTGGGCAAGGTTAGCGTTAGCATCGGCACTGACCCGTGAGAGGCCTGTAGGAGTCATGAGTCAGGTAAGAGTGACTCTTTCTGTCCCCACGGGCAAGGAGAACATCGTACAAGTCCTTCACAAGCACATTAATGGAAGAACAACATCATAAAGAAAGTTTGAGTTAGCTTGAGTCTTGCTAACATATGGCTATTAGCATTTAAAACTCAAGCCCCCCCTATTTCCCCACTCAGCCCTCATTATCCCGCTGTGCCGGGGGTCAGGGCACTGTTGTGTCCGCGGCTAATCGCGCTAATGAACGCTCTGCTAATCAGCGCTCTGTGACTGCGCGGGAACGGTCCCATTGCTGCAGGTGATGCGCGGAGGAGCCTCGTAGCAGTCGGAGACCTTTAGCACAAGGCACGCGGATGTCAGCGGGATGAACGAGATTGGCAGGAAAAGGCCGCGCGACGCTGCACTGCCACTCGAGGGCACGGCAGACAGACAGCGCGCATATGGACGCCAATGAGGAGGGGAAATATTTAGAGAGCACAAGTGAAGCCACTTGACGACATGCCAGATGCCAGTTAAATATGTTCTTCTAACCAACTTTTACAACAGTGGTGTGTTACTGCAAGGCACATTTATTATTATGAGTAAAAATATGTTTTTGCCATTTCAAATATGTTTAAAGATCACTGTTACAAAATAGTCTACTTGAATACTTATAATGTTTGAAGAAGTTAGGGTTTGAACGTTTATAGCGTTGAGGACGATCACTGCGTTTGTGTAAATAAACAATAATAACAAACGAACAAATGCTCAGCCGTGCATGCCAGCTTCTACAGAGGGACAGATTTTGAGTGAATACAACTTAAATTCACGGTTTTTTTTTCTACAATCAAATCAAATCCATTTAGAAGACTTTGAATATTGCATAGGAATCCTATAGACTTATTTTATTTGTTTTTTGGAGCTTGACAGTTACAATCAACTCCTAGCGTGTGTTTGGAGCGACATGAGGGCGAATACATAAAGTTTTCTACTCTCCAAAGAGGGTGGGAAAGTGGAAAAGCTTTTGCAAATTTATGTAGGCTACTCACCCTCATGTACTCACCCTTAAATTTACTCACCCATAATAAATAAATAAGCAAAAGTAAATAGATAATTAAAAAAATACTGACAACTTTTGAGTTCTAAGGCCTAAGATGCATTTTGGTCAATCGGATCGCGGACCCTGGTGTTTTAATCCGTCTCTTTTGTCCACTTTCAACCACTTCTGTCCTGATTTCTTAAAGGCCAGGGTCTATGAAATTAGTCTACAGGTTAAAAAAAAGGGTCTACGGGTAAATGTTTTTTTTTCCTTCATATCTTTCGATCTAATGGAAAAAAAAAGCCTGTTCTCACATAAATGCATCTCTATAGCACGCAGTGTGTTTATTGTGCAATTTATACGCGAAAATTAGTTTATACGTGCATATGATACGCAGTTTTCGCGTGCATTTGATACGCACTTCATTGCGTGTAATACACACTCACCCCACACCGCTAATCCTAAACAAACGTATAATACACACGCATCCCACACCACTACTAAACCTACCAACCCATGCGTATATGCATGTAAAAACTCATTTTCGCGTATAAATTACACGATAAACACACTGCGTGCTATGGAGACGCATTTAGTGTGATCGGGTTGGGACAAAATAAGCTCGGAAATTTACATATGAACATGTCCAGAGACGACAGAAAAAAGATTTTGTTTTGTTTCTACTCTGACAGACACAAGATCACAGTGAGTGTGTGTAAGAAATCAGGAATGGAGAGAGAACATTGTGCTCGGTACGCTTTTCATCTTCAACCCAAACTCGGGTCTCCAGCCGATAAAGTTTAAATCCCGTCTGGCTAGCTCGCTTCCCATAATGTTCACGCATTAGTTCAGTATTCTGAGAGCAGGCGTTTTTTTGTGCTGGTTTAATCACATGAGCGTTTACACTACGAAAGGAAGTGTACCTCTGGAAGTGGTCGAAAGTGGACAAGCTCAAAACGTCTCAGACCCAGTTTCCACCTATATTTCGTTGTCCATTTGTGATCCGAACGACCAAAACGCATCTTAATACCAGGTGTAAACAGGGCCTAAGAAGTGTTCAGGGTGCACACTTATGTTCACGGTGTCACAACTGGATGCAAGTTTAATATTTATATTTGGGAACCAAAGGCATTTAATCTGCAATAGATGTTGGTTCTTTCTTGTGGTTTTTAAGTAATTTATTGAAGACAATCTCAATGAAGGATCTTAAAGAAACTAATTTAAAACTTGAAGAAAAATGTGTCTGTGGTAAATGATCTGAATTGCTGTGCTCCGCCAGAACTTGTCAGGGGTGAATTCCAGAGAGCTGCACTATTTATTGGCTTTGATTCAGAGAATTAGGAAACACTGATCAGGAAATGTTATCTCAGCTCCACCCAATTTGATAAAAATTATGTTCCTTTAAATAAATTCTGCCTGTATTACTCCCTTTTTTTTCTTTTTTTTTAGAGCTCTTATCTACGAACTACTACGGGTCACCAACAGGTCATAAAAAGTGATGTAATTTTCTGATGATATGAGATCAGACGGAGTGTATCAGTGAGTGTTGTTTTGTGAGTAACGTCCCACACACACCCAAACAAATCACATCACACACATGTGAGAGACTATTCATACCATTGTTTGGGTTCCCTTAAACTTCTCCTTCTGTAACCCAAAGACACCTCCAGGCTTGGCTCACGCCAAATGTTGGTAAAGTCTTGTAAGGCCTTCCCCTTCGTAATGACATGAGTTGTGTTTCAGTTGCAGATAAAGGGCTTTTAGCTTCAATTAAGTGATGTCAGACACGAAAAAGGCTGTGATTGTTTTCAGGCAGCATTCCTTCTGAATTATTTCTATGTTAATAGTGTTTGTGTAAAGAGAATTTTCTTGGTGACAGCCATTGTTTGCAACTGACTGCATGGAAATATATTTAGCTCTCTCTGAGGTGATGGTGCTTTCCCTTTGTGGTGTCGGGCTCTCTGTGAAGTTTCACCTAAATGTTGTTTATAACTGAAAATTGTAGGACAGAAATGCACCTTTGTACATATTTTCTTTCCATCCGCATGCATGTTGTTAGCATTAACAGAAGCACATTTGTCTTTATTGAGGGCCACAATGTGCCCTGTTGCATCATACAGTGTTGCAACCAGCGTTTTTCAATAATTCACCCACCCAAAGAGAAAGGGAACAAAAGAGACAAAAAAGGAAAAGAAAAACAGAAATGTGCTCTTCGACCACTCCAATTAGCCATTAGTCTGGGTTTTTTCACTAGCCTTGGAGTGCTTCCTCTTTCTGAAATTAGCAGAAGTGTGTATGTGTGTGTGTGTGTGCATGTGTGTGTGTGTGTTCAAGCACAGCCCTGAATACACACAAGAACACACCTTTAATAAACTGATTTATGCTCTGTCTGTGCAGTATGAGGATGAGAAACCGCAAAGGTTTAATATTTCATTGTTTCATTTCAACATTTGTAAAGGAAGCCAACAACATGCAATGTTTTAGCAGCCCTCGTATGTAGACGGCAAACTACTGAATGAGTTTGACTGTGAACAGCTTCCAAATTGTAGATGAGAGTTGATTGGATCAAGATCAGTGGGCGTTACGAGAATGGAGCCAAGCATTTTAAATGGAGGGGTTAATTCATTAAGACAAATATGTGATGTCAGTTAAAAAGAAAAGCTGTTTTCAGAGCATTCATGTTGATGAAGTAGTAGAAAGACAAACATTATTTATTCTGGAACCTAAAAAAAAATCCTAAACCAGCCTGAGCTGGTTCGCTGGTCTTAATTGATTTGAAGGAAAAATAAATAAATTGCTGCCTTAGATTTTTAAGTACAATCAACTTGGATGTTTAAGTAATTTTAACTTAAATTACATTAAACTTACTTACAAAAATGAGTTGAATCTTGTATAACCTATAAAAAAAGTTGACTTATTTTCATGAGTTCATAACTTACTGACCATATTATTTTTTTGCAGTGTACATTTACTCGACAACGATGTACTAATAACGGAAACGTTTTTCCGTTGCGTTTTGCGTACAGACGACAACATTGTGAAAACGATCCCCGTTCACACGGATCTAAATGGAAAACGACTAATAACGCTGCATTATTCATACCAGGCCAGTAAATGGCGATTTCACTTTGTAGTTTACACGGAGACGATAACAGTATTGTTGTAAAAACCTGCACTTTGACCCCCAGTTTCAAAAGTTTTCATTTTCAGGCCCCCAAAAATCTCGTAGTGTAAATGATCGGCCAAAACACTTAAAAAGTTTTCAGTTTTTAGTTGACAACGGGGTTATGTAAATGGCCCCTTAGGGGGTTTTGTGGTCATTTTCTGCTTGTCACGTTGGGAGACCACCTAAAATGAACTAACTAGGCTGGTTTAAGGATATTTCAGCAGGGTAATGACAAATAGTATAAGAGCAGGAACTGTCATTGTAGAAGTTAAAACGGTTTTAGTTTAATTTCTTCTGTCCTGATGATTTTCAAAACTGAAAACACATCAAAAACAAGCCGCCCTCTGTCACATCTCATGTTATCACTTATCTTCTTCATGTTCTGTGAGTGTGACGCTCAGATGCCCCGGCTTGATTGAGTTATATGGATTTCTGGCCCGGCAGACTCATCAGTCAATATTATAAAACAGTGAAAGCCATTTCCAGAAACTAGTGTCAACTCACTTCCCTGCAGATGGGTTTCAAAGAAGTGTGAGTGTGTATGTGCGAGTGTTTGATGTAGAGAGAGAGAGAGTGAAGTCTGGAGGAAGTGTGGTTGGCCAGTCTTCATGCATTGCACTTAGGTGATGCATGTAAAAAAGGATACAAGCGCACACACAAACATGGGCTAAATATATATTGCATAACGGAAACAACAGAGCATTCATAAATTAGAAGTTGGAGAGTAAACGTGATCTTCATGACCCAATAACACAGTAACCTACTGTTTAGAAAATAATATTAGCATAGTGAAATGGTGTACTTTGCACATAATTCAGTATTTACAACCCACAATTGGTGAAATAGTGGCTCTGGCATTATTATTATTATACATACTTATTTCTTCATTTGATTCTTGGGTCATGCCTATTGGTCTGCTATTTCGAGTCTTAACGGAAACCGTTTTTCCACTCTAATCGTCCTTTAAATTTTGTCCAATTTTCATAAAAATTGGCACAGATGTCAACACCACTAAGGGGTCAAAATTATCACAAAAATTCAGAATGCCTTGGTCTAAAATTATGGTCCTATATATGTTTGGTTGTGCTCAGTTAAACCATACCCAATTTTTCAAGATTCACCAACCAAACTACATGTCTAAAAGTTTATTTTCTCTACTCCTCCTAGAAAGTATGTTCTATTTTCTTATAAATTGGTACAGATGATCTTCAGACCAAGGCTCACAACATTGACCAAAGAGATTTTTAATTTCCAACTCCATTCGCCAATAAATCTCCAAACAAATTCATGGTATTATCATAGTATGTTGACTCAAATGCAAAAACACTTTTGCAAAATAGGCTTTATTTTCTTGAGTCTGAACTCGTCATGTTTCCCCACAATGACAAAACGAAACATGCATAAACAACACATGCATATACTGTACAGTACATATTCACCTTTTCCAGAAAATGATTTCACTGAGAAGCTAATGTGATACAAATAGCATTTAGGCGATCAGTAGCCAGTACTGATCTCATGTGTCACTGCGCTGTGCATCTGCTATTAAAGCAGCCGTTTCCGAGTTGTGTGGTAATAATGGTGTGACCCAGCGGTGTGCTTGCAGATGTTCTAGTCATCTCAGTGTGGTCTGATCACCCAGTTTGTGTTCCAGCAATGCATCTTCCCATAACCTGTCCTACGTGTGGGTGATTCTTGCGAAAACCTGTTAAGATCATGCCCAGGCTCTATTCTAGAAAATGCATAAAGATAATAAAGCCTATTTTTTTGTTCTATTACATTTAATTTATTTGATATCTCATTACAGGTAAACATTTTCTAGCAAAATTCTCACAACTAAAATGTATGGGTGACATTTTACATGAGTTTTGGGGCTGATTTTCATTAGATTCTCATTATTGTATAGCAATTTAAATCAGCAACAAATACTAAAGTGTCCTATAAATACTATACAAATCAAATATTAAATTGCTTATTTTCATCTTGAATGAGAATACGATTTTTTGCATCACTGTAATAAGAACCGGGGCCTGGCAATAAAAAAAAAAAAAAAATGATTAATTTTCTTCAGTCAAAATGCAGTTTAATTTCTTTCATTAGGGGCTTTTATTTGTGGTTAAATATGACCTTAACACTTTCTTGACAGTTTTTGTGAGAATCACTCGATTTTGTGAGATTGCACGTACACACAGACTACCATGTAATCAGATTGGTCTATTTTACTCACCCTGAGAATTTCCAGATATTCTCACTCACACACACACACACACACACACACACACACACACACACACACACACACACACACACACACACACACACACACTGTACTCTCAGTCTATTTGTGAGTATGAACAACAAGAAAAACGCCATGTCACCTGTGGTTATGTGACTGCGTGTGTATGAGTCCGTGTGTGGGTTTTGTCGAGAAACTGAAAGCGCAGTTCTGTGTGTGAACTGGCCTGGTTGCTGCTCTTCCGCGGCTGATGTCTGAAGCCTTGATAAACATCAGGGTGTGAGCATCAAGAGCATCATTCTACAACTTATTATTAATTGATTTCTCAGTAATCCTCTCAGTACTAGATCTTACTCATGAAATGCAAATGTGTGCAAGAACAGCCTCATCTCAAGTGCACATCAAATGCTGCAGTTTACGATAAATTGATGGCAACTGTTATCGAAATCTCAAATTAACAAATATGTTTTATACTGTATTCTCCCAGAAGAACAATTTGGAGGATCTCAGGACTTCTTATGCAAAATTCACTTTTATATATTTTTAACATATTTATGTGTCTGCAGTGTGTGTACACAAATGGTAAATGGACTGCATTCATATAGCGCTTTAACAGACCATTGGCCACCAAAGCACTTTACATATTGCCTCACATTCACCCATTCATTCACCGACGGCGGTGTCAGCCATGCAAGGTGCCATCCAGCTCGTCGGGAGCAGCTGGGGTCAGGTGTCTTGCTCATGGACACCTCGACACTTGGTCAGGTGGAACCAGGGATTGAACCACCAACCTTCCAGTTTGTAGACAACCTACATGAGCCACTGCCGCCCACAACCACCCTATTGTGGTAAAATCTATCCACTTTTCCCCCACAAATCTGAAACAATGTCTCAAAATGAGCCATTCAGGAATGTGATCCAAAGTGACATCACTTTGGAACAGGCCCCGCCCACAAACTGCCGTATTAGCTTAGCTCCTCCCCTCAGTGAGCTCAGCCCGCCATGTTTATCTGCTTTGCAGCGCATTTAATAGCAGCATTCAAGTAAGAAATATATTCTTATTAAAGCTACTAAAGTTATTCAGTCAAGAGCAGAGTGATTTTCTGTTTTCCTTTTGTTTTTTTGGTTCATATTAACAGCATATACAGCAGTAGGTACTGTATTACGCTGCTGTCACTTTAATACACAGATCTAATACACATGTGAGTTCTTTCCAAGCTTTTTGTGAACTTTGTTCACTGTGTTTTTGAAATAACCTTGCGTGTATTTGATTGTTTAAGCGCAATAGGACGTAAAAGAGAACTTAGTTTACGGGACGCGGTCTGACAGCCAGCTTTCTGTGCGCGTTCTTCGGATGTGTGCGCTCAGACAACCATATATCAGAAGTTTAGACTGATATGGCTTTAAAATGCATGCAAATAAAAAACTTTCATGATGACGAAGAACAGCAATGTCACATGAGTGTGACCACGATAGAGATGATAATCAAAACCAAGCAGATGTTTTGGCAGAGGATAAAGGCTCCGCCCACTTCTAGAAAGCAGGATGGGGAGCAGCAGCTCATTTGCATTTAAAGATACATGCATGAAAACAGCAGGTTCTTCCTTTCCCTAAAAATTGGGCATTTACAGCATGGTATAATAAATTATCTGTGGTGTATTTTAAGCTGAAACTTGACCAATCAGTGATCTGCAGTGCTTTCACGTCACATTTTAGTATCGGTACAGCACGCTTGGAACCTCAACAGAGGTTCACTTGTAAAAGAGGTTTTAACCTTAATGTGACTTTCCTAGTTAAATAAAGGTTAAGAAGAAGAGGTGGTACCATTTAAAGCGAGCCGTACCGTACCATGCAGTGGAAAAGCGCCATTATATTACATCTTGTAACATAATGGGGCAGAATATGTCCCCTTTAATGGAGTCTGGTATGTTTTATAAAAATGCTGGTTGGTTTAACCCAAATTTGGGTCAAATATGGACGAACCCAAACGTTGGGTTAACATTTTCAATGTAAAAATTTAACCCAACGGCTGGGTTTTTCCATATGAAGTAGAACATTTTCATTCACCTTGGTCTAAAATTTCTGATGAAAAATGTTTGAGTAAAGAGCTGTAAGATTAATGTGAATAGCTCAGATTTATGAAGATTTTTATGAGAAACTGAGATCTCTTATTTCGGTTGCAGACTTTGGTATCTCATCGAGTCTAAACACAGTTTGAGACATTATTGAGATCTCTTTTGAAACTTCTGAGGGGACTCATGAGAGATGATTATTATTATTATTATTAATTAATATATTTGAGAAACAAAGTAAGAGTCTCAAGGTAAGCAAAAGAAACATCTCAGACATAAAGGATAATTTTATTTTATAGGATTTTTCCTTTGTGGTTAATTGTGTTTTCGAACTCGTATAACCCTCAGAGAGTTATATAAAAGCCAAAAGTGCTGTGTCTCTATTCACACCACAATGATGACTAAATATGTCAATCTCTCATGCATGTTTGTCTGAGGAGCTGCAGAAAGCAGGTGTGGCGCATCAGGGTGTGTGGTGTTTGGTGGTCTCGTGAGAGAGGTGCCAATTCTCAGACTGAGACAGAGAAAGAGAAAAACGCTGTGAGCTTTTAGTCAATCAGACCACAGGACACTCAAAACTGTCCGGCACTCAAACGGTTAAACAGCTCTTTTGGTGTCGTATCGCTCTCCCTGTTCACTTTGTACAGTCAGTTAATTCACCTTATAAGGAAACGGGTCTGCTTTTACAGTAAGAATAAGAAAGACAGCCCAATGTGTGCTCTTGTCTTGTATATACTGGAATTGTTGTTGGTAGTTGCCAGGTTTAGGCTAAGGGTGAGAAAATGTCATGTATTAGTGTGTTTTTACAGTGTGATTGCTTTAGTTTCTCAAATCCAGTGTGCATTTTCTAGTCAAGAAGTCCACAAAATGGCATAATTTATGAATTTATGCATCATTATTATCACCAAATGGAATTGCAGAGTTATTGTTTTACAAACCGGTTTCCCCGCACACTTTTTTTTTGCCAGTGTTATTTTAGTAGTAGCCTATTTATTAATATTTCTCAATTAGGTATTAGTTTTATATTTTCATTTTCCAATTAAAAGTAATTTTAGTATGTGCCTTTTCATTTATTATTCTTATTAATTTTAAATATTTCTATTAAACTTTTAATTTTTATTTCAGCTCTAGTCATTTTGGTACATTAACTTATATCAGTTTTAATTCAATTTTTTAAGTTTTTCATCTAATATTTTTATTTTATTTTATTCCAGCTTTATTTCAATGAATGAAGTTCAAGTTCAAGTTCAAATTTCTTTATTGTCCCCCATGGGGCCAATTTTTGTGCAGCAGTAGTAGAATACAAAACACACACAATACAAACATTTAACAACAGTAAACAATCCATAAATAGTAAGTTTATATGTTATCTAAGGTTCTTTACAGAATTAAAAAGCAAAATTGCTGCAGGTATAAAAGAATGTTTGTATCTATTTGTTCTTGATTTTGGAAGTTTAAAACGTGATCTAGATGGCAACATCTGAAATTCAGGCTGCAAGGGATGCGAACTATCTAGCAAGATAGATTCAACCCTTTTTAGCTTCTGATTCTGATAGAGTTCCTCCAGCCCTTTCTGTTAAGAACCTATGATGCAGCTACTCACCTTAATTAACCTTGAAAGGGAGTTTTTTTGTTTTACACTGATGGACCCATACCAACAGATTAAAGAGAAGGTAACAACTGACTCAACAAACAACCTATAGAACAGTGTCATCAAGGACTTGTCCACATTAAAACCAACCCTTATAAAAAAAGTTTGTTCAAGTGTGCTTTAGTATACTTTTTAGTGCACTTCCCAAAAATATACTTAAAATTGCACTTAAGTATACTTGACTTATACTGACAGAAAGGTCTAAATATATTTGGCCTATACTTGTACTTGATCCTAAAGTACTTAAAAGTATAATTAAGTATTCTGTATACCGTACTGCACTTGGCTTGTGTTTACTCTTGATTGATTAGCCTATTAAATACTATTTTCACATAGTTTTACATACTGTCCTATAAACTTACAGTGTTTGAAAATATTGATTTATAAAGAAAACAGATATGTACCTAAATATGAGTATGTGGATTTGTGTGTGTCACTGGTAGTGTTCAAAGGAATTTACTTCAAACTTAAAGTAGTTAAAGGTGTGTCAAAAAAGTAATACCTTCACGTAAAGTTAACTTAAAGCAAACTCAAAAGTGTACTTCCAGTATAAAACTAATATTTAATGAGAGTGTACTTCAAAGTGTACTTTCATAAACTCAAAAAGTATTTAAAAAAGCTAAAAAAGTATTTAACTTGTATAGTATAGTTGCAGTACAAATTAAAAATGTAGTTGTAAGGTATTTGTGTACTCAATGTTTATACTGTTACACTAAAGTATACTTTAGTTTTATATACTAAAAAGTGGGCCAATTTTGTTCCAATTAGTATTGAAACAGTACATATACTATACTAGTCCATTGATATAAGAATACTTCCTACATGAAGTACTTAAAAATATCCTTGAACTTTACTTAAGTATACTCGAAGTATAGGCCTACTTTTTTTCTTTTTTTTTTGTAAGGGAACTCATTTTACTTCCAGAGTAAAAAAAAGGGGGAAAAAAGGAAAAAGGGAAGGGGGGGGGGGGGGGGGGGTCTAGGAATTTGAGGGTAAGTCATAAAGAAAAGTATGGCGGCTTTCACATTTTTAGGGAATAAGATGAACTTCGCTTTAAGAATAACATGCACTGATGAAAGTTTGATAATATGAACACAAATGAGTTACATTTCGATTTCCTGTTGACTTGAGGTAATATTTGTACACAGCAATAAACATTTTGCTGCTACATTGTCAATGTAACATACCAATTCAAAGAGAAGTGGCAGTGACATAGGATGCGCGTATGAAATGCGCACATATGAGACATCAATGCACTCATAGGGTCCTCACTTGAAGTGCCCTGTCTTTCGGAGTGAGTGGGATACAGCGACGCTCACTTTCACATGAAATTCGCCCTCAATTCCAGTCCTAATTAAATCGGCCAAACATCTGTCTCGTTAATCTGTATCAGAGGGGCTAGCCTTAACAAGCTGTAACGAGCACCTGCGTAATTGCCCAATTTTAATCAGTCCGCCTGTGCGGTGGTCATGGTTGCCATGGCAACAAGGTCTATGGCCCTTGTCAGCGAAACGATTGTCCATTTGTGCACAGCGTTCGTAACCTCCGCTTAATGCTGTGAACAGCCAACTTCACAAACTGAACCAGAAGCGCTATGAATGAAATGCTATTAGTTGTAGTATTAGGGTGCGTTTAAAGCGGCACTTGGTAACTTTTTCAACTTAATAAATCCGTTTAGAAATCATTTGGATGGTTAAATAATCTGTTCTGGTGAGAATGGTTACTTTCCCCGCTCCCCCCAGCGTTCCCAGGCGGAAAACCAGCCTTGCAACATTGGGACTAACGTCCCGGTAAGTTGAAAATAGGAAGTCTCGTGAGAAGCGAGAACGAGCGAGAAAGAGCGAGAAACACGAACTGCTTTACGGAATACATAATGTACATGTCAATGTTGAATGATACTGTGTATGATGTATTACCCACCTCGGTAGACATGCTCCACACGATAAAGTTGGTGCGTCTGGGACTCATTTGTTCACCACACCGGCTCCGATCATAACAAAAGCACATGAGCAGCGGTAGAAAGGGGGAGGAGTGCGCCGGCGCGCCGGTAGTGACTTTACGACAGTGATGTGAAAAATATACGCACCGCAGCTGTAGGGGAGCTCGTTGAGAAAATCAGCAAAGCGGTGGCTAGAGTTACCGAGTGCCGCTTTAAACGACAACGATGTACTAAAAAGATTTTTTCAGTTTTCCGCATGTAGAGGACAGCGTTGTCAAAACGATCTAGGTTTACACGGATCTGTGAAAATGGTTTAAAAAAGCTGTATTCTGCTGCCAGGCCAGTAGATGGCGATGTTGCTTTGTAAAGAAACACTACGCGTCTATAGACTGAACACACAAGTGCATAATGTCACCGTTTTCACAGATTCACAGTTTTGTAGTTTACACGGAGACGATAACGGTATCGTTTTTAATAACTTGCACTTTGTAATCCGTTTTCACAAAGTTTGCGTTTTTATCGTGTAAATGAAAGACAAAAAAGTTTTCTGTTTTTAGTTGAAAAAGGTGTCATGTAAATGGCCCCTCATTAATAATGTTAAACTTTTCTGAATTTGTAATTCTTTGTGAAATTTGTATCATTTTTAATCATTTTTTATGTTATGTTATGTTTTGGAGTTGCTTGGCAATGCTGATCAGCCTGCAGTTTCTATATTAGTATGATTTCACTTTTCTATCTTTAGTTAGTGTGTAATGTTGCTGTTTGAGCATAAACAACATCTGCAAAGTTACAACGCTCAAAGGTTTTTTGACGGCCTGCTTAAGAGGCGGGCAGCTAGCGGATCGTTAGGAAAGATTAAATGAATGTGATCATTTATTTTTGGGTCTGAAATCGCTGATACAATAGCCTGGCAAGCCAGACTTACATCAAGATTTTTAGTCTGGCAACTCTCCATAGACGCGGCTTAATCCGAGGGGCGGGATAAACGGTTGTCTCTCAAATTCCCTCTGCACACAATAGGATAGCGCTACAACCAACCAGAGCAACGAAGAAGGTGACGTGGTCAGAGCGGCAAAGATCCGGTCCAGCAAAACTCCTTTTTTAAGAATGACTTAAGTGCCGTTCTTTGCTCTTTTCTTAAAGAAAAACGTAACTCCAAGTCCTCCAGAGTCGCGGCCAAAGCCGATTCGAAAGACCGCTGTTCTCCATCCGCAGCCGCCATTCTTTGTTTTCAAGTGGCAGCCGTCGCAACTCTGTCGTCATATGTTAAGCCCGCCCCCGCCTACTCTATACACGACGTGATTGGCCTGACCCAATTTAGGTTTTTGCAACTAGAAGGTCTATGGAGAGTTGCTAGACTGCCCCGGCTGCAAAATAAATTTTGCTGCCGCTAGGGTGCGTCTAGATTTCTGATACAACCATTAAAGGCAGAACAGTTTCTGTCATTTTAGTGTGTGTCTGCGTGAGGTAATTGCAGCTGCTAACACACACAAGCTCTTGAAACCCCGCCCTCTGCAGCAGCTCATTTGCATTTAAAGGGCCAGACACAAAATGGTGCGTTTTTGCAAACCCTCAAAAAGTGACAACTTTAACATGCTTTATAAAAATATCTGTGAGGTATTTTGAGCTAAAACTTCACACACACTCTCTGGGGACATCAGAGATTTATTTTACATCTTGTGAAAATGGCATTTTACCACCCATTTAATAAATACTAAATTGTATTTGATATTCTTTTTACTTAATTTTATTTATTTATTTGTGTTTCTAATTATTAAATAATACAATTAAAATGTTATTATTTTATTTGTAATGTTTTATTCATAGTGCACTGATTTAGTTATGTGGCTTATGTGTGTGTGTGTGTGTGTGTGTAGATTCTTGCACTGACAGATCAAAAGAAAATGCATCATTAATCAGATAATGAAAGTGACTGTAGTTGACATTTCAGATAAATCTTTCTCACTGTTTTTCTCATGCAGTTTTTGAAAGGATGTTGACGCACGTCCGTCTTATTATTAAACTTATCAAAGGTGTACATATAAATGCATATATGATTTCTTTCCGCCAGTCCATCAGTCACGGAAACAATGATCACAAAATGTTTTTTTCAGTAACCACCACAGACTCCAAGTTCCCAATAGTTGCAGAGCAGATGTGTGAACTTTGCACATTCAGCTCAATGTTTCAACAGGTGAGAGTTTTTTCATTACGGTTATTGACGTCAATAGAAGACAAAAAACAAGTGAAGCAATCCATGAATCAGAGCTTCCTTCTCCAAAGCTTCTGTCGGCACATTTTCCGCAGATAGATCGCTGTTTGCACTCGAGGTGTAGTAAAGTCATTTAATTTTTACGGTTTGCATTTATAGGAGGAGGAAAAAGACTAAACAAAGTAGTTGTTAATTAAAACAACAGGCTTTTATGTGGAATTCTTCTGAGCCTCATATAATTGGGAACAATAAAACATCCTGTAAAGAAGTGGCTCCTCATGATGATTCTTCTGCACTCTATTATATTTACATTAGGCTTCTGGGAATTTGCTTTGCTCTTGGTTTCCCGCGGATATATCCTTGCTGCCACTTAGGCCCCGTTTACACGTGCATGGTTATTTCTAAAAACTGAGACATTTATCTTCGTTTGTGAAAACGATTCTTTCTAAAAACTCTGGCCAGAGTAGATATTTTGGAAAACTTTGTTTGCACGTTTGCATGAAAACTGAGAAAAAACGAGTTTTAGGCAGCCGGCGTCACAGTATGTGACTATTATCGGGATTCTGATTGGCTAACGTGGGCTTGAGCTTCTCGTTACACTGCCACCTACAGGTTTGGCATGCTCTTGACGGCATATACACGGGTTCGTGTAATGAACACTTTTTCTGAAAACTGACAGGTGTGCACGATTATTTTTGAAAACGGAGAGGGGTGAAATGTCATTTATGAAAATAGCCGTCCACGTGTAAACGTAGCATTATTGTCCCTCTTTGAGTTGCTCTGCTCACTTAATAAAAAAAAAACAATTTATTTCTTTATATAGGCTCAACAGGTGCACGTGTACTTTAACCTCAAAACAATCCCAGTCTGCATATTGCGTTTCAAGCCTGATATTGGTTCTTGTGTCATTTGTGGAAGAGAAATGCTGTGTGGACTGAGCAGAAATGGCTCTAACTGTTTCCTTTGTGTACAGAGGCTACTGTGTTTCGCTTCCTTTTTCTTTGTGGCGAACGCCAGAAGAGAGAGAGAATGCCTTTTGCATTCCTCAGAAACACTTCCTGAATCAGCGCTCAAAAGAGGCTCTTGAAATTTGTGTCCGAGAAAAGGGAAGGAATAACTAACTGACCAAACAGATCATTTAGAAAGCATGGATATGTTCAGAATAGCATACGAGCTACTATATTATTTGCTGTTTTTCTGCCTGGAATACCCTGCATTTGCCAAAATATACAGTTGCATTTTAAGAGTTCGTTTCACAGGAACTAAGGGGGCAAGGCCAACCCCTGAAAAACAACCCCACGCCATAATCCCCCCTCCACCTAACTTTACACTTGGCACAATGCAGTCAGGCAAGAACCGTTCTCCTGGAAACCATCAAACCCAGACTCGCCCATCGGATTGCCAGACAGAGAAGCGATGAACTTGACTTGAACTTCCATTTCCAATATGATGAACAGGAAATAATATTAAGTGGTATTTTCCTGAATTATCTGATTGGACTGCCGTGAGTTGACATGCAAGACTGCAAAATAATATTAACACTGAATTAAACATGCAGAGGTCTTGAGGCAATAATATAATTCACTATTATTCAAAGTTGCGAAGAAACGCAAGTACACTGTAAAAAATCATTGTTGGTTTAACTTAAAAAAGTAAGTTACCTGGTTGCCTTCAAATTTTGAGTTCATTGAAATAATAATTTTTCGTTAATACAAAAAAGGAGATTGGTTTAATCAACAGAATCTCAAAATATTATGTTATCTGAACAGCATTAATTATCTAAGTGAGTGGATTTGACAAAAGAAAAATAGTTGTGATATTAAATCATGAAAATATTTTTTTTTTACAGTGTAGCGGCAGATTCTTCTGAGCTGTGTGACATGCGTCTAAGTTAAACGGATTATTGAAAAAGAAATAAGGAGGACAGGACTTGGATTTTAATGCCGACTTTAAAAATATACTTCAGTGCAGGATTCTGTGCAGGATTCAGTAAATAATATGCTAGTTATCTTATCCGAACACAGCCCGTGTCTCCATGTTGCTGTGGTTACTGGCAGAAGGCCTGTGAAGATGAAATTAGGGATTGTGATGTAATAAGGAGAAAAAAAAAAAAAAAACTAAATTAAGGCGGACATCTGAATGGCACAAGATTTCCTGCTGTCACTTTGAGGTGTACAGACAATCCCCCTCCTAAGTCCTGGCAGATCAGAAGTGTGTGGAAGCGAGTGCGTATGCGTGTCTGGGAATAGGCTGTGTGACGCACTGGCTCCAGAACACCAGCTGTAGAGCCTTGGCAACGTGACGCCGCTCTCCAGATCCCTTCCTTCACGGGCTCCGCTTGATTTCTGGGGTAAATCAATTTATTCTTTTTTAGCGCATTCATTTATATTTTTCTCAGCCTCAGCCTCTCATTCGGAGGATGCAACAGTCTGTCTGCAGACGGAGAGCTGTAAGCCGATTAAGCCAATACAAAGATACTGCAATTGCTGTGAAGCTATATAGTAAACGCCCTTCTCAGAATTATTAATCAGACAGTTATTGAATGCTTGAACTAATGAGGAAGAACTAATTACATTATTTAACTGTCAAAGTTTGGTCCTACCAGGTTTTGTTTGACGTTGGCTGTAAATTTATTTAATTTTGTTTTGTTTTGTTTTATTTCATTATTTTATACATTTGGCAGACACTTTTCCGAAGCAATATTATTATACATTTAATTTAATTTAATTTGACAGACACTTTATTTCCAAATCAATGTATTGCATTCAATGTATACATTTTATTTTATTTTATTATTTTATACATTTGGCAGAGACTTTTCCGAAGCAATATTAATTTGACAGACACTTTATTTCCAAAGCAATGTATTCATTTTATTTTATTTTATTATTTCATACATTTGGCAGACACTTTTCTGAAGCAATATTATTATATATTTAATTTAATTTAAACTATACATTTTATTTTATTTTGACTTTATTAGAATGTGACATTCAAAACCTAATTGCCTTCAGAATACATTTTTTTTGCCCCTAAACAAAACGAACTGTGGTTTATCGCTGTAAATGTGAACGGTTCTTCACCGGAATAAGGCTGCAGTCTGGACCAGACTGTTTTGCCATTGGTCAAAAGTCAATACATACCGATTAATCATCAACCCCTCACTTTTATGGGGTTTAGAAATGATAAGTACTCTGCTTTTTATGTTTTCCTGCTGTACATCCGCCCCCGTGTTCAGTTTTCCATTATTCCTAACCATACAATGTTACCCCAAGGAAGAAAGAAATCATTGCAAGTTACAACCACAATATGTGAGCGAGAGGCTGCATGTTGTAAACATTTCCCTTGGGATTGTTTGTTTTGCATTATTGCCACTGGAAACAGACCTTTATGAGCTTTCTGATTTAACAACAGTAAAAGTGAAAGCAGACATATGCAATGACGTCATCCCGATTGGGATTCAAGGAGTTCGTTCGAACTGACTGGAGGAAAAGTGTTTTTCGGGTTATAGCAAAAATAAAAGCAACATGAGCTGGTTAATCTGATCTTAGAACAGCATTAAAAGAGCAACTATGTGCATGGGTAACCAAGCTTATCTACTGTACCAGTAAAGTGTCGAGGTGGGGGAGCTGCAGTGCTCTGGTCTGCAGAAGTGTTCAGGCCTGGAAGTCCCAGACCACAAACCTCCCCAAATTCCCTTCATCCCCCCAGGTGAGGACGTGGGTGGGGGGACGAGCTGGATTCCCCCCCTCAAAGTTTCCCTTTGTAGCAATGAGATCATCTTTAAAACTTCGACTCTCAGGACGGCGTCGCAGGATTTGGCCTGTGAAGCAGTTAGCCTCGGGGTTTCCCAGCGGAGTCAGAGAATTGTTTATTTTTTGTAACGTGTGTTTTTGTTTACGCCGTCTGTGCGTCTTTCATCAGTTCAAAGACTGTCTGAATATTTGAGCAAATAAAAGAATCACTCTCATGTTTCAGTCTGCATATGTACGTGAGTCGCACTGAGTCACTGGCCTTCCCCAGGGCTGGACTAGGCCGTGCATTAGTACTTACACTGCCCTGGGTATATTTGAGGACTAGAGGCCTAGCTGTGTTCATGTATGTGTGTTTGTTTCTGTGCGTGACTGCATGCGAAACTGAAAGAGTAAGTGGCATGTTCCACAAATGCAGTACTCTTTGGTATCATGTTAGTTTTTTATTTAACACAAAATGTCTTATGATAGTATAAACTTCATCACACCAGAATATACAGTTTTATATTGTACTAATTTCACAGTTACTCTGCAAATTAATGTAGAAACAACATAAAGACAGGTGAATTTTAAATATTTGTTGTTTATGAATAAAGGCCAGTATCACTGATACTAATACTGATGTCTGGATGAAACTGATTTTTTTTAAAACATTAATGATAGACATTCAATACAGTAGAACTGAATGCTATCAATTTAAACATGTATTAGGCTTTAAAAAAAACAACAACTTTTAATTTAGGTGAACTTAATCTTCACATTAACCCATAATAATAAATGTCATATTTACTTGTGCTCTTCTTGTCTAACAGGTAGGAAATACACAGAAAATTAATAAAGTTATCAAACACAGTCTGACCTGCATTAATTATAAATTAAATATATGAAACCTTATTAAAGCTCCAATTTTCTCTGTTACCTTTGTTCTTTGGATAACATTATTGAGAGACATTGCAGCAACTGGTTTATTAGGCGCTGCACATGACTCGGATATATGGAAGCTTGTTTCCACCACAGAATAAAAAATTAAAAAGGTAATTGCGAGTTTATATCTTTATGTCTAGAAAAGATGTCAGAATTGCGAGATAATAAACTCGCAATTGACCCTTCACAGGGAGCTTGATTGACAGTTGATCTGGCCAATCATACTTCGCCATCCGCCATTTTGTCCGTCAAAGCAGTCAGGAGAGTTAGTAGATTAACATGGGAGGATTTGAACTTGAAAATCGTGTACTGTGTGTACACGAGTGTACTGACGCCTTTCCGCGGTTAAAACAACATTCCTTCTGATGTTCATTCATGTTTATTTGATGCTATAAATGAACTAGAAGGAAGAGATGATCGGTTCTCGAGCAGCTTTAACTGAGGCTCTACAGCGATCTGTCACGACACATTAAAGAGCCACAAAACTCTATTTATTGTTTAAATTTATTTTTAAAAAAAGACCAAATTTGAAAGGTGAGACTTTGTTTACTATGTTTAATTACAAAAGTAACCGAAAAGTAACCTGGTCTGTCCTGTCTGTCAGCGTGTTGTCGGTCTCCTCTCTATATATTTTTATATGAGAGCGGCGTAGCTTGTCGGACATAGCGACAGTAACTAAGGGGGGCGGGTCTTTGCGAACGGTCAATTGCGAAAGAAAAAAAAGTCATAATTGCGAGTTTTGGGATTTACTAAAGGATCTTAAGTACTAAAGGTTGCTGCAGTCAATTCGAAAATGTGTATATCAGAATATTGTGAAGAAAATGTATATTTTCCCTTAATTTGTAAAAATGCAACTGTTCACTTGCTTGTTTTTACTATGTACAGTTTACATATGCTAATGTAGATAATGAAATCAATATCTCCTTCGGTTGTCATCTCAATTTTGTGCGTCACTGATCAGTGATCTGTGAGAAGAGCGGCGATGTGATAGTGATGTTTTTATGCGATCATGTCTTAACTAATACATTCTGCTCTTTAAGAGACACTCAAATATGTGTCCAATCCGAAATACAATCATATGTGGCCAATTTAGTGACTAATCAGCAGCTGTAGATCTTTTAACCCTGAGAAGATTTAGACTATGACTCTCTTCATCAAGTTGCAGAGTCTGAGAACATCAGGGTGTCAGATTTTGGAAAATAGAGCCATATGTGTGAGTGACTCAGGAATGTGTTGGCGTTGGAAAAATGTGTGGAGAGAGAGAGAAAAAAAAGAGTGATTGCATCCTGAGGTGCAAATAGTTTCCAATCAAACCATTTGAGATGCCTGGCAAAAAACTGTGTTGAGAGTAATGGCAACAAACAAACGTGTGTTTACACAAGAAGACACTGTTCAGCATGATCGACGGGTTTGGGGAAAGAGAATAGATCATCTGATGACTCCTGGAAAGGTCAAGGGCGATTTAAAACATGTATTTGGAAAGCTTTTTGTGTTCATTGCATCTGAAAACTGACTTTACTGTCTTTATATTTGAGATTCAAAATTGAAGTTTTTTGGCTTTTAGTATGAATATGTTAATCTAGCTGTTATCTATAAGCTATTGTGCTCCAAAACAATGACAAAATTCACATTTAGAAGATATAAGCATTCAAAATGTACAACTCTCACTTCCACCGATATGGATTTTGATGACATGCACTTCAGCTTCTCATCAGATTTTCTGTCCAATCAAATGCTAGAATCTGACCCTCTGGGGCGGAGCTTCATTATAAATAGATGCTAAAGTTGCGGCTGAAATTGCTCACTTGTTCATTACTATTTTCTACATGGTGAACGGCACCATATATAGGGGATAGGGAACGATCCAGACTATGCTTTCCATTAGGGCGAAATAAGTCTGGTTTCATGTTAATGTCACGTGAACCGCCACGGCTTCGGTCCAGAGACACGATAGAACAGAGCGGGTCATGTGATCGAGTCGGCGCAGACCACAAAACGCATCGGACCCGTTTGAATTCTGCACATAATGCTGTATTTTAAAGCGATATGAAGGAGATTATCAGGAGAAACGCCCCACTCTCATTTCCCCTTATTATTTTAAAGAGACCATATTATACTTTTTTCATGTTCAACTTTCTTTAGTGTATTTTGTTGCTGTTTAGCATTAAAAAGGTCTGAAAAGTTACAAAGCATAAAGTCCCTCCGACAGGATTTATTATATCAGTGCACACTGTTTTTGAACTCCCTGAAGTCTTATCTTTGCTTCTGAAACATTCACATCACAATATTCTTCATTTAAATAATTCCCACCCAAGGCATATGCAAATAACGGGGGCTGGTTGAGTTAGTTAATAGTGTATTTAAACTAGCGGTTATGAAATTTCTCAAACTCTAAGTGGTTGTTGACCAATTACAACACATTGGTCCAGCCAACCAATCAGAGCACAGTGTGCTTTTCAGAAGGAGGAGCTTCATAGAGACAGGAACTAAACAGAGCGTTACTGACAGACTGGGAAGAGAGGTGCTGCAACAATGTCAAACATTTAAGCATGAAAAACCTGTTAGTAGACCACAAAAACAACATCAAGAAAAAGGAAATTATAGGTCCTCTCTCATATGTTTCGGCTAGAGACACCCAGCATCCAGTAAGTAAGGTGTTCATTTTTAAATCTCATGAGATTAGAAAAAAATCATAATTTTTTTAATTTTATGTGTATTTTTTGAGAAGTGCTTTGGGGTCTGAACATGAAGTTGATCACTGCTGTGTTTTAATGTCTATATTTTGTTTGGGAAAACTGAGATGACGAACAATTATGGTCGAATTTGAGCTGACAAACACAGGTTTGAGACCGACCTCTCCGCGCTTCTCCCACAGACAGAGTAAAGTCGACGTAAGACTCATCCCTAATTTATCCTTGAGACTGGAAGACAAACCGACAGTGACAGTGAGCAATTGTTTTGAGCACAGTCGTGCTATGTTTGTGACCAACAACATGCCTACAGCATCTGACAAGCGCTGGCAACACGCCTTATAGAGACTGACAGACGGCGCAAAAAAACCTCTGACTCTTCACTACGTCAGTCTGCGTGTCACCACCACCTCCTTAATGAAGGGTGCAGAGCCGTCCTGACAGCCTGCTGGGTGATGTTTACAACCTTTCAAATGGTCATTTCTTCCATCGTTTTGTTAACCCTTGTAATTACTTCTAACCAGTTGGATACTATTGTCTTGTCAGGGCTTGTAATTTTAGTCTCTGGGAAGCCTGTGGTGGAAAACCTGAAGTAGATCTTATTTTCCCCCAAACTTGTTCTTCAACTCACACATTTTGTTCAGCAAGGATGCATTAAATTGATCAAAAGTGATAGTAGTGACATTTATAACGTGACAAAAGATTTATATTTCAAATAAATGCTGTTCTTTTGAACTTCATCAGAGAATCCGGAAAATAATGTATCACAGTTTCCACAAAAACATGAAGCTTTTCAACATTTATGATTATATAAATGGTTTCTCGAGTAGCAAATCCGCATGTTTTACACGTGTCCATTTGATGCATGTAAAACATAAATGCAAGAATACATCCTTTTTGAATGGCATCTTTTTCATGATAAGAATTAAAATACATTCGCTAGTATACGCCACAAATAAAAACAAGGCTGCATTATGCATTAGTCTGTATTATGTGTTGCGCAGGATGTTAATCATTCAGCTAAAGCAACATTTTTATGAATAATTTAAGATAGCACAACCCATTGAACTGTATATACGTCGGTTCCTCACAAACTCGTTTTCATTTGCTTAAATGAAATGCCATTCTCCCTGATTAGATCCATGCAGGCTTGACTCGTTTGACTTGAGCAGTAATTTACAGCAGTAATGTTAGTTGTGACTCAATCATTTCGCAAACCCCATCACCCTTGCCTCAAAGGTTTTGACGGGAAACGGGCGTGTTTTTATTTTCCTGTTTTTGGCTATATGAAGAGCAGAGCTGGGTTAGCCAGTTTAGTAGATGTTTTTCTGTATGAATGTGTGTAGACGTCTCTGCATCCGTGTCTAATTTTCACCGCTGGCCTGGAGAGAGTTGGGCTGGGTGCGCACAAAGTGTCCCTTTGTTCCTCAGTGTCTTTTGGGATTTTCGTGTAAAGTAGTATTTCGTCAAGATGGAAAAATAAGAACATTCTAGACTAGATCAACGTTTGCAGGTTTTTAGTTGAACTCTTATTATTCATCATTGCAACACATTACTTTTCATGGCAGCTGCTTCCTTACCTTGTGACTTATTAGTGGGGTTTGCTGAGGCAAGCATCATAATTATTATTGCTCTAGGGTTGAGGATTTAAAAAGTATGAAACTTCATATGTAAAAGTAAAATCTAGCATATATTGTGTTCGTGACTACTGTTGTGCTAACTGCTCTCTTTCGTGTTTGTTTGAGGGCTCTCTGAGCGTCAATTTACTGTGTATTTTTACAAGCGTTGAGCATTGTAGCCAATCACCATCATATATGTTGAACGCAATGGCCAATCAGAGGAGTAAGGCTACGTCTACATTAATCCGGAAACATTTGAAAACAGCGTTTTCGTTTATAAATGCTCTCCGTCCACACTAGTGCTTTCAGGCGTTTTCGGACGTTTAAGTGTAGATGAGAAACTTTTGAAAAATGCCTGAAAACGCTAAATTCACCTTTACTGCGCATGCGTAAAACCCCACGGCAGATCACTGATATGATTCAGATGGAAAAATAAATACTTAAGTTATTGCGCAATTTTTCTGACAGGATCATTTTATTTTGTAAAATATCTCACCATTCACTGATGCGGTCCAGGTCGCACGCAGTCACCGTATGTTTGGTCTGAAACGCTTCTGCTCTCATGTTTTGCCTCAGGACAGTAAATTCTGGGTGAGTAAATTCAGAGTAAAAAAAAAAAAAAAAAAATTGTGAGTAAATTCTGTCATCTTTGCATGACTGTGATATGTGTGCAATGTAGACTATTTTTATTAACAGTGTGAAAGTGAATAGCACATATGGCACAATTCTGGTATAAACATGAATATCTATTGGTACAATATGCGTCACATGACTAAATTTACGTCATCGGTTTTAAATACCACCAGTTTCACAGTCCACACTACAAGGTGAAAACGGCGTTTTCAAATGTATCCACTTTGGAGTGCGTTTTCAAAAAAGCTTTGTCTTCATTAATAAAAACACCGTCTCAGTGTGGACGGAAGGACAAAACGGAGAGAAAAATATACGTTTTAAAACGAAAACGTATTAGTGTGGACATGGCCTCAGTTAGTCAAAATCCGCTTAAGGCGAGACACTACAGGTGAATAGGGTACAATTTAAAAATAATAGATATCACCATGAAACTTCCTCAGTTGATTACTTACACAAGTTCATAAAAAAAATGTATTACAAGTTTTTGAAATTTGTATGTTTAATTATGCAAATTAGGTATTATCTCATTAAATATGCACACTTTTGCATATATTTTCGGTAGATAGATCTGAACATATGATAAAGCCAGGTGCAATATTCTTTTTTCATTTTGTTTACACACAAGATGAAAAAAGATGTTCAGAGGGATTTCAGAATATATGCTTTCATTACCTAGGAAATCAAAATATACTGTCCATAGCCTTAAAAAATCGATTTTCGCCATATTTTTGGGATTAAAATGTCCCATAAATCAAGCCAGGAATGATTTATTAACAAATCCCTCAGAACATATCTTCAGAATACTGCTAAGTGTATAACTGGAAAGTTTGGTGTACATTGGTGCTACATAGGCTGAGATGTTTCTACTGGAGGATTACAAAAAAACCATTTTGAGAAAAAGGCATTTAAAGATTTGTAATGTAAAAAATCATACTTTTTTAGTAGAAACAACTATTTACTGACACAATATCTTATCAAATAATTAGCAACAACAATACAAACCACCTAAATCACATCAAAACTTATAAACATAGCATGTATGGCCTTCAACTGAGCAGAAAAACAGTCAAAAACACACATCTAAGTGTCAGAGCGCGTCACGTGATGCATCTGAACCAATCATGCGTTCAGAAATTGACATCAGCCAATGAGATTTCGCTTTTAGGGTTAAATGCCCATTTTACTTTCACGATTGGTTGCTGATTAAAAGGAAATGACCATATTTGGATCCGACAGCATTGTACAGAAGAGAGAGAGCTTTCCAGACATGTGCGTGATTAAAGGAAGAACACAGAGATCGCGGAGCAGCGCGTTGATTAAGAACGCCAACTTTTGTTGCATTTCGGAGAAATCTGCAGACGCAAATAGACAAAGTGTAGTAAAATAAAGACCTAAATATGTATTTTGGACTTTTTTTCACCACAAGCCTGAAAGAAGACATGTTATTGTAGACAAATAGCCAAAATCTCAAAATTGACCAGTGAAAAAAAAACTATGTTTTTGCCTGCCATGTCTCGCCTTGAAGGATTAGTTCACTTTCAAATAATTTTTTCCCTGATAATTTACTCACCTACATGTCATCCAAGATGTCCATGTCTTTCTTTCTTCAGTCGAAAATAAATTATGGCAACCAACGGTTTTAAGGTTCAAATGTCAGTCTCAATGCAGCTTCAAACGCTCGAAACGATCCCAGCTGAGAAATTAAGGGTCTTATCTAGCGAAATGATCAGCCATAAAAAAAAAAATGTGTAGAGACTTTGAAGCTGCATTGAACAGCTGAATGGTTGGTTGCCATCGAAGACCATTATGGAGAAAAATCCTGGAATGTTTTCCTCAAAAACCTTAAATTTCTTTTCGACTGAAGAAAGAAAGACATGGACATCTTGGATGACATGTAGGCGAGTAAAATATCAGGAAATTTTTATTTGAAAGTGAACACAAGCCACAAACTTGTGAATCCTTCAACGAAGGTTAAACACTATGTAAATAAGAGATTTATATAGATTTATATTCAAACATAAAATTTACGTCCAATCATTGAATTCGGTCTGAACGCAATGATACGTTGTCCTACCTGCCTGTCAACATATGTATTTCAATACCTCCACGCACCTGCTCACACAGACATCACACGTCATCAGTGCGTTTAATGCTATGCAGAATTAGACAGACGTCAGTCACCGAGCAGCGCAAACGAAACAGCAGCCGCATTATACAGTTCCTCCTGAACCAAAACCAGCTGATGCTCCGTTCACCATAACTACTGTAATTTGGAAGAGAGATGGAAAACCGTGACGTTATACTCTGAGCGGTTTGTGACTCGAATGCATCATTACAGCACTATTATCAACGCTGGAATGAAACTGCAGCAGTCAGGTGGTACAGATCCGAGCTCTTTAAGTGTTTATGTTCATTATTATTGCAATGTTATGTGCTTTGAGACATGAGCTAATTCAGCGCCATCTCTCGTGAAGCTTTGCAGACTCTGCTGTGTGCGTTCATGTGTTTGGTGACGCTCTGAAGGGAGTGCGGGATCTCATGCTTTCAAAGCTAGCTCGCTATATATCTAACCACTCTGAAAATTGCCAACCCTTCGATAAAACGATAACGATAGTTATCGCGATATAACTTTTCTCGATAAAACGATATCAAGAGTTCGATAAATGTTCGATAATGTTTATGCGGCAAAAACGGAACGAAACTCATTTGAACCGTTCAGCTCAAAGTCCAAACGGCAGCGCAGCGCGAGCTCACTAGAGCAGATGTGATCGGTCTCGGTCACGAGATCCAGTGAGAAGCGCTTGAATTCAGCGAAGAACACAAATGTCTCAGTGATTTAAACCAGTTTAAAGGCAGATGAAACCGCGCTGACGAACAGGAGAAACACTGTGAGCAACGATACAGTCAGAAGCTTTTCCGTCGACACATTCCCATCGTTTACCACGGATTTACTGTAACGTTAGCCTAGTAATATTAACTGCACTATGAAATGTGGGATATGCATATTCAATTGTATTATAATATTAATGTAGACAATGTATTAAAGGACTAATGTAATATAATTACATTATTTTAAAAAGTATTTAGGCTACTGTTTTTCATACAAATACCATAGAAACTATAAAGTAACATTTTGCCATGATAGTGAGGTGCTGTAGGCTATGCCCGGTTTTATGCTGGATGACCAATGGTTAATTTTAATAAAACTCTTTAGCACATGCAGAAACTAAGAATTATTTTTTTCTATTAAGATATTTATTTTGTTAAGGAAAAGGACAAAATGTTTGAATGTTCTAACTCAGATTTGGCAAATATTCACCTGTTTGGCAAGTGTTTGTCATGATATGTTCTGACAATAAAGAGTAGTTTAAAAACACAATTAACGCTCTGGTTTCTACAACTTTCACTTAGGAGCAAAAACGTTGAGGCAAGTTAAAACTGCCTTTAAACTTAAAAAAGAAATAAAGAGTTGACATTTATTGTGATAGTTATCGATATCGACTGATACAAAAAAATTATCGTGATATTTTTTTTTGCCCATATCGCCCAGCTCTACTTTTAAGCCATCTTTTTAAAATTGTAATGCGAGTTTTCATGAGTGCAGAATTCAGAGAGGTTGTGCTTTAGAGATTGACAGCCTTATAAATGGAGGGTTATTTTCTTGCTTTCTGCTTATTACAGTTTATACAGTTTATGCATAAAATTGTTTTTCATTCTGCTAAGTGCACTGCAACGTTTCTGGATTGACAACCGTAATGCGATGAATGACAGGATAACCAATGGATGAGACAAAATGGGACATTTTTTTTAAGGACTTAATTCAACATTTTTTGCTCTGTTACCAGAATTGGTAATTTTACTGATATTTGTATAGAGTTTGACTACTGAAATGTTGGTATCGCAACTCTAATATGAATTACTAATAGAACGGCAAGCACAGAGACGGTGACAGTCACATCTCTCTCAAGCATCACGGTGAAACCAGACATCGCTAATAAGAACACAATTCACACTTTTAGTCACACTGAATTGGATGAAATGGGTGTTTGTTTATGCAGGTTGCTTGATGCGTTTGTGAAAATTGAAGGGATTATGTATATGGGAACTTTTTATCCCAGTAATGACATAATTTCTGGGGCAGTGTGGTGATTATGACGAGGTTTATTAATTGTAGACAGTAATCTTCTCTTATGCTTACCATTATGTTATGGTTCCTGTAGATTAATTAAATGGTTCTGTTTGTTCATTACCAATTGTGCTGATAATAATTATTTATTATTACAAAATAAAATCTTAAACAAAACCAGAAATATTACTATTACACTGTACAAAAAATATATAATATTTAAGAAAAGAATAATAATAATAAATGAACAGTACTGAAAAATAACAGTAATATTTAGTAATAACAGTACGCGTAAATATCTTAATTCCTTAATTTTCAAGCATTAAACCATCAAGCTTTTATGCATGTTATAAGAAACCCAAACTCAGAGCAGACGCATTTTTTTTTTTCACTTGTTTTATCATCTGTAAAATTGTACGTTGATTGCTTTGTATTATCACACCTCTCTTCAACAAGAATTATGATCTCAGGTATCATTCATGCACACAAGGTCTTAATACTGAGGCGATTGTTTAAATCTTTAATCCTAAGTGTGAGCAAACACCATTAATCATTACATTTCCAGTCAGAAAGTATCTGAATGGCTTCTCTGACCTCTGGATCATCTCCTGGATGTGTCTGTGACCCCTCGTGTCCTTTCCTAATGTTTGGGTTTCTTAAATCTCACCTCTTGTCGAGCCAGACAGTGGCGTTTCCAGTGCCGAGATCTCTTCCCTCCTCCCAAGGAAATGTTGATGTTGTGTCTTGCATGGGGTTTTTCCAGTCTCAAAGGGCTATTTCGGTCGGACAAACCGTGAGGTGTGGGTGGGATCGCTGGAGAGTAGCACCCACGCGCACGGCCTGGGGAGGTGAGGGAAAAACTTCAGGACATGAACCAACATGGGTGAGACATTACAGAATGTGCAAAAATAGACACGTTTCCATTCCACCTCAAGGTGCCCTCAGGGCGGAAATTACCGGATAGATTCTCCAAGGACAGCGCCAGATGAAACAATACAGCAGAGAATGAGAGGATAATAGAAACTCAACTTGTTGTCATAAAGCTCTATGCTAAAATGCTGATTTTAATATGTAACTTCAACACGCTTTGTCTTGTTGCAATGTCGGTGAAAGGCCTGTATGTAAATAAAAAATTGTTTAGGCTACACGTTCTCATATGTTACCTGGACCAAGAAATTCACGTTTATTTGACAGCTCCAGGGCTTTCGTGAAAACTACAGATTGTACTTCCTCATTTTTGTGTTCCCGAGTAATGAGTAATGGTGCGTTCAAGTCCTCCTGGAAAGTGCGTACGCACGATGTGGGAAGTCGTGTTTACGACGGCCGGTGCATTCAAGTCACTTTTCGTCGTAAGATGGCGGAGTACTTTCTCTTAATTAATTACACAAAAATACAGCGAGGTTCTTAAACTCTAGTTCTAGAAAATGAAGAACAAAGATTTGCATACGGTGTGCTTTGGTTTTTAATGTTTTTAGTTAATTTGCGAAGCTACTGCAAACTTTATCGTTACATATTACATTGTTATTTTATAATGCTATCATATTCTGTGCAGGCAATTAGCTTACTGCGCTGTAAATAGAAAAGACTGACAAGCTAAATACCTTATTGTGGTATTTCGCCATGTTTCTCAGTGACACGCCCACAACTCGTAAAGATCGGGGCTTAGAGAAAATCCCGAGCTTCCCACTCGTATTTACGACATCAGCATTTAGTGCGTTCAACTCGTAAATACAATCTATACGAGATGACTTGAACGCACCATGGTTCCTATTAACACGAGTTATTGTAACAAGTTTATCACTGAAATTTATATTGAAACAAAGCCCATTTTGCAAGCAGTGAAGTAGGCTACCCTTTTAACTATCTAATGCAGTCCATTTTTTAAAGTCCCCCTGTGGTGAAAATCAAGTTTTTAATTATGTTTATATGTCATGTGGTGTTTTTAATTTGCTAAGTCAACACCATTGAGTACTTTCTCTTTAAAACTGCAGTGAACCAAAGACAAAAACACGGTTAGAAATCGCTGGTGTTTCTGACGTCACCAACTACCTTGTTAGCATAATCATGTTAGCATTTCATTAACAGCGAGCAAGGAAGTGTTATCACGGTATTTTTGTTGTTGTTGTGAAAAATCAGGTAGATTTTAGAGCAATATAGCGGGTGTATGATGTAGCCTATATTACGATGATATGATTAACTAGGCTATGCTTTCTCCACTGACATTTCTGAGTTGTTCAAAGCGTTTCTGATGATTGTTAGAAGGCAGAATATGGCGAACGGGAACATAGTTCGTGTAACATTAGCATTATTAGCTGTTTGATAACATAGTAAAGCAAAGCCTACTCATATTAATTACCGTTATGTGTCAGACATTGTAAAGAGCGATACCATTGTTGAGCGTTACCTCAGTAAAGTTGCCCGAGTGAATGTGCCGTTGTGAGTGGGGGCGGGGCTAATTAGCATATTTATGAATCTGCGCATACCAAATGAGGCAAGGCTGAAGAGTTACATTCAAGCTATTTTAAGGCATGAAGTTTTTTTTACAGGAAAAAAAACGTTTAAAAATGTCATTTTGGTGATCAAAGATGAGTTTTAAGAGATAAAATGATTGACTACAGGGGGACTTTAAAGATTATGCATTGTTCAATTACATATAGCTACTATTGACATTGACAAGCTGGCTGAAAATATGCAAACTTTTCCTTTAAATGTCCTTTAAGTTACATGTAGGAAAATGTGTATTTTATTTTTGAATAATGACTTAATCAACTTTAAGTTCTTTAAGTTACCTTTTAATTACATTTTAAAAACATTTATCTAATATTTAAATTAATAGGCCACTAGACTAATTAAAACTGTGCCTTTTAGAGAGTTGATGAAACCAAAATGTGTTCATTTGAGTTATGTGGTGTTTTTAACAACTCAATTTAAGTGGTAATTAAGTGGAAATTATGTTTTCAACAAAAGAACATAACATGTACGTATAGCTAAACAAAAGTCAGTGTAACTTTTTAATTGAGTTTGACCAGCAGCACCTTCTTTAGAGGTGTTTACACGCAGGATTATGGTTTTATCCCTGCGTGTGACGATCATTATTTATATGTCATGATTTATCAGTGCAATTTACCAGCTATTTCTCTTGCACGCGACACCCAGACTGTGGAATGCTACACTTCGAGTGTGTGTGTGATAGTGGGTGGTTTTCTGTTTTGCACCACTGGACAGCACTGTCTGTACTGTATATGCCTGAGCTTCACAGCCAAGAAAAACGCCTGCATATCCACAATAACACACGCATTTAAGCGCACAATTTACACAGTAACACTGAACTAAAAGGAATTGAGAATAATGAGACTGTTGTCTTCTGCTTATGTCTGAATTAAATGCATGGCATGTCTGTTATTTTTCTGTTTATTACTTTAAGGCTGCACTGTATTGTATAAAACACTATATGAATAAATGTGACTTGACCAGGGTCAAGATTGACCAATATTTTATTTTATTGTATAGCATTTACATATTTTATTTCATTATTTACAGCACGTTTTCTGTTTAAGTTTATTATAGCCTATTTGATTTCATTGAACCACAGATTTTTCTGATTGAGAATTTATTTAAATGAGCTAATATAGATTCAATATTTAATAGCATTTGACATTTATGGACAACATACAATGTGTTTTTATATGGCTATGGAATAAAAGCCCACACATGTTTAAATGTTTTAAATCCAGTGTGTGTGAGTATGTTTATTTGTGCCTGAGACGTGTGCGTGTGTGTGCGCGTGTGTGTGTGGTGGAGTAACGAGGTCACCATTCTACTGACTCAGGAATAAAATGACACCCTATTACTGACAAGACAATGACGCTTCATCCTTTAATCTCTCTCTCTCTCACACACACACACACACACACACACACACACACACACACACACACACACACACACACACACACACACACACACACACTTCCTGACATATATGAAGACTCAGCACAGTGTTTGATTGGCATTCAGTCCCTCATCAGACTGTGCCTGTGAAGTCTTCAAACCAGCATCCTCAGATCATGATGTTGATGTTGATCATGAAGTTTCCATTTGAATATTTCCATTTCACTCAGTCTTTATATCTGATGTTCATCTGCAATGCTGCACTATATTGATATTTCTCACAGTATTTAGATATTTTTTCTTCAGCAGTAGATTTAGGCCGAACTGCTTAAATAAGTCAGTTCAAACATTATCTTGTGGATTTCACAATCAGGTGTACTATCTATTTTTGGTTTTGTAAACTTTATTTTGAGATAAACATTTGAAAATCTTCCACTGACTTGCTTTATTAGAACATTCAGTATTATATAATGTAAAAGCTGCTCAAACGGTTCAACATGGGGGAAGCAACAGCAAGGTCAGTTAGATTCCCAGTGAATGCATTAACTAATAAAAGATAAATATTGAAAATATTTGATATTGCCTTTCAAAATCAAATTGTCTTCAGACCAGGGTCAGAAGATTCTGGCATTTTTTTAATCATTAATTTTATCTTTGTTTTGTTTAGATTTATTTTGTTTAGATTTATTTTATTGGAATGTGCCATTCAAAATCTAATTGGATCAAACATTGGTCAAGATAGCCTATTTAATTTCATTCATTTTTTTATTTATAAAAAAAAAGTATTAACTTTATTAGAATGTGCTTCAGCAGGGTCAGATATTGACCAAGAAACTGGTGCCTTTTATTTCATTTGATTTCATTTACTTAAATATTTGTATTATTATTTTTGTTCTGGGAAAAAAATATCGTCTTTATTAGAATGTGCCATTCAAAATCTAATTGTCTTCAGACCAGGGTCAGACACTGACCAAGATACTGGTTTATTTGATTTAATTAATTAATTTAGTTTGAAAACCAATCACTGATCTCATTAGAATGTGCCATTCAAAATCAATTGGTTATTTTTCAAATCGAAAATGTACATCATAAATGCATGTTAATTGGTCATCTCTTTCTGATTCAGAATTTTATTTACACAGAACCAAAGCCTAAAACTTACGCTTATACCTAAAACATGTTCCAAACGTTGATTTTTCCTTTCCTCAGAATCTGAGCAATTTTAATGCCATTGCATGTTGTAGCGCATTTGGTTGGCAATGGCATTGTTTTCATTAGTGTATTACTGTAAACTTGCATCATGTGATCCGCTGTCACGTCCTCGCGCGTTGGCCGCGTCTCCACCAAGGACAGCTCAGTTTGACACAAGAGGTGCGACCGAGCCATGATCGACCAAGTTACATGTCACACTCAAGCAGCCCGAGTCGAGTCGCTAGTGATCTGATGAGAAAGAGACAAAGTCAAGACAAAGTCAAGACAAAGTCATGGTTTCTGGGGTTGGGTTGAAACGAGCGCGCACTGTACCTACGTCCCGTTTACAACCGATGCTCATTATGAGGGTTTGCAGAAACAATCACAGTGAGACGATGTACTGTATGTTGCATTTAATGGTTCAGCGATTAAATGCTTAATTATCTCTGATGGAGGAAAATAAACATCATGCTTTGTTCTTTTTAGCTCAAGCCACACCTGCAGATTGCTAAGTAATGGAGATTAATTGCAAAAAAATATTTAATAATTACAAACAAAATATGGCGAAACAAAAATAAAATGGTGTTTTTAAGTTATTATTGGTGGTTTAAGTTGTATAAATAATGAGTAGCTATTACTCACTAACACGGCAAGCAGACTATATCATCCAAACTCTGCAGGTTCAAGTCTGGACTTCTGTATGTACGGATCCTTTCCCCCTCTTTTACCCTATTCATCTCTAATATACATGTCTTAAAATAAGAAAGGATAAAGGATATGATCTTAAAGACAAATTGAACTATTTTTCAACTCATTGAAAGTGTGAATCATCTGTGACGCACTCAATGTAAGGACAGGTGTCAATAAGTTCAAAAAAGCATTTTTTTTTCTTCAATGGTGCATCATTTATGAATGTAAAGATTATTTGATCTTTCCCAGATTCAGTGTAACCTCTTGATGAAACCTCAAGGAAAACGTCTATTTGTATTGAGTCTATTTGTGTTGTAAAATAATAAATATTAATAATAATTTAAAAACTGAAAGACTGTACAGCGTTGTCCAAAATACCACAGTGATTTTTCAAATATAATTTGAACATGGAAAGAGCTTTAGGTTTTAAAAAAAGTACAAAAAAACCCATTTGTTCATTGGACAAATTGAACTATTTTTCAACTCATTGAAAGTGTGAATCAGTCTGCTGGTAATTTAGTGTTATTTTCACAATAAAATAATTTCAAATTACTGCTGTCAAACACAAACACACTATATACATAGACATAGATTCATAGTGTCATTTTATAGTAGAGTATACCCATATACATTTTTTTCAGTTGAGAAAAAGTCAATCGATTAGTCCCCTGCATATAACATTTTAGGAAAAATCACATTCACACAGTATCCACAGCATATGATATGATGGACTAAAGGATGAAACGTTGCTGTTAGTATATGATTTTAAGATAACTACATTTTCTAAAGCATAAAAACACAGCACGAATATTCCCTCTCTTTCCACTTGTCTAATTGGCGAATCGTCACAGGATATTTTGCAACTTAAAAACACGTGCGTATAAAAGTAATGTATTGGGCAGGAAACAGTGGGTGTTTGGGCGAGCCGGACAGGTTCAGCCTTCATACCTGCGTAGGTGTGATCGTTTTAATTCCTGCCACTGCAGTTTAACTGGTTCAGTTTGAAAAACCAGGAGTGTGTTATGAAAATAACTTATTTTCGTGGAATTCCAAACATTTATTAAAACAGAGATTGCACAAAACAATCCGTCTTTCCTGGGATTTGCTCGCATCTGAAGAACATCACAAAGTCTTAAACTTCCAGTGCTGAACGGAAATACGACGAATATAATTTGTGTGCTCCCATTTGCCCCAATAGCAAAATAAAAAAAAAGACAATGGTGTTTCTATGTCTTTTTCTATGACAAATCAAGTGATGGATTACGTTGGTGTCAGAGTTATGTTCTGTTTTGGTTCTGTCTTCCTCAGTTTGACCCAGTTTCTCAGCTTGTTTTGATTATTATTCTGGTCACCTGTTGTCTCATTAATTATCTCATTAGTTCCTGTGTATTTATACTCCCTGTTCTGTTCAGTTCTTTGTCCTGTCTATGTCAATGTCGAGGTGTGGTAATCTGTTTTTCCCCTGCCTGTTCCGTGAGTTTGATTGAAGACATTTTGTATTATATCCTCCTACTTTGTGCGCCTAACTCTGAGCAACCACCCACGACAGTTGGAGAGAAAAATGTCAAATTTGCCACACTTCCTCAGTCGTATTAAACACTCTTACGCAGCAGCATTAACCAGTTCTCTGTCATTTAAAGTTGGTATGAAAAAGAAGTTGCGAAAATCTTTTCTTCCCTATCATGACATATATCCGACGGCTGTGGGGCGGGGCTTGATTTTGTCCAATAGGAATTGATTGGATGGTTGTGGTTTGCTATTGGTGGATCTCATGTGAGTGACAGGTGGCCCCGCCCTCACGCCAGTAAACACATCATCAGAGAAAAGAAGATAGGTAGTGTCCATTTTGATTTCATGGTGACTTTAATGCCAAGGTAAAACACAAAGTATAATAAATGTACAATAATATAAATAAAAAAAACGATAATTTGATAGCCAACGGAATATTATGTAAATTTCATCTTTACTGCTAAATCCTAGACTGATCTTTTCTAAAATAGCAAATTCTACAACTGCTTTTCGTGTTAATAAGGACTGTTCTTTCGGATGCCAAGGTGGGATGTGGTGTCCTCCTCGGGCCTTTTTTAGTCGAGGTCATGTGACCGTGCTCCGGGGACGCCCGAGGATGATGTCAGTTCACATCACCGCACCTCTCTGGACACACGGGACGGGGGACGCTGACCCTGCGGTTCCCCAGCTGCAGTGAGGGGCCTCTGGGGCTCGGAGCGGCCCGTGTCCCCCTCTGGAAGCCCCGGGCTGATGACGAGGAAACATCTTGCAGTGTTTCTTTGAATGTTGATTCTTCTTCTGCGGTGTTCAGTGGTGGAAAGAGTGCTGCGTGCTGACATTGTCACACTGCAATACCAGGAAAACTTTTATATCGTGGCCGTATGTTCTGCCTCACTTGGTTCCCCACACAGCAAAACGATACTCTTTCTGAGTATTTTGTCTTATTTTTTTGTTAAAATATCTCCAAATCCTTGAAATAAGATTACTTGAGAAGCAACAATTCATTAGATATTAAAAATTGTGTATTTGGTGTATTAGGCCTATTGATTTTTCAGGTATTTTAATGGAAAATGTACTGGCAGAAAATTACCAGTACCTTTTTTTTTTTCTTTTTCCTTTTTTTTTTTTTTACAATCTATGAAAACAAGTCTTAATATCTTAGTGTTGCTTTTTAAACAAATTTCTATTGTTTTAATGATTTTCAGATGTTTTTTACCCGGACACAGATATGTGACCCTGGATCACAAAACCAGTCACATGGGTCAATTGTTTGATTTATACATAATATGAAAGCTGAATAAATAAGCTTTCCATTGATGCATGGTGTGTTAGTATAGGACAATATTTGACCGATATACAACTATTTGAAAATCAGGAATCAGAAGATGCAAAGAAAAAGGGAAACAATGAGAAAATCGCCTTTAAAGTTGTGCATTTATGTTCGCGATTGTGCTGCATTCACTCACAAAAATAAATATTTCATATATGTATGGTAGGAAATCTACAAAATATCTTCATGGAACATGATCTTTACTTAATATCCTAATGATTTTTGGCATAAAAGAAAAATCTATAATTTTGACCCATACAATGTATTGTTAGCTATTGCCACAAATATATAACCGTGCGACTTGTGACTGGTTTTGTGGTCCAGGGTCACATATTTGGTAGAAAGTAAGCAAATATATTAAAATTACAAATGCACAAAATTCAGCATAACATTAATGCAATATTAATAATATTCTAAATTGCAAAAAGGTAAGAATACAATAAATAATTACTGTGTTGAGACATTTTTATGAAGAAAATAAAACAATCAGCATAACACACATTAAATAATGTTGTTGTACAGATCTGCCACTGTTCAGACCTTGCCTGTCACAGGTTTGCTTCTTCCACAGATAGTTTGGTCCAGACAGCAGCAGCCGAATGAATCAAGGAAAACACTCAAAACTGATTGTATGATTTAAAGACTTGCTCACACACGTCACAACTGAATGCCATTACCTCAGTCTCATCTGCACTGCTGAAGCACAATCCAGTTTCAGCCAGCTGAAGTTACAAAACTTATTGACACATGATATTTCTGCAGAAAAAAATCCAGCTTTATCAAGCAAGGTCCGCGTGTGATTCATCACGGCTCTCTGGCTCACATGCAACAAAACACGTTTATTTAGTCCTGCCAATCAAACACAACACTATATAATCATCAGCCCCATGAATGGGTTTTGTGGCTTTTAATCCATGTCTATTAGCTTTGAGCTCATCTATAGCCTAGAGTACCCATAAAAGTTGGCAAAACAATATTTTAACGGACACTTCAGCCTTTCTCTTATAGAAAAAACAACCACAAATATTGATGACTAATCCTGCTGTCAAGGTTATGTCTAGTCTATGTCTGTTTAGTTTCATCGTGTTTTGTTTTTGTTTAACTTTCTCCGGTTTTGCCTGTGTTCCTTAGGCCTTGTTCACACTAATACATTTTTGTATGAAAATGCATGTTTTTCTTTCCGTTTTTTGGCCTTCTGTCCACACTGAGACAGTGTTATTAGCAACGAAAACGAAGCTTTTTGAAAATGCTCTCCAAAGTGGAAAAATTTGAAAACGGCGTGTAAATTTTTTTTTTTTTACTGTTGATATCAAAAATTTTATTGTTGATATCAAGAATTAATATCCTGGAAATGAATAAAAGCTAAACCGGCTTGCCATAGTGTGGACTGTGAAAACTGAGGTATTTGAAAACAATGACGCAAGTTTAGTAATGTGACGCATATTGAACCCATAGGTATTCATGTTTATACCGGTATTGTGACTGTTAGCCTATGTGCTATTCACTTTACAGCCACACATGTGACACCTGCACTCAGGGACGAATATTCATTATGTCAAATACAATGCTTTCTACATTTAATGTTTACACTTTCATCAAAAGTGACTTGCGTTTTTAATCAGCTCACGCAAACCCATGACCTTGGTACTGCTAGCACTGTTTGAGCCACAATATGTTTGACTAACAACAACAACAACTGGAAAATCCTGGTTAATGGCTGTGATGTAAACTAAAGCCTATAGAGTGTTATAGGGATGATGTCTTTTTGAAGGATAAAACCTAGAAACAAGCATTTTAGCACTTCCGGTTCCATCGTCCTGAAGTCACTGGGTTTTTATATACGAAAAAAAAAAAAAAAAAAAAAAAGACAGTGATGCCATCGATTTGGCTTTTTATCCTTTATTTGTATAGCCTGATTATACAACATAGTAAGTTTTTTGGTTGAGGAGTCATTTGTTTGAGTCAAAACTGTAAGAAATACAAAAAGAAAACCAAAATCACTGCATGGATAAAAAGATGAGCTGCCCGATTTGAGATATAATAAGTTTAAAACAGTTAAAAAACACCTAAAAAATGTTAACTCGTCTACCTCCTTTATTTATTCGTTATGTGCCTTATTTTTGTTTTCTATTAGAAAAAAGTAATTTTGGCAGATGACTTAGCAGATGTGTAAACTACTGTATCATCAGCATAAAGCTGACATTCAACATCTGGGCAACAACACAGCAATTCATTTATAAACATTAAAACAACGGACCTAATACCGAGCCTTGAGGTAAGCCCATTTCAAGATATTATATATCTTAAACCCAGCTCAAGATATCAATTAAATTAAAAACAAATTTTAAGCTTTTACCTGTCTTGAAAAAGGAGGTTTCTAACATGGGGCTAAATGGGACTACAGATGTTGTCAGGAACGGTGAATGTCGAACTACTCACAAGTCCGCTTTCACAGTTCAAAAGAGGAAGTTATGTTTACTTGTGAAGATTATGATGATGAATAAAACATCTAAAAATCATAAGCTTTTGTTGGTCACAGAGCTTATTTTCTGCAATAATCCAAAAGCCAAAGGAAAATCCTTTTCAAAGGAAACCGGGGTGATGTGAACTTCCAGGTTGGCCTACATTCTCTAATTAATGTGATCTCTAATTAATCTGTTTTGTCATCCTCAGATATAGTGAAACAATAATGTTTTAGCAAGCTGGTCGTACACACACTGTCGACACTGGGATGATGAAGATGAGTGGTTAATGTGCTTTAGTGTTTGCGCGTGTGCTACAGCTGCCCGGAGGGGACATCATTGGGTGAAAGTGTTACACGGGTGGAGATACGAACATCTTGTGCGCGCGCACACACACACACACACACACACACACACGTGTACACACACATATGAATCAATGTAGGGAGGAGGGGTTCTTTTCCAATTTATTGCTCTCGCCAATCTAGTTTCAGTGCTCTTATGACCTCATGTCTAGGAAAGGGTTGTTTTCTGCTGTCTGCTTCCCTCTCTCTCTCTCTCTCTCTCTCTCTCTCTCTCTCTCTCTCGCACACACACACACACACACATACACACACACACAGATCTAATCTTACGGTCATTGTGTCATGTACGGTAAGACGTGGGCACGTTGGCACACTTCCAGGCTGCTTGTTTTATAATTATGCACACCACCAGTCAAACATTTCGACACATTTTTTTTAAAAAAATTTTTACATTTTAGTGGATACAAATAGTAGATTTCAGAGATAATTAGTGGTCAAAAATGAGAACACAAATGAAATTTGTTCTTCTAAATTCTTCTTTGCTAAAAAAAAAATGATATTAGAGAAATTTACTTTTATTTATACTCATATATGTACTCATATCTACACTACCATTCAAAAGTCTGGGGTCAGTAGGTTTTTTTGTGTGTGTTTTTGAACAAATGTATTTTCTGCTCACCAAGGCTGCATTTATTTGACCGGAAACACAGGAAAATTGTCAAATATTATTACAATTTAAAATAACAGTCTTCTATGTAAATATATTGTAAAATGTTATTTATTCCTGTGATCAAAGCTGAATTTTCAGCATCATTACTCCAGTCTCAGTGTCACATGATCCTTCAGAAATCACTCTAATATTATGATTTTGACGCTCAAAAAACATTTATCAATATAATCAATGATGAAAACAGTTGCGCTGCTTCATATTTTTGATGAATATAAAGTTAAAAAGAACAGAATGTATTAATCTTTTGTAACACTTTTGATCAATTTATTGTATCCTTGCTAAATAAAAGTATTAATTTCTTGCGAAAACACCCCCAAAAAACGTATATACTGACCGCAAACAGCATTTTAAACAATTGTAAGACTAAAAAACAAATCAGTCAATGGTGTCCAAATTTTGACTGATTTATGTCATATATGTTTATGACTGTGCACATCGATGTGAACGTACGCCTACTCCTTCTGTTTTCTGTTTTGAGTGTTGACAGTAAGCTGTCAGTAAACAGTAGGGGATAAACAGAAAGTAATTTGTTCGATAATGAAACCTTTTGAGCGTCATTAGGAATTACATAGCAGACAGTGTAAAAGTGTGAGTATGAGTAATAAACAACAAAACGCAGAAAACACAACAGAGCCATTATAATGCTAGACTTTCCTAAATACCTGCCAGCACTGAGACTTGTCAGATGATGAAGTCTATTAAATCAAAACTGAGACTGTTAACTATCATCTTTGACTTGTTGCACACATTAAAAGGTTTGCTTTTTTGGCTCAATAAGGGTTGTGGTGTTGTCTTAGAAAACAGCAGTTCACACTCGTTTATAGTATTGCATTATTGCTATGGTGTTGCTCAATCATCTTTTTCAACATTCACTAACCAAACAACTTGAGATTCCGGGATTCTCAGTCAGTTTTCCGTACTTGTTGTCAGGGAAACAGAAACACGGTGGAGAGGTCAAAGGTCAGGCATGCTGAGGGAGTGAACGACACTCCACATCGAAAACCACAGTGGCCCTTACTGATAATTTTACACAATTCTGCCTCCTCCCTGTATTGTCTGTAAAAGAGACAGAGAGAGGAGAAGTGCCACTTTTATTTTCAGGAAGGAAACACATCTGTGGAACTGTAACAGAGACAGAAAAGCGGAATCTGTCAGGAACACTTAAATATAGATGCCCTTCGTTCCCAAAACACGCACATACGCCCACGTCTATGCCGCCGCATCTTCAAACCCTCAGTCTTCTAGAAATTACACTTCAACAACTACTGTGATTACATCAGGGTACAAGACCTCAGACAGCTGAATATAATGAGCTCGTTTTAAGTCATAATTCATCATCATCATCAGCGTTACAATCGTTTTCAAGTGGGTCGTGCAAAAAAAAGAAAGAAAGTGGACTGAGATACAATCAAGCACAATTAAAGTGGAGTGAAAAGTGATCTGAGTCCACTTTCAAGCCCAGCGACAGTGTGAATGCAAATAGAGAGAACTGTTGTTTTTCACTCAGTTTACTCAGTTTCAAAACTAAACCATTAACTAAACAAACCAGTCCTGAGGGGAATCACTACATTACAAATATTGATATTATCCAACATCAACAAAAATTATTATCTGTAAAACAATCTGTAAAAAGAAGAACTACTCGTCTCATTAAGCATTGTGAATGTGAATGACATATACAAATGAATGCTTTTATTCAGCAAGGATGTGTCAACTTGATCAAAAGTGACAGAAAAGACATTTATAATGTTACAAAAGATTCTATTTTTAACTAAATGCTTTTCTTTTGAGCTTTCTATTTATTAAAGAATAATGAAAAAAAATATGAAGCAGCACAACTGTTTTAAACGTTGATAATAATAATAAATTATTCTTGAACATCAAATTATCATATTAGAGTGATTTCTGAAGGATCATGTGACGCTGAAGACTGGAGTAATGATGCTGAAAATTTAGCTTTGCATAAATTACATTTCAAAGTATATTCAAATAGAAAACAGTTCTTTTAAATCATAATGTTATTTGACAATATTATTGGTCAAAAAAATGTAGCCTTGGTGAGCATAAGATACATATTTCTAACAACATTAATACATCTTTCCCACCCCAAACTTTTTGAACGGTAGGTTATCTTAAGTTTAATGTAATATACTGTATGCACATTTGAGAATATATGATTAAGCGTATGGTGGGACTGGTTTGTAAAGGTCTTGTTAACAAAGAATTTCTAAATGGAGGAAATTAATTTTTATTTTGCACTATTAATCTCACACCATCATTCATTCATTAACCAGTTTTCATCTTATGGGGATTGTATGGGCCACCAGATACGCGAGAGACTGTCCATGAGTTTTCTGACGTCAACCCGACTTTCATTTCTAACCAAAAATCATCCCCTGACTGTCGTTGTATTTTCTACTCAAGGACCTTAACAAAAAAATGTAGTGAGTAAAAAATACAATATTTGTCTTTCAAATGTAGTGAAGTTAAAATAATAGTTTCCAGAAAAAAATATACTCAAGTGAAGTATAGATATTTAAAAAGTACTCAAGTAAAGTACTTTGTCACTGTCCACCTCTGGGTTTTGGTCACTTGGTCACAGATTTCGCAGCATTATGGTCCAAATCAAAATAGTTTTTTTATTGATGTGGTCATGCCAGACCTCACAATGCCTCATAGATTTTCTTTGTTGAATCACAACATCAAAGTGAGCCGCACAACACCGTAGACAACCAGGACGCATGCCACCACAGAATTTCCCACTACTGCGTGTAAAGAGTCAGACGTCTAATGGCTTGTTGTGTCTGAGTCCATCCGGTAGACAGTTACAGTCTGTTTACTCTAGAGCACTGATAAGAGCAGTCCAGCACACAGACGGCAAAACTGAGACTGTATTTAAGAGCGTATTGATAAGAGAGAGAGAGAGACAGTGTGTGTGTGTGTGTGTGTGTGTGTGCGCGTGCGTGCGTGTGTAAGCAAATATTTGGCTGGAATGGAAGCTGTGAGTTCTCTGAAGTAATTGCTGACCGACTGACTGACTGACAGACAGGTACACAAAGAGTCAGCGTTGTTCGAGGTTGTTTGCAGACAAACAGGTGTAGTTTCGACTAGACACCTTGCAGGTTGTCTAGTCTGGCGGGGCTGGGCTGGGTGACAGTTAAACACGACAGTGGAGGGAAAGTGTAATGCTCAAGTCCACATACAAAGACACACCCACGGCCGCATCCACATACAGACACACGCACATCCAAAAACACGAAGAGACACCCATTATTCACATGTAAACACACTTAATTACACCCACCCAAACACAGGAAAACACATCGGTAATTGTGCATGTAAACAGTACAATAATAGAAATGAAGAAGTGCCAGTGTTTCTGTGTGAAAAGGAGATACGGGTATGATGTTTACTCGCACGAAAACCACTTTTAAATCACTGTGTGGAAACAATGAAGTAGTGTTTATGTATGATTATGTGAGTTGCTGCTTTATAATGGCTAGCTTGGCTAGCAACACCACACAGATTAAAGACAACGGTGGGAAAAACCCCCCTCAAGTTTCTGTAGAAACATAGGTGGGTTGAGAGACCTTCACCCGGGGTCCTCCTTCCTCGCTAATGAAACTAATGTTTTCTGAAACAGCAAAACCACACACTGGCTTATGCCACGGGTAATTATTATCATTGCTCACATGCACTGTGTAACCCATCAGGTATGTAACTGCTTGGTGTGACTGAACCAAAGTATCTCTGTGGTGAGCAAATGTAGTAATTTAGTCATTTTTCCATTCATTTTCGTCTAGGCCTCAGTAGCCTAGGCTTATTTCTATTTTTGGTTTTTATCAAGAAAAAAAAGGAAACAAGATAACATCACTCTTGTGCTGTTTTCATCGATATAACCAAGTCCCAATGATATTAATTAAAGGTATATACTGCTAGTGGTAGTAAAGGACAGATAACTTCAAGAAGTAATGATAAAAAACATTCGATAAATGGTGGGAAATATGGTGGGATTCGCTGTATGAAAAGACCTTTAAAAACGTTCAAAACTTAATTTTTGTCTTATCTCTTAGACGAAACGTGTTTATTTTCTTAATTCAAACTCTAAAAGGTCTATAGGGATAAAAGGATATGTAACTTTCGATCCAATTTGAACCAGATCAGGCATTTGATTGAAACGCAACTTCTTGGCTTAGCAGCGCACCCTTGTGGTCACTCTTAGTAAGTGCTTGTGCTTATATTCACCTCAGATGTTAAAATCGGCTAAATATATCGTGAACAGATATTTCTTAATACAGCTCTCAGTGAAATTTAATCTAATTCACAATAAGAATATTTTCATACCACAAATGTTGGTTGAGAAAAGGTAGTACTTAATCTACTCATCTCCAAAAGCTGTTTACTCATTTGAAAACACTCACTTTGACTCATTCAGTAGGCTAGTAGGCCAATGTTTATTCAGTTCTGGTTACAATAAGGTGGTTAAAATAATGTTCTAGATGCAGATATAGGCTACTGATAATGTGAAATCTTGATCTTATACCACAGATAAAGACAGTGGAGTTTTGCATTTGTTTGTTGACAAACGGGGCTGAATTGAGTAGGCCTATTATTATAGTTCTCACTAATGATTCTGTTTTTATGCAAATATTTGAATGATCACCATCACAGATGAGACTGAATGAAGTCTCTTCAAATGTCCCAGATTCAAAGAGTTCCAAGAAATGTGTCTGTAAACCTCATCACCTCATTTCCCCCCTCATGTGATAAAGCTACATGCACATACACAAACACTCAAACATGCTGTGCGCTGTGTGGTTTGTGGTCAGTTGATAAATAGCTTCAGATGAGCAGGGGAGAGTGTACACGCTTAACACGATACTGTATTGACACGGAAAACACATTCCTAAGAACACCCAGTTTTTGTTCTCGTCTTTCCGGTGAAGTTCTTAGAATTGCCAAAACCAGCCGCAAACAGGCCTGCAACTTTCACATCTCCACCTCTAATAAAGAACATTTGACCTCAAAAGCCCTTTTTCTCTGAAATGCACATTTATTCCACTAGGGCCAGGCAGCCACAGTACAACGGCGCCAGTGCTCTCCAGATACAGGTGGAGAGAGGAGAGAGAGAGTGATAGAGCCAATTCAGTGGATGTGGATTATTAGGAGGCCATGATTGGTAAGGGCCAGGGCACCGAGGTTACACCCCTACTCTTTACGAGAAGTGCCAAGAAATTTTTAAATGACCACAGAGAGTCAGGACCTCGGTTTTACGTCTCATCCGTAGGACGGTGCTCTTTGACAGTATAGTGTCCCCATCACTACACTGGGGCGACCCACATAGATCACAGGGTGAGCGCCCCCTGCTGGCCTCACTAACACCTCTTCCAGCAGCAACCTGGCTTTCTCAGGAGGTCTCCCATCCAGGTACTAACCAGGCTCAGCCCGGCTTAGCTTCAGTGGGCAACCAGTCTTGGGCTACAGGGTGATATGGCTGCTGGCTGCATAAACAACACTGACCCTCATACCATACGGCAAGTTGACATGAGGGGGTCGAGGGGGGTCTCTGCAGCGGACCATTTTATATGGTCGTTTCTGAGGTCCTTTGTATCGCACCGCTTTTCACATACACTAACCAAACTTTATACACTTATAAATCTCATCAAGCTGAACAACTTTCGCACTCTCACCAGCCCAACAGGAAGTCAGTTATGGGTTCTTTGAATTGAATTGAATTTGATATACTGCTCTTATGGGATTCGAAAAAGCAGTTTTACTTATATTCTAAATCCTAAACATCTTAAAGATGTTTTCTAAATGTCTATTTATGACCCTGGATCACAAAACCAGTCACAAGTTGCACGGGTATGGCAATAGCCAACAATACATCGTATGTGTTAAAATGATCGATTTTTCTTTTATGCCAAAAACCATTAGGATATTAAGTAAAGATCATGTTCCGAAGATATTTTGTAAATTTCCTACCGTAAATATATGAAACATTTATTTTTATGAGTGAATGCAGCACAATCGCGAACATAAATGGACAACTTTAAAGGAGATTTTCTCAATGTTTCGATTTTTTTGCACCCTCAGATTCCAGACTTTCAAATAGTTGTATCTCGGCCAAATATTGTCCTATCATAAAAAAACACACATCAATGGAAAGCTTATTTATTTGAAATCTTATTTTTTTTAAAAAAATTACCCGTGACTGGTTTTGTGGTCCAGGGTCACATGATGACATCTGCTCTTTTATATTTTTGATGACCTGGACGTGTTCTTATGAACCTACCAGTTAAAATAACCATTGTTTCTTAGTGTGAAGAACATTTGAATAATCCAAAGAACATTTCCCCCACTATAAAGAACCTTTTCTCCAATGGAAAGATGTTGAAGGTTCTTCATGGACTCGTAGGCCATGCCAGTAAATAACCCTTTTTTTTATATAAGAGTGCATGCGTTTTTACGTCTTTGTGTTGTGGTGGTTACATGTGCTCTGGTCAGCATCTCTTCTCTTCTGTTCTCTAAATCCTCCTCTGTGTTTCGCTCTCTCCAGCACAATACCAGCACCAGTTGCCCTGCTGGGTCACAGACACATAAAAAGGTTTTTAACTCTGTGCATACGGGACAATGTGCTCAGAACAGAGAACACAGTGTGGTGAGTGAAGAGACAAATCTATACTTATTGATAGGCTATACATTATAACTCAAATATTATAGCAGTCTGTGTGTGATATTTGTTTCATATTTACTGTATATACAGTGGCACCATTTACGGACACTGACCGCTTGTTCTGAATTAATGACCATGACCTTCGGTTCGCTGTTGGTGACTGCTTTCTGTTTTAGGTCACTGGCTCTACCTTGAGGCATCATCTGTGACTGCAATAGAAAAGTAGTATGGCGTCCAAACTGAGTTTAAGGGAATTCGAGTGAGTTGCATCATAGATAAAAAATGTTTATTATAATAAATTCAGACAAGAATAAAAGAGCACACGTCTCTTCTTCCAGTTCTCAGAGACCAAAGTCGGATGTCAGCAGACATCACAAGGATGAAAACTATAAAACAAATGCATGGCATAGTATGGTCAGTGTGTGTGTGTGTGTGTGTGTGTGTCTAATTAACTATATTTTGGGGACAAATATGTACCAAGAAGTGACCAAAACCAGACAAAATCTCCAAAAACGTGTGTGTGTGTGTGTGGTGTGTGTGTGTGTGTGATCTGTATCAACCAGTTGACCTTGTCATTTTCAGACCGCAGCGTTCCATCAGATATCAGAGAATGACGCGTCTCGAGATCCCAGTCTTCCTCAGTCTTTCCTGGCTCAACAGAGGATGTCTGCGGCACTCAAGAGGATCCGTCTCTGCAAGGACAAACCAAGCTAAGCAATGAACTTTGTTCCAAATTAGCAGGCATTCAGGGAATTAGCCAGACACATAGTTACTCACTCGCTCCGCCTGCTGGACACTGAATGCGTTTACATGCGCAATTATAGGCTACTGCATTCGTTCTAAAAAAGCTGACAATGCTACAATTTGAACATTTGTTATTTTTATGTATTTTGTCCTACCTGTCTTGATGTCAAAATATAAACAAATGTGTTCAAGAATGTTAATGGAAAGCCTAAGTGAATTTCAGAAACACTGAAAGAAGGCTGCACTCTCTGACCAAAACAGATAAAACACTATAAGTTTTGCCAAATAGTGTATTGTTCTCTGGTATTAATTTATCAACATAATTCACCACATTTCAGTCTTCTGCAAACATTCACGTTATGAGATTCCACACGTGTCTCGTCTTCTTGTTTTAGAAATTCATTCACAATAGTCTGTTAGCTTATTTTATTCCATGGATATTCAATTAAAGTTCCAAGAGGTCCGTTATTGTATTTTCATGTACTCTTATTTTCTGCAGCTTTTAAGCATCTATTTTGCTGCTCACAGTGTTTCTGCTATACTGTTGTTGTTAAAATAACCGTGAATGAAGCACGTTTGTCTTTAATTTAAAAAATGAAGTTATTATATAAGCCACAAACGCACCCGGATCAAATGGATTTGTAGTTTGGATAGTTCAGTTGTAATGGAATTATAACACAAACTGCTATATATGCTACCATAAAGTTTAATATTGCACTGTTTCGCACACTATGAATACAATTTAGATTGGTCCTCATGAAATGCTTAGAAATTTAAATTGACATTGTTTGTAATAAACATTGTGTGGTTTAGTACAAAATCAAAGCTGCAAACAAATGCAAGTTAATGCATGTTCAAATCTGGAGCGATTTGAAAAAGATTTAGCTGTACATCAGGTGTGGCAGATCCCATATCATTTTAAACAAGAAGTCACTTTCTTTCCCTGCTCCTGCTTGTTCCCTTGGGAAAGTTATGATTATATGATTCAGACTATACTTGTCATGCAGTGCTAACTTAAGGTAGGAAACACTTAGCACCTGAGCTCAACATCTGACTGTTTGAACTTCAGGTGAGCAAAGCCTTCAGAAGCTGTGAGAAAGAAACCTTTGTAGCCATAAACACATAAGAAAGTTATTATTGTGCATAATTGTGAAATGAATAACCTTCTCGTAACCACATTAATAACATTAGTGTTCTTGTTGTACAGGAGTAGTATAAATATATACATATATACAGTCTGTAGTATAAAAACCATTACGCCTGACAGTCCTCATAGTTGCACCAACATGTGTGTGTGTGTGTGTGTGTTGACCTTGTCATTTTCAGACCGCAGCGTTCCATGATCAGATATCAGAGAATGACGCTTCTCGAGATCCCTCTGTATATATATACACTGTAAAATCTAAGTAGTTAGACTTAAGAAAAGCATGCAAACCGAATTGCCTAAAAAAACTGAGTAAAGTGAAATAGGATTAGTGTTGTACTGACAAAAGCTTAGTAGTTCACTTACACAAGAGTAACTAAAAAAGAACAGTAGTGTGAAGAGCACTTGATCATTTACTTTACATTTACTCTTGTCTTAGTATATACCATTGTTGTGTTTTGCATGCTGAATGTTAAAGTGTGTGACTCAAGCATGGTCGATCGCAAGATATTGTCAAAAATATAGGGATTATATCAACACAATTAAAAGTTTCACAAGGTGTTTATGACCTATAGTGTTTGCAATAGAATTTTAAAAGATCCTTATACGACATGAAGGGAAGTAATAAATAGTTCTACAAGGTGGCCTAACTTCATTAATGATTTAGTCAGGAGTTACAGTATAGGTCATCACATTTTAAAAGCAACCCATTTATTACTTCCCTTCCTTTGAAATCAAATAACTGTGATTTCTTGTTGCATCGCTGCATCAGGAGAGAATAACAATATACACAAATTAAGTTTAAAGGGCCCGACCAAACACATCATGATGGTGAGTTCAAACAGAAACATTTTAAGAAAATCAACATTAGTTTATGAAGTCAGTTTATGTGATGTTCTCTTACATTTTTTCCGTTGACAATTCAACATTCACTTTGGGAAATGAGTGAATGGAAAGATAACTGCAGAAATGGAGGAAATTAGTAAACAAAAGTCTATTAAGAATTGCCACTCAAACCAATCAATTAATCTTAATCTTAAATTGGGTTTTCTCACTTTTCTGAGTAAACAATGTGAATAGTACAGTACAGATAGGCTATAGATTGTGTGTATATATAGCCTAAGCCTATTCTTTCCTTCTTCTTTTTTTCCTTTTAAAAAGAAACAATAAATATTGTCGCTTTGGTTAAAAAAACAGCATCAATTGATGCAGGTGAAAGTGTAATTTAAAGAGTGAAATAAAAACGTCATGTTAAAAAGGCTAAATGTGAAAAGCACACAAAAGCAAAGTTCCTGCGTTCCCACGGTGTGATATGAAGAGATGAGAGGAAAGGTGCACTTGTCACAGCCTCACGAAAACTCACCTGTCACTCACAGCCATTATCTGAGTACAATGGCTATATCCACTCTTATAATAAAGCAATGATGAGCAGTCATGAAAGAACCCGTTTGAGAGTATATAAATGGTCAGCTCCGGCTTCATGTCCACAACGACAGCAAGGTGACCATACGGAACCTTGAACCGCGAGATTATTCAACAAGAGAGTTTTTCTTCAGCTATCTCGATTTGAGATAAACCTTGAACCAATATTCTATCATTTTGCAAAAATGACCAATCAAATCAGCTTTTTTATCCTGTTGTCAGTGCTCACTTTGGGTGGCGCTTTCCCTCGCAGCGCCTTTCAACGGGACTTTCGCCGACACGTGGCGAAAGATGTTGAATCCTCCGGGAATGGACCAGACGAACCTGTTCGGGGATCTGTTCGAGTTGTCAAACTAAGCCCTCATCATTTTATGCGACGGGCAACCAGTAGTCACGTGCCGTCCCAAAACTCCCCGAGTCGAGGCGCGTTTCCCGCGTTCTTGTCCCTCGGACGCGCTGGCCCGTCAGCCCTGACCCGTACCAAACCCGCGGCCCTGCTGCCTCCGGTGAGCGCGAGCGGCACCGGGGCAGACGCGAGGAGGAAACAGGGTCTCGAGATGTGGCAGAAAGTCATGCACAAAAGCGAGCGAAGCAAAGAGGCCGTGGCGCTGCGCATCAACCCCAAAGACATGACCAAACAGAGCTGTGCCGCGGTGCCCTTCACACAGGTAACAATTCATTACTGTTCGGGGAAATGTTTTTGTCAACAATGTTAGACACATTTTATTTTTAAACGATCTTACATAAGTGAGCGTGAAACTTAAAGTTGCCTATTCTGTCAGTGTGACATCAAATAGGCCTATAGGCCTACGGTAGGAGAGATGGTCACACGATTTTCACTGTAAAAAAACAAATCCGTAAAATAACAGAAAAAGTATAGGCTACAGGTCTACTGGCAGCTTATTATCCGGACATGATCTAGTGACATTTCCGTTAACCCGAAAACACATCGTAATGAAGTGTTTCAAAAAGTCGAAATCAGGTAAAACACCTGTAAAAAATGAATACGGAAAAAATACGTTTAAATTAACACATTGTGTCCTATTTTTACGGATTTTTTTTAGAGTAGCCTAGCCTATTTTAAAACAAGTTATAGTCTATATCATTAATAAATTGCAGCCCTATGCTATACAACAGTAAAGTTTTATTTAAGTAAAATAAAAGTATAGTTTCAAAGAAGCGACAACATGCTGACCATTTTGAATTATATTTCTGATAAAGGAAAATTGACATCTCTAGAATTATTGGTTAACAAATGATATAGCCTATATGGACACAGATAGCCTATTGTTTACATATAGGCCTAATGAAAATTCTCTATATAGACCTATATAAATCTAAAATGCAATTTAGCTTGACAACACAATGCATTTTATGGAAGGAAATAATTATTCTTTCAGTGACACGACATTGGGTAAATAATAATGATTATGATGTCTTAATTTTCAGTGATAAAAATCATTATCATCGTCGTTATTGTTATCATGAACTTAGCTGGAACTGTCTTTAAATCAGTGGATCTCAAACTATTGGACTCGCATGGCTTTGATTTTTAGTTGTTTTAGCTCATTTTCATGCTTGGTTTGTCTTATTTTAAATCAATTTAATTCATTTTGAGGCCCAGGCCCCGGCCTCTGGTTGAAAAATGTATTTCTATATTGCCTATTACATGTTTGTTTGTGTTTACCGTTCCCAGCGCATAACGGAGGACGGCTGTGAGACGGTGACCGTTCACAATCATCTCTGCTTCGGTCAGTGCAGCTCCATGTTCGTCCCGTCTAGTGGAGATGCTCGTGCACCAGGAGCGTCGTGCACGCGCTGCGGCCCCTCTAAATCGCGCTCCGTGCGTGTGCCGATGCGCTGCGGGACAGAGGTGCGCGAGAGGCGCGTCATGGTCGTCGAGGAGTGCAAGTGCGAAACTAGCAGTGAAGAGGTCAAAGTGCAGAATACAGAAATGTATCATTTATAACTGTGTGTGTGTGTGTGTGTCTGAGGAGGACTAGGCCATATAGCCACATAAATGTGAAATATTTGTGTTGCGTCACCGTGTCTGGTTAAAGTATCCGAAATACGATTCGGGATGTGTTAAACACGAGTCCCTGTGAAGGGAAAGCTTTGTCTCTGTAAACTACCGGCTGATATTCAGCGGGATCTTTGTGTTGCTTAACTGTCTGTCTGTAATGACGATGCTGTTCATCAGTTTGATGAAGAATCCAGTACTTTTATGGTTACGTGCCATAGTTTCACCAGTAAGTGTCGCTGTTGCATGAAAATTATTTCAGAAATGCATTTTACTTTAGTTCACCCTACATAAAGAATAGTGTGAAACCAAATGGGGGTAAATTGGACCACTTATGACATTGAGATGGCTGTCAAAAGTGGCACCGTTTACTTGACTACAACCTTGTGGATGAAGGTATATTTGTTGCATTTTGTGGAGATGTATTTGTGTGGCAATATGATATATTTATAGGCTTACATTTTCAAAGAAAAAAAGATTTAGCCTACAATGCAATGAATGCAACATTGTTGCAGTTAGCCAATAAAAAGCTATGTGAACACAATAAAACAACGGAAAGAAAACCCAAATCAGCCTGCATGTTTTTTTCTTTTTAAATGTCTCTTAATGCTTTACCAGCAAAAACATTCAACTAATGTACAAAGATTGTTCTCACAAAGACATTTCTAATTTTTGAAGGATCATGTGACACTTAAAGGGATAGTTCACCAAAAAATAAATAAATCTGTCATTACTTACTCACCCTTTGTCCAAACCTGAGAGAGTTTCTTTCTTCAGTTGAGCACAAAGAAAGATATTTTAAAGAATGGTGTTAATCAAACAGTGGACGGTAGGCTAGCCATTGACTTCCATATAGGAAATAAAAATACTATGGAAGTCAGATATCTTCTTTTGTGTTCAACAGAAGACAGAAACTTATAGGTTTGGAACAGCATAAAGGTGATTAAATGATGACAACATTTTCCTTTTTGTGTGAACTATTCCTTTAAGACAGAAGTAATGGCTGCTGAAAATTTGTTGTTTTATAATAGGCTATTAGAAATTGTAATAATATTTCACAATATTACAGCTTTTACTGCGTTATTGGTCAAATACATGCAGACATGGTGAGATTCCTTTCAAAACGTTTTTTAAAAATCGTAATTATTCTATACTTCCATACATGTCCCAAATGGAAATTAATTAGGCTAATTAAAGGGTGCTATATAGCAGGCTAGGCTTAACATTTATGTGATAGGCTATAGAGAATATGAATTGATCTTCATTTAGCTTAAGTAAACAATACGTCCATAAGCAAGAAAGAACCTAATTTGCTGCATTAATTAGACTATCGTTTAACATCAAAATGCACTTTAGGTGTTGTTAGACCCTTTGTGGCCTAATCACTCTTTTCAATACTGTGGGAATCCACATCTCCCTATAGGACAGCTGCACTCCAGTCCTGAATGTGTCAGAGAAAAATAAAAGTTGTAGCCTATTCATCGATTTTCTGGCACCTGACTGAAAAAAGGTCGAGTTTACTCATCCTATAGGAAAAATCGCCCGAGGGAGAACAAGGGGGTTCCTCTTTACATCGCCTTGGCAGTCTGTCAAAACGGCATCTTCAATTTGCATTGCGCGCGAGATGCTTTTAAGTATGACGAGCCTCCTCCGCTCCACCAACTCTTGTGTGTTGTGTGTTTTTATAGTTCTTATCTGTATAGTGGTTTATTTGGTGAAAAAAAGTAAATTAATAATTTATTTTAAACCAAAGTGGTTCCTCGCGTCGCGCAACAGATGTGGAGCTTTTTATAAGCCGCGAAACACTTTAGCGGCATTGAGGGCGCCGTTGCCACGGCATGAATCGCACGAGGCGGGGGCTTTTTTTCTGATTTGGGCTCGCGCTTCACTCGTGCCAAGAACCAGAGCTATGGGAAATATAACCACCGTGAGTAAGCTCGTTAAAGGTAGACAATGACAACAACGCGAGCTGCTAAGTAGCCTATATGTGTAAGGTTGAGCAAGCAAAGAATGGCGGAATAACACGCAAGAGAAATGCGACATTAAAATTGCATTAGAGGAAACTTAAGTGGCGCGTGGTTACTAGTGCGATCGCGAGACTGCAGGAACAGCAGGATCGGTTCACTGCACCTAAGGAAATATTAAATAATATATATATTTTTAATGTTTAAACCTGATTATTTGTGTGCATATAGGCTATATTTGCGTGAACGGCAGTGAAAAAACTAGTATCTATAACTTGTCACTCAGCCCATCTTATTATGTTGGTTAAGCCTGGTTTAATTTGCAATCGCCCCACACATGCCCAGCACTGCATTTCTCCTGAGAGTGGACCAGTTGGACCTTTGCATATTGAACCTTCCTAATAATGTGGCACTGATTGAGGCCTTTGAAATGCAGGCATGGGTCTGAAGCGGGTCCATGGGTGGATGGTGGATTGGTTGGACCTGACAGCTCTAAGCATGGTGATAGGGGCCACGTTCCTGCATGCCTCGGGGTCTTTAGTGTGAAATGCCAGGGTAAACTTAGAGATGGTTCGATTGCAATGACATGGATGTGGCACGGGTGCCCGGGAGCAGCTGGGCAAGATTGGCACATGATTGCCATTGGGAGTTTGTGCCGCAGGGCATCGCCAGCTTCCAGTGCTTCAGTCGGATCCCACAATTCTCCATTACAATTGTACATTAAGTTGCCTTCACTTCACGTCCAACCCACAATATCTACAAAACCCAGAGCAGCTGTAGATATAAAAGGACACCGCCAGCCAATGTGTGTCTTATTAAAAAGCACAAAATTTACATTTGGAAATCATTACTTTTAAATACCCTTTTTACATATGGAGTAATTTGTTTTCTTTTTGTCTTTATTTCTTAATGAATTAAAAAGTTTCCAAACAGAGTGTGGTGATGCAAAGCACCCAGGGTTTTAGTAGTGTTCATTCATGGTACATTATAACATTATAACATGTTTTTATAGCAAACTGCTCCTGGTATTAGAAGAAATTGAAGAAATAGTTTGCCCAAATGAGAACTGCGATTATTATTTACTTCCCCTGTTCCAATATCAATGTTTTTCAATGGAGCATAAAAGGAAAAATGGAAAATCTTCTGTTTTTTATGCATCTTGTCAAGCTCATAAAATACATTAAACACTATAAAAGTATCATAAAGGGTATAGTCTATGTGACTTGAACTATAGCATTACAAGTTTTCTGAAGCCAATACTCAAGATTGCAAGACAAAGCAATGTTATGTGGCTCAATTTTAATTCAAGTTAAAAGCATTTTTTACCCCCAATGGAGCATAAAAGAAAAAATGGAAAATCTTCTGTTTTATTGCATCTTGTCAATCTCCTAAAATACATAAAACACTATAAACGTATCATAAAGGTATAGTCTATGTGACTTGAACTATACAGCATTACAAGTTTTCTGAAGCCAATACCCGTATTGCAAGGCAAAGCAATGTTATGTGGCTCAATTTTAATTCAAGTATTAAAAGCATATAAAATAAAATAGGCCTACATAAGAGTCAAGTTCATTTAGGAATATAAAAATGACATACAACTTTGATTTTAAATCCAAATGAATATGCATACATGAAAGGACAATACTGCAATTTGTGTTTATTCACTGTTGCACTTCAATGCATTTCTCATGTAGACGCACAAATGCATGTGATTTTCGGTCCTGGTTTTTGACCTGTGGGATGTGCAAACATATTAATTAGACATTATAGATTAAAGCCTGTGAGATGCAGGTGATGTCACATAACAACTCTAATTGCATTAATTAGGGTAATTAAGGCGAGACATTTGGCAAAAGCATCTTGTGTAGCCCTGCCTGATGTCATATTTTCCTGTCGTGCCATGTTTCAGAGCTCAGCGTCCATGTGTGGCGGTGTCTGCTGGCATCAGCATAACTGTGTTCATTTACCCTGAGAGAACAGGAGACATAAGCTCTGTTCCAGCGCCTAGTGAGCTGCCTGCGTTTTAAGGCATCATATGTGCGTTCCCAACACGAAAGCTGTTCCAAAAGGTAAGTAGTGTAATCATGCTGCCTTCTTAAAGTCACAATCAATCAGAATGGACAATATTATAGTATTATTTTAAATGATTTATTCGTGCACATCATGTTTTTAAAATTCATGTGCCCTCGTAATCTTTCATCAAAATAACCCGACATCTCTTCTCTGGTGATGCGTTTACTGGCGTGAGGGCGGGGCCTCCTGTCACTCACATGAGATCCACCAATAGCAAGGCACCATCCAATCAATTCCCAATGGACAAAATCAAGTCCCGCCCTACATTTTGTTCTTGTTCGAGAAGCCCTTTCACTCAGATACACAGTACGTTACAATAGGGAAGACAAGCCTATCGCAACTTCCATTTCACGCCAATTTTAAATATGTTCTTAAAAGGTAGGGCCATCCCATAATGCATTGCGGTGAGCACATAGGGAAAAAATTATAATAAATTGTGTGTTGTATGTATGTAAATGTAGGCAGTGAATGGCAAGGCAGTTTACTAGGTTTGGGAACAGAGGCATATAAATGGACAGGACAACATTTAGATCATTCTAGTCTGGGAGAGAAAATCTAGAGAAAGAAAGAGGAGAAATCATGAATTTCTTCCAGGAATGAATGCCAGGTTTTAATGGGGAGAAGCTCGTTATTTGTCTTTTCCTCAGCTTTCGACACATGGCTTTTGAGTGCACAAGGGGAAAGAGGAAGAGGAAATGGAATTCTCTTTAAGAATTCATCACTCTCAGAGATGCAGGAAGTGCCCGCGGGAGCCATTTTGTTTCTCGCATTGTGCTGAGCGGAGTGCAGCGGAGAGAGAGAATCTGGGCACAGATGAGCGTGAATTCTGAATGTCACTCCGACTCCAGAGAGTCTCTAATTGATTTGGGACTTTGATTCTTCGCTTATTCTGGGATCACAACGCTCAGAGAGCGGTGGTGAGAGACACTCCCTCAAGCTTTTAAATGTCTTCTGTTAAACATGACACAGATGCCGTGCAAAACTTTTTGAGAAGAGCTGTGAGAATGTTGCAGTGTTTGAAATAGTGTACTAACATGTGACTCTGACTGCAGTCACTTTAAAAGAAAGGTTATTTTTTGGCATCATGGTTCTTAGAATCTTTAATGGAACCTTTCAATTAGACAAAAGGTTCTTTAGATAATTAAAATGTTCTTCACACTAAGAAAAAATGGGTTCTTTAAAGATATTTTTTTGGGGAAACCAAAAATGGTTCTTATATGGCGTTGCTGTGGAACCTTTCTTTTTAAGAATGAAAATGTGTGTGAGAAAAAAATAAAAATAAAAATGGATAATATTCTGACTTTTAAGTTTACAGACCTTTATTTCAGCCCGAGAACACAACACAATGCAAATCCTATTTCAAAGCATGCATAAAACCTGTGAAAATATATATTTAGAAAAATGCCCATTTTAGTATACAAAACAGATTAACATATGTCACTCAAAATCAAAGGAAAAGTCACTGTGAAGTGATAGAACTGGATGACGTTTTGCTACCAGACAGAAAGAAACGGAAATGAAACTAAATGTTTAAAATGAAATGTTGGAGAGATTCTGGCCTGGGCTTCTGCTGGATTTCATCCGCCCGCTGTGCCTAACTCTGCTGGCCAGGCCAGAGTAATCGCTCCACCAGCCTTGCACTGTCTGCATGAAGATAAATGAGACAATTAGAGCTTCTCTGTTATCAATTACACATCCAGGACGGCTGTTTTACATCAAACACCGCAATTGCGATTCACTGCGAATCCAGATTCTTTTGTTCAGACTCCCATCGGGCATCAATCTAAACTGAGAATGCCAGTTTTAGGTAAATTGTTTTTTTGGACATTGTTATTGTGTTTTCAAGGCCAATTTCTGATGTTTTGGGATTTCTTTCTTGTGATTTTGCTTCTGTGATTGCCTAGAATTCAAACTCCCACACACATATCCACACAGAGAGCGTATACAGAAGTGGGAGAGGGGTCTCGGGCTAGAATTTAGGGGGTGCAGGTGGCGCTAAGCCGGTATGGGCTCTGCCCGCTGTCCCTGCGTGATGCCAGCGTACTTGCACACATACACACACATACACTGATGATGCCAATACCATCTGTCATCGGTGAGAACATCTGCAGCTCAAGGTGCCCTTGTCACCCATAGTTAAAGTAACGAGAGGGAGAGATAAAATACAACTACAGATCTTATTAGGATCAACCAAAATGCAACTCAGCTGAAAATAAACCTGCATCATGTTTTGGGAAATTATAATTTGTCCATTTATGTGTTTACTGCAGTCATCAAGTGTTATTGTAAGATACATTTTTTTAAATTCATAAACAAACCAATAGGCCTATGTTGTCCCATAGCCTATACTTGGTAGCTTCTATGGAATATCTACAAAGCTTCCACTGATGTGTTTATTTAATGTTTATTGCTCGAGAAAAAAAGTATAAATAAATTAGGGTTTCAATCTGCATTCACGAATGTCCCTATTTTTCTAACAGGCTTGAAGACATATTTGAAAATATATACTAAAATTATATAAAATAGTGGATAATCTTACCCCGATTAATTTAGAGCTGTCGGGACGGATTTCGCGGGAAACATCATAGGCTACTTCCGTCCGTACGTGTGTATGTCATGATCGTAAATAAAGGTCCCTTCTACGGCGCGTGTATGGTGAGGATATAGTTGCTTAAATATATATTTCTATAGGATATCTGTCTCTTTCTCTTTCTTTTATTATTTTTCAGGAGGGCGATAAGTTCACTTATAACCATGTGTAGGCTATATAAGGCTCAAACCAGATCAATCGCGCGCATAACAGCAAAAGCTGTAATAACCAAACTATTTATTCCACGTATAGCCTACGTAATTTTATGCTTTAACCCCCAGAGGGCCAAACATACTTTTAAGCAATTAATATCTAGAAATGAAATGAGTAAAACATAAATTAATTCAGATGAATGAATTGCAAATTAATTAATTATGTTTTTTATAGATTACTTCTGGGGACAATTTATCTAAACAAAACAACTAAAATCACATGTAGGCTACGCTTTCTTTTAGACATACACTTTGTTGTTTAATTCTTCTTGAAGGTTCTTCTAGATTATTTATTCTGTTCCTTTTTGTTTGATTCTTTAGAAACACAGATGGTTTCTTTTTCATCTCTCTATCTCACACACTGCCTCCCATCATCTGACAGGTGCAGAACACACACACACACACACACACACACACACACACACACACACACACACACACACACACACACACACACACACACACACACACACACACACACACATTATCAATGACATACGTCTCCTGAGAATGACAGTAGTCAGGGGCATTAAGACTCTGCCAGGCTGAGTTTGGCTCTGTATGAGTCTTTTGATAGAAACACCTGCAAGATGGCTGAGTTTATCTGTCTTTAACGCCTCTCCTGTCTTGGCATGGACTCTATAACACTTCGGAAACAAGAAAAACAGAGGAGAGGGGGCTTTTATTCTGCTTAAGGTTGAGTGATCACTAGAACCGTGCGTGAGACAGGGGGTTTTAAGCTTGAATACATCCACTCTCATATGTGCACCTCCTGATTAAGTGTTTACATGTTTTTTTTTTTGTTTTTTTATATGTGTAGGCTATATATGAAAGTGTGTGTGAGGCAGATGGCACGGCTGGGTAGCTATGCCAGTTTCTGAAATATATTCAGTGTTGTGTTCCATCTGTGACCCTGCATGCCAAAACCTGGCCTGACCCTAAATCGATCTAAGTATAAGCAAATATAGATGGCAATTTTATGTCCCAGAGTTTATATATATATGGTCACATTGTATACCATCTCTTCATTAATGTTTTCCCCTACTTTTTAATACCTTTAGTCTATAGATTATTATAATAGTATAGGCTATTTGTTGTCCTGGACCAAGACTTTCAAACAAAACAATTAAAATCTATTATAAAATGCATTAGCCTACATGTTTAAAACTACGATGATATTAAAAAAGAGTGGAATAAAAACGATTTCAATATGTATTTGTTTATATTTTAAAGTGATTTTCAAATGACTATCCCTCAGTTGTGTCTTGATTTCCAGCACAAGGAATATTTTTTCACCAATTGTTTTTAATTATTATTTTTATTTTGTTTTTGTTATTATTTGTAATGCTCCTTATCAAGGGGGAAAAACATTGTCTGAATGGAAAAGTTATAATGTGTGAAGGAAACTAAAACAAATAGACTATATGGTAAATACCACTGGTGAACAAAATATTTTATGGTGCATAATTTCCAGTCTAACTGTAGGCCTACTAAATTGTAAAAAATAATGTAAAAATATTATTTAAATGGTATGTCCACTGGGTAAAGAGGGTCAAATAGGCCTAAATATGAATCAAATACATTAAACGATGTAGAGAAAAATAACAACATATGACTTCCTTTTTATTTGATATTTTAACGTGTTTTTGTGGCGCCAATTCTGAAAAATTGGCACGTGACTGTGTTTGCTGTGTCTTTCCCGCCCGGAAACGTTGTGGCCTCTTTGCAGGTGGAGTCAGCAGGTTCATCGGTAAGTGTTGAGCTTTATTAGTCCAAGTGCTTCTTTATGACACGGTTAATCCTGTCTGAGATCTGTGCAGACTCAGAGATCGGGCTCATGTCTGCCCTTTGATGTTTAACTTTGGCGCTTTACTTCTGCTGTTGTTGAGAAACTCAAATGTGAGATCTGTCACGATTAGACAAATAAACGGCTGGTTTCAGTTAGGCATCCTGACGAAATTTTTAATTGATCAAAACTTTGTGTATCCTCTCTAGAAGAAGTTTTAAAGATTAATTCGACCTACTTTTTAATAATCTCCATCCTTCCTGTAATTTTGTTCAAAACAAACGGAAGTTATTCCATGAATTATTATATCGAGTGTTGTATCAAACCCTTAAATACACTAGAGGGCGCCAGAGGTTATTTTGAAAATTAGTTTAATTTCCTACAGATAACATAATATGGATCTACAAAAAAAGCAAAAACGTCACCCCGTCTCAATTTATGATACTCTGACAAGTGTGTTTGTGCTTATTTTGTGTGAACAGATACTCCTTATGGTCTAATGAACAGTTTTTTTATATATCTATATTTCACTATAAACTCATTAGATGAGAGTTTTGCTTTCGATGTCAACAGGTTTGTGTGAAGCCTTGGGTTTAGAGATGGGCTTTAGCTAATTTAATCACCCTACTTTTTATATTTTGTATTTTTATTAGGCCTAAATGTGGACTCACCCTCCTCTCTATAAAATTTGCATCTATAAATGTCATCACTAATATATAGTGAAACAACATCCGCATGAACGTTTAAATGAGACTGTAAGTTTGTAACATGCAATCTATATTTTCCATTTCAAACTTTTACAATGTTCCTATGTTGGTAAGACAAGACAGGTAGATATTATTAAGGATTTAAACTTTTATTGTATAATGACTAAATGTACTAATTCTGTTTGCAGTCATTTTGACCCCTGCAAAAAAAAAAAAAAAAAAATTGTAGAAAAGTGCAACAAAGTAAAAATTGCTGGGTTGTTTCAACCCATGTTTGGGTCAAATATGGACAACCCCAACCATTGGGTTTAAAAATGTTCTTTAAACAAATTGGGTTTGTCTATAATTGACCCAAACATGGGTTGAAAAACAACCTAGTAAAGATAAATGATAAATAAAAACGATGTTTGTGTTGTTAAGCATGTTGACAGAACATGAGCAGTGTGTATAAGGTGAAAATATTCATGAAAGTGGAAGAAATCTTAATATGACCCTGTAAAAGTTAAACAAGCATAAATGTGGGGCCTTTTGACGTTTTAAAGTGCAGTTGTGTGTGTGTGTGGTAGTTGTTATAATGATGCCGCCTAGTATTTTTCAACATTCTGGGCATCTAGAGTGCCTGAGACTTAAAGGAACCTGGCATCGTTTTTTACAACACGCGCACACACACACACACACACACACACACACACACACACACACACACACACACACACACACACACACACACACACACACACACACACACACACACACACACACACACACACACACACAATAGTTTGCTTTATAAGGTGCCCACCGATACCATGGCAACCCCATGTTCTCAGCGAGAAAGGATACCGTATGCCAAATAAATGCCATGGTAACTTAAAAAAGAACAACATGTTGCCCGGCAACCTTTGAAAGTTATTAAGGGAAATAAGTGGGTACAGAGAAATTGATAGGGTGTTAAAAAGAGACGGGGGAGGGGGACGAGAAACAAACAGAGAAAGAAGTCTGACATTTTAGTGTATCCTTATTTTGGGGGGGATTAAAATCAGACCATGATTAAATGTGTGTGGAGTGGAGTGGACACAATTATTCATTTGCAAAGTTATTGTATATGGATATATATTTAGTTTGAGTTGACTAGAGGCTCTCAGAGGTCTTGTAACTGCAGATTTTGTGTATGCATGTAAAATCAGGAGTTTTGAAATGTGCTTTTGTAACACTTTAGCTAGGCCTATATATTTTCATTCTTTTGAGACTCATATACTCCGCATAAAAAAATCAAAGTAAGTGTGATATTATAAAGAGACAAAATTCAGTTATTTGCTTTTAGTTGTCGTCATAAGAAATCAAAGATGTTATTAAAGAAGTTTGAAAATAAAGATAAATACCATTTCAATATTTATTTGTTTATATTTTTAAATGATTTCCACCAAGGAATATTTTTTTCCCCTAATTAAGTCTTTAAAATTATTATTTTTATTTTGTTGGTGCTCCTGGTTATCAAGGAAAAAAGTGTCTTTGAATTGAACGATGATGTGAGAAGAAAATACAGACAAATAAGCTAAATATCACTGGTGTACAAAATATTTTATTGTGCATAATTTCTTTGAAAATATTAACTTTGAATTACAGCATTTCTACATTTTTTTCCCCAGT